>NC_071336.1:10000-313030 GCF_027744825.2 Synchiropus splendidus | reverse complement strand
ACATAAAAGTGTTGATAACTTTGGAAAAACACTTCAGACAGTTTAGATTTGATGTGCAACTACTAGAAAGACCCTTTCTGCTATAATGGGAGGTTAAAATTTCATGTTCTGAAGCTTCCCTGAAAAGTTATGGCACAATGCACAAAAACGCTTTTCAGCCTGAGATAAGGTGGGTTTCGGAACGCCAAACATAAAAGTGTTAATAACTTTGGAAAAACACTTCAGACAGTTTAGATTTGATGTGCAACTACTAGAAAGACCCTTTCTGCTATAGTGGGAGGTTAAAATTTCATGTTCTGAAGCTTCCCTGAAAAGTTATGGCACAATGCACAAAAACGCTTTTCAGCCTGAGATAAGGTGGGTTTCGGAACGCCAAACATAAAAGTGTTAATAACTTTGGAAAAACACTTCAGACAGTTTAGATTTGATGTGCAACTACTAGAAAGACCCTTTCTGCTATAGTGGGAGGTTAAAATTTCATGTTCTGAAGCTTCCCTGAAAAGTTATGGCACAATGCACAAAAACGCTTTTCAGCCTGAGATAAGGTGGGTTTCGGAACGCCAAACATAAAAGTGTTGATAACTTTCGAAAAACACTTCAGAGAGCTTAGATTTGATGTGCACCTACTAGAAAGACCCTTTCTGCTATAGTGGGAGGTTAAAATTTCATGTTCTGAAGCTTTCCTGAAAAGTTATGGCACAATGCACAAAAACGCTTTTCAGCCTGAGATAAGGTGGGTTTCGGAACGCCAAACATAAAAGTGTTGATAACTTTTGAAAAACACTTCAGACAGCTTAGATTTGATGTGCAACTACTAGAAAGACCCTTTCTGCTATAGTGGGAGGTTAAAATTTCATGTTCTGAAGCTTCCCTGAAAAGTTATGGCACAATGCACAAAAACGCTTTTCAGCCTGAGATAAGGTGGGTTTCGGAACGCCAAACATAAAAGTGTTGATAACTTTCGAAAAACACTTCAGACAGCTTAGATTTGATGTGCACCTACTAGAAAGACCCTTTCTGCTATAGTGGGAGGTTAAAATTTCATGTTCTGAAGCTTCCCTGAAAAGTTATGGCACAATGCGTAAAAACGCTTTTCAGCCTGAGATAAGGTGGGTTTCGGAACGCCAAACATAAAAGTGTTGATAACTTTGGAAAAACACTTCAGACAGTTTAGATTTGATGTGCAACTACTAGAAAGACCCTTTCTGCTATAGTGGGAGGTTAAAATTTCATGTTCTGAAGCTTCCCTGAAAAGTTATGGCACAATGCGTAAAAACGCTTTTCAGCCTGAGATAAGGTGGGTTTCGGAACGCCAAACATAAAAGTGTTGATAACTTTGGAAAAACACTTCAGACAGTTTAGATTTGATGTGCAACTACTAGAAAAACCCTTTCTGCTATAGTGGGAGGTTAAAATTTCATGTTCTGAAGCTTCCCTGAAAAGTTATGGCACAATGCACAAAAACGCTTTTCAGCCTGAGATAAGGTGGGTTTCGGAACGCCAAACATAAAAGGGTTAATAACTTTGGAAAAACACTTCAGACAGTTTAGATTTGATGTGCAACTACTAGAAAGACCCTTTCTGCTATAGTGGGAGGTTAAAATTTCATGTTCTGAAGCTTCCCTGAAAAGTTATGGCACAATGCACAAAAACGCTTTTCAGCCTGAGATAAGGTGGGTTTCGGAACGCCAAACATAAAAGTGTTGATAACTTTCGAAAAACACTTCAGAGAGCTTAGATTTGATGTGCACCTACTAGAAAGACCCTTTCTGCTATAGTGGGAGGTTAAAATTTCATGTTCTGAAGCTTTCCTGAAAAGTTATGGCACAATGCACAAAAACGCTTTTCAGCCTGAGATAAGGTGGGTTTCGGAACGCCAAACATAAAAGTGTTGATAACTTTTGAAAAACACTTCAGGCAGCTTAGATTTGATGTGCAACTACTAGAAAGACCCTTTCTGCTATAGTGGGACGTTAAAATTTCATGTTCTGAAGCTTCCCTGAAAAGTTATGGCACAATGCACAAAAACGCTTTTCAGCCTGAGATAAGGTGGGTTTCGGAACGCCAAACATAAAAGTGTTGATAACTTTCGAAAAACACTTCAGACAGCTTAGATTTGATGTGCACCTACTAGAAAGACCCTTTCTGCTATAGTGGGAGGTTAAAATTTCATGTTCTGAAGCTTCCCTGAAAAGTTATGGCACAATGCGTAAAAACGCTTTTCAGCCTGAGATAAGGTGGGTTTCGGAACGCCAAACATAAAAGTGTTGATAACTTTGGAAAAACACTTCAGACAGTTTAGATTTGATGTGCAACTACTAGAAAGACCCTTTCTGCTATAGTGGGAGGTTAAAATTTCATGTTCTGAAGCTTCCCTGAAAAGTTATGGCACAATGCACAAAAACGCTTTTCAGCCTGAGATAAGGTGGGTTTCGGAACGCCAAACATAAAAGTGTTAATAACTTTGGAAAAACACTTCAGACAGTTTAGATTTGATGTGCAACTACTAGAAAGACCCTTTCTGCTATAGTGGGAGGTTAAAATTTCATGTTCTGAAGCTTCCCTGAAAAGTTATGGCACAATGCACAAAAACGCTTTTCAGCCTGAGATAAGGTGGGTTTCGGAACGCCAAACATAAAAGTGTTAATAACTTTGGAAAAACACTTCAGACAGTTTAGATTTGATGTGCAACTACTAGAAAGACCCTTTCTGCTATAGTGGGAGGTTAAAATTTCATGTTCTGAAGCTTCCCTGAAAAGTTATGGCACAATGCACAAAAACGCTTTTCAGCCTGAGATAAGGTGGGTTTCGGAACGCCAAACATAAAAGTGTTGATAACTTTCGAAAAACACTTCAGAGAGCTTAGATTTGATGTGCACCTACTAGAAAGACCCTTTCTGCTATAGTGGGAGGTTAAAATTTCATGTTCTGAAGCTTTCCTGAAAAGTTATGGCACAATGCACAAAAACGCTTTTCAGCCTGAGATAAGGTGGGTTTCGGAACGCCAAACATAAAAGTGTTGATAACTTTTGAAAAACACTTCAGACAGCTTAGATTTGATGTGCAACTACTAGAAAGACCCTTTCTGCTATAGTGGGAGGTTAAAATTTCATGTTCTGAAGCTTCCCTGAAAAGTTATGGCACAATGCACAAAAACGCTTTTCAGCCTGAGATAAGGTGGGTTTCGGAACGCCAAACATAAAAGTGTTGATAACTTTCGAAAAACACTTCAGACAGCTTAGATTTGATGTGCACCTACTAGAAAGACCCTTTGTGCTATAGTGGGAGGTTAAAATTTCATGTTCTGAAGCTTCCCTGAAAAGTTATGGCACAATGCGTAAAAACGCTTTTCAGCCTGAGATAAGGTGGGTTTCGGAACGCCAAACATAAAAGTGTTGATAACTTTGGAAAAACACTTCAGACAGTTTAGATTTGATGTGCAACTACTAGAAAGACCCTTTCTGCTATAGTGGGAGGTTAAAATTTCATGTTCTGAAGCTTCCCTGAAAAGTTATGGCACAATGCACAAAAACGCTTTTCAGCCTGAGATAAGGTGGGTTTCGGAACGCCAAACATAAAAGTGTTAATAACTTTGGAAAAACACTTCAGACAGTTTAGATTTGATGTGCAACTACTAGAAAGACCCTTTCTGCTATAGTGGGAGGTTAAAATTTCATGTTCTGAAGCTTCCCTGAAAAGTTATGGCACAATGCACAAAAACGCTTTTCAGCCTGAGATAAGGTGGGTTTCGGAACGCCAAACATAAAAGTGTTAATAACTTTGGAAAAACACTTCAGACAGTTTAGATTTGATGTGCAACTACTAGAAAGACCCTTTCTGCTATAGTGGGAGGTTAAAATTTCATGTTCTGAAGCTTCCCTGAAAAGTTATGGCACAATGCACAAAAACGCTTTTCAGCCTGAGATATGGTGGGTTTCGGAACGCCAAACATAAAAGTGTTGATAACTTTCGAAAAACACTTCAGACAGCTTAGATTTGATGTGCAACTACTAGAAAGACCCTTTCTGCTATAGTGGGAGGTTAAAATTTCATGTTCTGAAGCTTCCCTGAAAAGTTATGGCACAATGCGTAAAAACGCTTTTCAGCCTGAGATTAGGTGGGTTTCGGAACGCCAAACATAAAAGTGTTGATAACTTTGGAAAAACACTTCAGACAGTTTAGATTTGATGTGCAACTACTAGAAAGACCCTTTCTGCTATAGTGGGAGGTTAAAATTTCATGTTCTGAAGCTTCCCTGAAAAGTTATGGCACAATGCACAAAAACGCTTTTCAGCCTGAGATAAGGTGGGTTTCGGAACGCCAAACATAAAAGTGTTGATAACTTTCGAAAAACACTTCAGAGAGCTTAGATTTGATGTGCACCTACTAGAAAGACCCTTTCTGCTATAGTGGGAGGTTAAAATTTCATGTTCTGAAGCTTTCCTGAAAAGTTATGGCACAATGCACAAAAACGCTTTTCAGCCTGAGATAAGGTGGGTTTCGGAACGCCAAACATAAAAGTGTTGATAACTTTTGAAAAACACTTCAGACAGCTTAGATTTGATGTGCAACTACTAGAAAGACCCTTTCTGCTATAGTGGGAGGTTAAAATTTCATGTTCTGAAGCTTCCCTGAAAAGTTATGGCACAATGCACAAAAACGCTTTTCAGCCTGAGATAAGGTGGGTTTCGGAACGCCAAACATAAAAGTGTTGATAACTTTCGAAAAACACTTCAGACAGCTTAGATTTGATGTGCACCTACTAGAAAGACCCTTTCTGCTATAGTGGGAGGTTAAAATTTCATGTTCTGAAGCTTCCCTGAAAAGTTATGGCACAATGCGTAAAAACGCTTTTCAGCCTGAGATAAGGTGGGTTTCGGAACGCCAAACATAAAAGTGTTGATAACTTTGGAAAAACACTTCAGACAGTTTAGATTTGATGTGCAACTACTAGAAAGACCCTTTCTGCTATAGTGGGAGGTTAAAATTTCATGTTCTGAAGCTTCCCTGAAAAGTTATGGCACAATGCACAAAAACGCTTTTCAGCCTGAGATAAGGTGGGTTTCGGAACGCCAAACATAAAAGTGTTAATAACTTTGGAAAAACACTTCAGACAGTTTAGATTTGTTGTGCAACTACTGGAAAGACCCTTTCTGCTATAGTGGGAGGTTAAAATTTCATGTTCTGAAGCTTCCCTGAAAAGTTATGGCACAATGCACAAAAACGCTTTTCAGCCTGAGATAAGGTGGGTTTCGGAACGCCAAACATAAAAGTGTTGATAACTTTCGAAAAACACTTCAGAGAGCTTAGATTTGATGTGCACCTACTAGAAAGACCCTTTCTGCTATAGTGGGAGGTTAAAATTTCATGTTCTGAAGCTTTCCTGAAAAGTTATGGCACAATGCACAAAAACGCTTCTCAGCCTGAGATAAGGTGGGTTTCGGAACGCCAAACATAAAAGTGTTGATAACTTTTGAAAAACACTTCAGACAGCTTAGATTTGATGTGCAACTACTAGAAAGACCCTTTCTGCTATAGTGGGAGGTTAAAATTTCATGTTCTGAAGCTTCCCTGAAAAGTTATGGCACAATGCGTAAAAACGCTTTTCAGCCTGAGATAAGGTGGGTTTCGGAACGCCAAACATAAAAGTGTTGATAACTTTGGAAAAACACTTCAGACAGTTTAGATTTGATGTGCAACTACTAGAAAGACCCTTTCTGCTATAGTGGGAGGTTAAAATTTCATGTTCTGAAGCTTCCCTGAAAAGTTATGGCACAATGCACAAAAACGCTTTTCAGCCTGAGATAAGGTGGGTTTCGGAACGCCAAACATAAAAGTGTTAATAACTTTGGAAAAACACTTCAGACAGTTTAGATTTGATGTGCAACTACTAGAAAGACCCTTTCTGCTATAGTGGGAGGTTAAAATTTCATGTTCTGAAGCTTTCCTGAAAAGTTATGGCACAATGCACAAAAACGCTTTTCAGCCTGAGATAAGGTGGGTTTCGGAACGCCAAACATAAAAGTGTTAATAACTTTGGAAAAACACTTCAGACAGTTTAGATTTGATGTGCAACTACTAGAAAGACCCTTTCTGCTATAGTGGGAGGTTAAAATTTCATGTTCTGAAGCTTCCCTGAAAAGTTATGGCACAATGCACAAAAACGCTTTTCAGCCTGAGATAAGGTGGGTTTCGGAACGCCAAACATAAAAGTGTTGATAACTTTCGAAAAACACTTCAGACAGCTTAGATTTGATGTGCAACTACTAGAAAGACCCTTTCTGCTATAGTGGGAGGTTAAAATTTCATGTTCTGAAGCTTCCCTGAAAAGTTATGGCACAATGCGTAAAAACGCTTTTCAGCCTGAGATTAGGTGGGTTTCGGAACGCCAAACATAAAAGTGTTGATAACTTTGGAAAAACACTTCAGACAGTTTAGATTTGATGTGCAACTACTAGAAAGACCCTTTCTGCTATAGTGGGAGGTTAAAATTTCATGTTCTGAAGCTTCCCTGAAAAGTTATGGCACAATGCACAAAAACGCTTTTCAGCCTGAGATAAGGTGGGTTTCGGAACGCCAAACATAAAAGTGTTAATAACTTTGGAAAAACACTTCAGACAGTTTAGATTTGATGTGCAACTACTAGAAAGACCCTTTCTGCTATAGTGGGAGGTTAAAATTTCATGTTCTGAAGCTTCCCTGAAAAGTTATGGCACAATGCACAAAAACGCTTTTCAGCCTGAGATAAGGTGGGTTTCGGAACGCCAAACATAAAAGTGTTGATAACTTTCGAAAAACACTTCAGAGAGCTTAGATTTGATGTGCACCTACTAGAAAGACCCTTTCTGCTATAGTGGGAGGTTAAAATTTCATGTTCTGAAGCTTTCCTGAAAAGTTATGGCACAATGCACAAAAACGCTTTTCAGCCTGAGATAAGGTGGGTTTCGGAACGCCAAACATAAAAGTGTTGATAACTTTTGAAAAACACTTCAGACAGCTTAGATTTGATGTGCAACTACTAGAAAGACCCTTTCTGCTATAGTGGGAGGTTAAAATTTCATGTTCTGAAGCTTCCCTGAAAAGTTATGGCACAATGCACAAAAACGCTTTTCAGCCTGAGATAAGGTGGGTTTCGGAACGCCAAACATAAAAGTGTTGATAACTTTCGAAAAACACTTCAGACAGCTTAGATTTGATGTGCACCTACTAGAAAGACCCTTTCTGCTATAGTGGGAGGTTAAAATTTCATGTTCTGAAGCTTCCCTGAAAAGTTATGGCACAATGCGTAAAAACGCTTTTCAGCCTGAGATAAGGTGGGTTTCGGAACGCCAAACATAAAAGTGTTGATAACTTTGGAAAAACACTTCAGACAGTTTAGATTTGATGTGCAACTACTAGAAAGACCCTTTCTGCTATAGTGGGAGGTTAAAATTTCATGTTCTGAAGCTTCCCTGAAAAGTTATGGCACAATGCACAAAAACGCTTTTCAGCCTGAGATAAGGTGGGTTTCGGAACGCCAAACATAAAAGTGTTGATAACTTTGGAAAAACACTTCAGACAGTTTAGATTTGATGTGCAACTACCAGAAAGACCCTTTCTGCTATAGTGGGAGGTTAAAATTTCATGTTCTGAAGCTTCCCTGAAAAGTTATGGCAAAATGCACAAAAACGCTTTTCAGCCTGAGATAAGGTGGGTTTCGGAACGCCAAACATAAAAGTGTTGATAACTTTCGAAAAACACTTCAGAGAGCTTAGATTTGATGTGCACCTACTAGAAAGACCCTTTCTGCTATAGTGGGAGGTTAAAATTTCATGTTCTGAAGCTTCCCTGAAAAGTTATGGCACAATGCGTAAAAACGCTTTTCAGCCTGAGATAAGGTGGGTTTCGGAACGCCAAACATAAAAGTGTTGATAACTTTGGAAAAACACTTCAGACAGTTTAGATTTGATGTGCAACTACTAGAAAGACCCTTTCTGCTTTAGTGGGAGGTTAAAATTTCATGTTCTGAAGCTTTCCTGAAAAGTTATGGCACAATGCACAAAAACGCTTTTCAGCCTGAGATAAGGTGGGTTTCGGAACGCCAAACATAAAAGTGTTGATAACTTTTGAAAAACACTTCAGACAGCTTAGATTTGATGTGCAACTACTAGAAAGACCCTTTCTGCTATAGTGGGAGGTTAAAATTTCATGTTCTGAAGCTTCCCTGAAAAGTTATGGCACAATGCACCAAAACGCTTTTCAGCCTGAGATAAGGTGGGTTTCGTAACGCCAAACATAAAAGTGTTGATAACTTTGGAAAAACACTTCAGACAGTTCAGATTTGATGTGCAACTACTAGAACGACCCTTTCTGCTATAGTGGGAGGTTAAAATTTCATGTTCTGAAGCTTTCCTGAAAAGTTATGGCACAATGCACAAAAACGCTTTTCAGCCTGAGATAAGGTGGGTTTCGGAACGCCAAACATAAAAGTGTTGATAACTTTTGAAAAACACTTCAGACAGCTTAGATTTGATGTGCAACTACTAGAAAGACCATTTCTGCTATAGTGGGAGGTTAAAATTTCATGTTCTGAAGCTTCCCTGAAAAGTTATGGCACAATGCACAAAAACGCTTTTCAGCCTGAGATAAGGTGGGTTTCGGAACGCCAAACATAAAAGTGTTGATAACTTTGGAAAAACACTTCCGACAGTTTAGATTTGATGTGCAACTACTAGAAAGACCCTTTCTGCTATAGTGGGAGGTTAAAATTTCATGTTCTGAAGCTTCCCTGAAAAGTTATGGCACAATGCACAAAAACGCTTTTCAGCCTGAGATAAGGTGGGTTTCGGAACGCCAAACATAAAAGTGTTGATAACTTTTGAAAAACACTTCAGACAGCTTAGATTTGATGTGCAACTACTAGAAAGACCCTTTCTGCTATAGTGGGAGGTTAAAATTTTATGTTCTGAAGCTTCCCTGAAAAGTTATGGCACAATGCACAAAAACGCTTTTCAGCCTGAGATAAGGTGGGTTTCGGAACGCCAAACATAAAAGTGTTGATAACTTTGGAAAAACACTTCAGACAGTTTAGATTTGATGTGCAACTACTAGAAAGACCCTTTCTGCTATAGTGGAAGGTTAAAATTTCATGTTCTGAAGCTTCCCTGAAAAGTTATGGCACAATGCACAAAAACGCTTTTCAGCCTGAGATAAGGTGGGTTTCGGAACGCCAAACATAAAAGTGTTGATAACTTTGGAAAAACACTTCAGACAGCTTAGATTTGATGTGCAACTACTAGAAAGACCCTTTCTGCTATAGTGGGAGGTTAAAATTTTATGTTCTGAAGCTTCCCTGAAAAGTTATGGCACAATGCACAAAAACGCTTTTCAGCCTGAGATAAGGTGGGTTTCGGAACGCCAAACATAAAAGTGTTGATAACTTTGGAAAAACACTTCAGACAGTTTAGATTTGATGTGCAACTACTAGAAAGACCCTTTCTGCTATAGTGGGAGGTTAAAATTTCATGTTCTGAAGCTTCCCTGAAAAGTTATGGCACAATGCACAAAAACGCTTTTCAGCCTGAGATAAGGTGGGTTTCGGAACGCCAAACATAAAAGTGTTAATAACTTTCGAAAAACACTTCAGACAGTTTAGATTTTATGTGCAACTACTAGAAAGACCCTTTCTGCTATAGTGGGATGTTAAAATTTCATGTTCTGAAGCTTCCCTGAAAAGTTATGGCACAGTGCACAAAAACGCTTTTCAGCCTGAGATAAGGTGGGTTTCGGAACGCCAAACATAAAAGTGTTGATAACTTTCGAAAAACACTTCAGAGAGCTTAGATTTGATGTGCACCTACTAGAAAGACCCTTTCTGCTATAGTGGGAGGTTAAAATTTCATGTTCTGAAGCTTCCCTGAAAAGTTATGGCACAATGCGTAAAAACGCTTTTCAGCCTGAGATAAGGTGGGTTTCGGAACGCCAAACATAAAAGTGTTGATAACTTTGGAAAAACACTTCAGACAGTTTAGATTTGATGTGCAACTACTAGAAAGACCCTTTCTGCTATAGTGGGAGGTTAAAATTTCATGTTCTGAAGCTTCCCTGAAAAGTTATGGCACAATGCACAAAAACGCTTTTCAGCCTGAGATAAGGTGGGTTTCGGAACGCCAAACATAAAAGTGTTAATAACTTTCGAAAAACACTTCAGACAGTTTAGATTTGATGTGCAACTACTAGAAAGACCCTTTCTGCTATAGTGGGATGTTAAAATTTCATGTTCTGAAGCTTCCCTGAAAAGTTATGGCACAGTGCACAAAAACGCTTTTCAGCCTGAGATAAGGTGGGTTTCGGAACGCCAAACATAAAAGTGTTGATAACTTTCGAAAAACACTTCAGAGAGCTTAGATTTGATGTGCACCTACTAGAAAGACCCTTTCTGCTATAGTGGGAGGTTAAAATTTCATGTTCTGAAGCTTCCCTGAAAAGTTATGGCACAATGCGTAAAAACGCTTTTCAGCCTGAGATAAGGTGGGTTTCGGAACGCCAAACATAAAAGTGTTGATAACTTTGGAAAAACACTTCAGACAGTTTAGATTTGATGTGCAACTACTAGAAAGACCCTTTCTGCTATAGTGGGAGGTTAAAATTTCATGTTCTGAAGCTTTCCTGAAAAGTTATGGCACAATGCACAAAAACGCTTTTCAGCCTGAGATAAGGTGGGTTTCGGAACGCCAAACATAAAAGTGTTGATAACTTTTGAAAAACACTTCAGACAGCTTAGATTTGATGTGCAACTACTAGAAAGACCCTTTCTGCTATAGTGGGAGGTTAAAATTTCATGTTCTGAAGCTTCCCTGAAAAGTTATGGCACAATGCACAAAAACGCTTTTCAGCCTGAGATAAGGTGGGTTTCGGAACGCCAAACATAAAAGTGTTGATAACTTTGGAAAAACACTTCAGACAGTTTAGATTTGATGTGCAACTACTAGAAAGACCCTTTCTGCTATAGTGGGAGGTTAAAATTTCATGTTCTGAAGCTTTCCTGAAAAGTTATGGCACAATGCACAAAAACGCTTTTCAGCCTGAGATAAGGTGGGTTTCGGAACACCAAACATAAAAGTGTTGATAACTTTGGAAAAACACTTCAGACAGTTTAGATTTGATGTGCAACTACTAGAAAGACCCTTTCTGCTATAGTGGGAGGTTAAAATTTCATGTTCTGAAGCTTTCCTGAAAAGTTATGGCACAATGCACAAAAACGCTTTTCAGCCTGAGATAAGGTGGGTTTCGGAACGCCAAACATAAAAGTGTTGATAACTTTTGAAAAACACTTCAGACAGCTTAGATTTGATGTGCAACTACTAGAAAGACCCTTTCTGCTATAGTGGGAGGTTAAAATTTCATGTTCTGAAGCTTCCCTGAAAAGTTATGGCACAATGCACAAAAACGCTTTTCAGCCTGAGATAAGGTGGGTTTCGGAACGCCAAACATAAAAGTGTTGATAACTTTGGAAAAACACTTCAGACAGTTTAGATTTGATGTGCAACTACTAGAAAGACCCTTTCTGCTATAGTGGGAGGTTAAAATTTCATGTTCTGAAGCTTCCCTGAAAAGTTATGGCACAATGCACAAAAACGCTTTTCAGCCTGAGATAAGGTGGGTTTCGGAACGCCAAACATAAAAGTGTTAATAACTTTGGAAAAACACTTCAGCCAGTTTAGATTTGATGTGCAACTACTAGAAAGACCCTTTCTGCTATAGTGGGAGGTTAAAATTTCATGTTCTGAAGCTTCCCTGAAAAGTTATGGCACAATGCACAAAAACGCTTTTCAGCCTGAGATAAGGTGGGTTTCGGAACGCCAAACATAAAAGTGTTGATAACTTTCGAAAAACACTTCAGAGAGCTTAGATTTGATGTGCACCTACTAGAAAGACCCTTTCTGCTATAGTGGGTGGTTAAAATTTCATGTTCTGAAGCTTCCCTGAAAAGTTATGGCACAATGCGTAAAAACGCTTTTCAGCCTGAGATAAGGTGGGTTTCGGAACGCCAAACATAAAAGTGTTGATAACTTTGGAAAAACACTTCAGACAGTTTAGACTTGATGTGCAACTACTAGAAAGACCCTTTCTGCTATAGTGGGAGGTTAAAATTTCATGTTCTGAAGCTTCCCTGAAAAGTTATGGCACAATGCACAAAAACGCTTTTCAGCCTGAGATAAGGTGGGTTTCGGAACGCCAAACATAAAAGTGTTAATAACTTTGGAAAAACACTTCAGACAGTTTAGATTTGATGTGCAACTACTAGAAAGACCCTTTCTGCTATAGTGGGAGGTTAAAATTTCATGTTCTGAAGCTTTCCTGAAAAGTTATGGCACAATGCACAAAAACGCTTTTCAGCCTGAGATAAGGTGGGTTTCGGAACGCCAAACATAAAAGTGTTGATAACTTTCGAAAAACACTTCAGAGAGCTTAGATTTGATGTGCACCTACTAGAAAGACCCTTTCTGCTATAGTGGGAGGTTAAAATTTCATGTTCTGAAGCTTCCCTGAAAAGTTATGGCACAATGCGTAAAAACGCTTTTCAGCCTGAGATAAGGTGGGTTTCGGAACGCCAAACATAAAAGTGTTGATAACTTTGGAAAAACACTTCAGACAGTTTAGATTTGATGTGCAACTACTAGAAAGACCCTTTCTGCTATAGTGGGAGGTTAAAATTTCATGTTCTGAAGCTTTCCTGAAAAGTTATGGCACAATGCACAAAAACGCTTTTCAGCCTGAGATAAGGTGGGTTTCGGAACGCCAAACATAAAAGTGTTGATAACTTTTGAAAAACACTTCAGACAGCTTAGATTTGATGTGCAACTACTAGAAAGACCCTTTCTGCTATAGTGGGAGGTTAAAATTTCATGTTCTGAAGCTTCCCTGAAAAGTTATGGCACAATGCACAAAAACGCTTTTCAGCCTGAGATAAGGTGGGTTTCGAACGCCAAACATAAAAGTGTTGATAACTTTGGAAAAACACTTCAGACAGTTTAGATTTGATGTGCAACTACTCGAAAGACCCTTTCTGCTATAGTGGGAGGTTAAAATTTCATGTTCTGAAGCTTCCCTGAAAAGTTATGGCACAATGCACAAAAACGCTTTTCAGCCTGAGATAAGGTGGGTTTCGGAACGCCAAACATAAAAGTGTTAATAACTTTGGAAAAACACTTCAGACAGTTTAGATTTGATGTGCAACTACTAGAAAGACCCTTTCTGCTATAGTGGGAGGTTAAAATTTCATGTTCTGAAGCTTCCCTGAAAAGTTATGGCACAATGCACAAAAACGCTTTTCAGCCTGAGATAAGGTGGGTTTCGGAACGCCAAACATAAAAGTGTTGATAACTTTCGAAAAACACTTCAGAGAGCTTAGATTTGATGTGCAACTACTAGAAAGACCCTTTCTGCTATAGTGGGAGGTTAAAATTTCATGTTCTGAAGCTTCCCTGAAAAGTTATGGCACAATGCACAAAAACGCTTTTCAGCCTGAGATAAGGTGGGTTTCGGAACGCCAAACATAAAAGTGTTGATAACTTTCGAAAAACACTTCAGACAGCTTGGATTTGATGTGCACCTACTAGAAAGACCCTTTCTGCTATAGTGGGAGGTTAAAATTTCATGTTCTGAAGCTTCCCTGAAAAGTTATGGCACAATGCGTAAAAACGCTTTTCAGCCTGAGATAAGGTGGGTTTCGGAACGCCAAACATAAAAGTGTTGATAACTTTGGAAAAACACTTCAGACAGTTTAGATTTGATGTGCAACTACTAGAAAGACCCTTTCTACTATAGTGGGAGGTTAAAATTTCATGTTCTGAAGCTTCCCTGAAAAGTTATGGCACAATGCACAAAAACGCTTTTCAGCCTGAGATAAGGTGGGTTTCGGAACGCCAAACATAAAAGTGTTGATAACTTTGGAAAAACACTTCAGACAGTTTAGATTTGATGTGCAACTACTAGAAAGACCCTTTCTGCTATAGTGGGAGGTTAAAATTTCATGTTCTGAAGCTTCCCTGAAAAGTTATGGCACAATGCACAAAAACGCTTTTCAGCCTGAGATAAGGTGGGTTTCGGAACGCCAAACATAAAAGTGTTAATAACTTTGGAAAAACACTTCAGACAGTTTAGATTTGATGTGCAACTACTAGAAAGACCCTTTCTGCTATAGTGGGAGGTTAAAATTTCATGTTCTGAAGCTTCCCTGAAAAGTTATGGCACAATGCACAAAAACGCTTTTCAGCCTGAGATAAGGTGGGTTTCGGAACGCCAAACATAAAAGTGTTGATAACTTTCGAAAAACACTTCAGAGAGCTTAGATTTGATGTGCACCTACTAGAAAGACCCTTTCTGCTATAGTGGGAGGTTAAAATTTCATGTTCTGAAGCTTCCCTGAAAAGTTATGGCACAATGCGTAAAAACGCTTTTCAGCCTGAGATAAGGTGGGTTTCGGAACGCCAAACATAAAAGTGTTGATAACTTTGGAAAAACACTTCAGACAGTTTAGATTTGATGTGCAACTACTAGAAAGACCCTTTCTGCTATAGTGGGAGGTTAAAATTTCATGTTCTGAAGCTTTCCTGAAAAGTTATGGCACAATGCACAAAAACGCTTTTCAGCCTGAGATAAGGTGGGTTTCGGAACGCCAAACATAAAAGTGTTGATAACTTTGGAAAAACACTTCAGACAGTTTAGATTTGATGTGCAACTACTAGAAAGACCCTTTCTGCTATAGTGGGAGGTTAAAATTTCATGTTCTGAAGCTTTCCTGAAAAGTTATGGCACAATGCACAAAAACGCTTTTCAGCCTGAGATAAGGTGGGTTTCGGAACGCCAAACATAAAAGTGTTGATAACTTTTGAAAAACACTTCAGACAGCTTAGATTTGATGTGCAACTACTAGAAAGACCCTTTCTGCTATAGTGGGAGGTTAAAATTTCATGTTCTGAAGCTTCCCTGAAAAGTTATGGCACAATGCACAAAAACGCTTTTCAGCCTGAGATAAGGTGGGTTTCGGAACGCCAAACATAAAAGTGTTGATAACTTTGGAAAAACACTTCAGACAGTTTAGATTTGATGTGCAACTACTAGAAAGACCCTTTCTGCTATAGTGGGAGGTTAAAATTTCATGTTCTGAAGCTTCCCTGAAAAGTTATGGCACAATGCACAAAAACGCTTTTCAGCCTGAGATAAGGTGGGTTTCGGAACGCCAAACATAAAAGTGTTAATAACTTTGGAAAAACACTTCAGCCAGTTTAGATTTGATGTGCAACTACTAGAAAGACCCTTTCTGCTATAGTGGGAGGTTAAAATTTCATGTTCTGAAGCTTCCCTGAAAAGTTATGGCACAATGCACAAAAACGCTTTTCAGCCTGAGATAAGGTGGGTTTCGGAACGCCAAACATAAAAGTGTTGATAACTTTCGAAAAACACTTCAGAGAGCTTAGATTTGATGTGCACCTACTAGAAAGACCCTTTCTGCTATAGTGGGTGGTTAAAATTTCATGTTCTGAAGCTTCCCTGAAAAGTTATGGCACAATGCGTAAAAACGCTTTTCAGCCTGAGATAAGGTGGGTTTCGGAACGCCAAACATAAAAGTGTTGATAACTTTGGAAAAACACTTCAGACAGTTTAGATTTGATGTGCAACTACTAGAAAGACCCTTTCTGCTATAGTGGGAGGTTAAAATTTCATGTTCTGAAGCTTCCCTGAAAAGTTATGGCACAATGCACAAAAACGCTTTTCAGCCTGAGATAAGGTGGGTTTCGGAACGCCAAACATAAAAGTGTTAATAACTTTGGAAAAACACTTCAGACAGTTTAGATTTGATGTGCAACTACTAGAAAGACCCTTTCTGCTATAGTGGGAGGTTAAAATTTCATGTTCTGAAGCTTTCCTGAAAAGTTATGGCACAATGCACAAAAACGCTTTTCAGCCTGAGATAAGGTGGGTTTCGGAACGCCAAACATAAAAGTGTTGATAACTTTCGAAAAACACTTCAGAGAGCTTAGATTTGATGTGCAACTACTAGAAAGACCCTTTCTGCTATAGTGGGAGGTTAAAATTTCATGTTCTGAAGCTTCCCTGAAAAGTTATGGCACAATGCACAAAAACGCTTTTCAGCCTGAGATAAGGTGGGTTTCGGAACGCCAAACATAAAAGTGTTGATAACTTTCGAAAAACACTTCAGACAGCTTGGATTTGATGTGCACCTACTAGAAAGACCCTTTCTGCTATAGTGGGAGGTTAAAATTTCATGTTCTGAAGCTTCCCTGAAAAGTTATGGCACAATGCGTAAAAACGCTTTTCAGCCTGAGATAAGGTGGGTTTCGGAACGCCAAACATAAAAGTGTTGATAACTTTGGAAAAACACTTCAGACAGTTTAGATTTGATGTGCAACTACTAGAAAGACCCTTTCTACTATAGTGGGAGGTTAAAATTTCATGTTCTGAAGCTTCCCTGAAAAGTTATGGCACAATGCACAAAAACGCTTTTCAGCCTGAGATAAGGTGGGTTTCGGAACGCCAAACATAAAAGTGTTGATAACTTTGGAAAAACACTTCAGACAGTTTAGATTTGATGTGCAACTACTAGAAAGACCCTTTCTGCTATAGTGGGAGGTTAAAATTTCATGTTCTGAAGCTTCCCTGAAAAGTTATGGCACAATGCACAAAAACGCTTTTCAGCCTGAGATAAGGTGGGTTTCGGAACGCCAAACATAAAAGTGTTAATAACTTTGGAAAAACACTTCAGACAGTTTAGATTTGATGTGCAACTACTAGAAAGACCCTTTCTGCTATAGTGGGAGGTTAAAATTTCATGTTCTGAAGCTTCCCTGAAAAGTTATGGCACAACGCACAAAAACGCTTTTCAGCCTGAGATAAGGTGGGTTTCGGAACGCCAAACATAAAAGTGTTGATAACTTTTGAAAAACACTTCAGAGAGCTTAGATTTGATGTGCACCTACTAGAAAGACCCTTTCTGCTATAGTGGGAGGTTAAAATTTCATGTTCTGAAGCTTCCCTGAAAAGTTATGGCACAATGCGTAAAAACGCTTTTCAGCCTGAGATAAGGTGGGTTTCGGAACGCCAAACATAAAAGTGTTGATAACTTTGGAAAAACACTTTAGACAGTTTAGATTTGATGTGCAACTACTAGAAAGACCCTTTCTGCTATAGTGGGAGGTTAAAATTTCATGTTCTGAAGCTTCCCTGAAAAGTTATGGCACAATGCACAAAAACGCTTTTCAGCCTGAGATAAGGTGGGTTTCGGAACGCCAAACATAAAAGTGTTAATAACTTTGGAAAAACACTTCAGACAGTTTAGATTTGATGTGCAACTACTAGAAAGACCCTTTCTGCTATAGTGGGAGGTTAAAATTTCATGTTCTGAAGCTTTCCTGAAAGGTTATGGCACAATGCACAAAAACGCTTTTCAGCCTGAGATAAGGTGGGTTTCGGAACGCCAAACATAAAAGTGTTGATAACTTTCGAAAAACACTTCAGAGAGCTTAGATTTGATGTGCACCTACTAGAAAGACCCTTTCTGCTATAGTGGGAGGTTAAAATTTCATGTTCTGAAGCTTCCCTGAAAAGTTATGGCACAATGCGTAAAAACGCTTTTCAGCCTGAGATAAGGTGGGTTTCGGAACGCCAAACATAAAAGTATTGATAACTTTGGAAAAACACTTCAGACAGTTTAGATTTGATGTGCAACTACTAGAAAGACCCTTTCTGCTATAGTGGGAGGTTAAAATTTCATGTTCTGAAGCTTTCCTGAAAAGTTATGGCACAATGCACAAAAACGCTTTTCAGCCTGAGATAAGGTGGGTTTCGGAACGCCAAACATAAAAGTGTTGATAACTTTTGAAAAACACTTCAGACAGCTTAGATTTGATGTGCAACTACTAGAAAGACCCTTTCTGCTATAGTGGGAGGTTAAAATTTCATGTTCTGAAGCTTCCCTGAAAAGTTATGGCACAATGCGTAAAAACGCTTTTCAGCCTGAGATAAGGTGGGTTTCGGAACGCCAAACATAAAAGTGTTGATAACTTTGGAAAAACACTTCAGACAGTTTAGATTTGATGTGCAACTACTAGAAAGACCCTTTCTACTATAGTGGGAGGTTAAAATTTCATGTTCTGAAGCTTCCCTGAAAAGTTATGGCACAATGCACAAAAACGCTTTTCAGCCTGAGATAAGGTGGGTTTCGGAACGCCAAACATAAAAGTGTTGATAACTTTGGAAAAACACTTCAGACAGTTTAGATTTGATGTGCAACTACTAGAAAGACCCTTTCTGCTATAGTGGGAGGTTAAAATTTCATGTTCTGAAGCTTCCCTGAAAAGTTATGGCACAATGCACAAAAACGCTTTTCAGCCTGAGATAAGGTGGGTTTCGGAACGCCAAACATAAAAGTGTTAATAACTTTGGAAAAACACTTCAGACAGTTTAGATTTGATGTGCAACTACTAGAAAGACCCTTTCTGCTATAGTGGGAGGTTAAAATTTCATGTTCTGAAGCTTCCCTGAAAAGTTATGGCACAACGCACAAAAACGCTTTTCAGCCTGAGATAAGGTGGGTTTCGGAACGCCAAACATAAAAGTGTTGATAACTTTTGAAAAACACTTCAGAGAGCTTAGATTTGATGTGCACCTACTAGAAAGACCCTTTCTGCTATAGTGGGAGGTTAAAATTTCATGTTCTGAAGCTTCCCTGAAAAGTTATGGCACAATGCGTAAAAACGCTTTTCAGCCTGAGATAAGGTGGGTTTCGGAACGCCAAACATAAAAGTGTTGATAACTTTGGAAAAACACTTTAGACAGTTTAGATTTGATGTGCAACTACTAGAAAGACCCTTTCTGCTATAGTGGGAGGTTAAAATTTCATGTTCTGAAGCTTCCCTGAAAAGTTATGGCACAATGCACAAAAACGCTTTTCAGCCTGAGATAAGGTGGGTTTCGGAACGCCAAACATAAAAGTGTTAATAACTTTGGAAAAACACTTCAGACAGTTTAGATTTGATGTGCAACTACTAGAAAGACCCTTTCTGCTATAGTGGGAGGTTAAAATTTCATGTTCTGAAGCTTTCCTGAAAGGTTATGGCACAATGCACAAAAACGCTTTTCAGCCTGAGATAAGGTGGGTTTCGGAACGCCAAACATAAAAGTGTTGATAACTTTCGAAAAACACTTCAGAGAGCTTAGATTTGATGTGCACCTACTAGAAAGACCCTTTCTGCTATAGTGGGAGGTTAAAATTTCATGTTCTGAAGCTTCCCTGAAAAGTTATGGCACAATGCGTAAAAACGCTTTTCAGCCTGAGATAAGGTGGGTTTCGGAACGCCAAACATAAAAGTATTGATAACTTTGGAAAAACACTTCAGACAGTTTAGATTTGATGTGCAACTACTAGAAAGACCCTTTCTGCTATAGTGGGAGGTTAAAATTTCATGTTCTGAAGCTTTCCTGAAAAGTTATGGCACAATGCACAAAAACGCTTTTCAGCCTGAGATAAGGTGGGTTTCGGAACGCCAAACATAAAAGTGTTGATAACTTTTGAAAAACACTTCAGACAGCTTAGATTTGATGTGCAACTACTAGAAAGACCCTTTCTGCTATAGTGGGAGGTTAAAATTTCATGTTCTGAAGCTTCCCTGAAAAGTTATGGCACAATGCACAAAAACGCTTTTCAGCCTGAGATAAGGTGGGTTTCGGAACGCCAAACATAAAAGTGTTGATAACTTTGGAAAAACACTTCAGACAGTTTAGATTTGATGTGCAACTACTAGAAAGACCCTTTCTGCTATAGTGGGAGGTTAAAATTTCATGTTCTGCAGCTTCCCTGAAAAGTTATGGCACAATGCACAAAAACGCTTTTCAGCCTGAGATAAGGTGGGTTTCGGAATGCCAAACATAAAAGTGTTAATAACTTTGGAAAAACACTTCAGACAGTTTAGATTTGATGTGCAACTACTAGAAAGACCCTTTCTGCTATAGTGGGAGGTTAAAATTTCATGTTCTGAAGCTTCCCTGAAAAGTTATGGCACAATGCACAAAAACGCTTTTCAGCCTGAGATAAGGTGGGTTTCGGAACGCCAAACATAAAAGTGTTGATAACTTTCGAAAAACACTTCAGAGAGCTTATATTTGTTGTGCACCTACTAGAAAGACCCTTTCTGCTATAGTGGGAGGTTAAAATTTCATGTTCTGAAGCTTCCCTGAAAAGTTATGGCACAATGCGTAAAAACGCTTTTCAGCCTGAGATAAGGTGGGTTTCGGAACGCCAAACATAAAAGTGTTGATAACTTTGGAAAAACACTTCAGACAGTTTAGATTTGATGTGCAACTACTAGAAAGACCCTTTCTGTTATAGTGGGAGGTTAAAATTTCATTTTCTGAAGCTTCCCTGAAAAGTTATGGCACAATGCACAAAAACGCTTTTCAGCCTGAGATAAGGTGGGTTTCGGAACGCCAAACATAAAAGTGTTGATAACTTTCGAAAAACACTGCAGACAGCTTAGATTTGATGTGCACCTACTAGAAAGACCCTTTCTGCTATAGTGGGAGGTTAAAATTTCATGTTCTGAAGCTTCCCTGAAAAGTTATGGCACAATGCGTAAAAACGCTTTTCAGCCTGAGATAAGGTGGGTTTCGGAACGCCAAACATAAAAGTGTTGATAACTTTGGAAAAACACTTCAGACAGTTTAGATTTGATGTGCAACTACTAGAAAGACCCTTTCTGCTATAGTGGGAGGTTAAAATTTCATGTTCTGAAGCTTCCCTGAAAAGTTATGGCACAATGCACAAAAACACTTTTCAGCCTGAGATAAGGTGGGTTTCGGAACGCCAAACATAAAAGTGTTGATAACTTTGGAAAAACACTTCAGACAGTTTAGATTTGATGTGCAACTACTAGAAAGACCCTTTCTGCTATAGTGGGAGGTTAAAATTTCATGTTCTGAAGCTTCCCTGAAAAGTTATGGCACAATGCACAAAAACGCTTTTCAGCCTGAGATAAGGTGGGTTTCGGAACGCCAAACATAAAAGTGTTAATAACTTGGGAAAAACACTTCAGACAGTTTAGATTTGATGTGCAACTACTAGAAAGACCCTTTCTGCTATAGTGGGAGGTTAAAATTTCATGTTCTGAAGCTTCCCTGAAAAGTTATGGCACAATGCACAAAAACGCTTTTCAGCCTGAGATAAGGTGGGTTTCGGAACGCCAAACATAAAAGTGTTAATAACTTTGGAAAAACACTTCAGACAGTTTAGATTTGATGTGCAACTACTAGAAAGACCCTTTCTGCTATAGTGGGAGGTTAAAATTTCATGTTCTGAAGCTTCCCTGAAAAGTTATGGCACAACGCACAAAAACGCTTTTCAGCCTGAGATAAGGTGGGTTTCGGAACGCCAAACATAAAAGTGTTGATAACTTTTGAAAAACACTTCAGAGAGCTTAGATTTGATGTGCACCTACTAGAAAGACCCTTTCTGCTATAGTGGGAGGTTAAAATTTCATGTTCTGAAGCTTCCCTGAAAAGTTATGGCACAATGCGTAAAAACGCTTTTCAGCCTGAGATAAGGTGGGTTTCGGAACGCCAAACATAAAAGTGTTGATAACTTTGGAAAAACACTTTAGACAGTTTAGATTTGATGTGCAACTACTAGAAAGACCCTTTCTGCTATAGTGGGAGGTTAAAATTTCATGTTCTGAAGCTTCCCTGAAAAGTTATGGCACAATGCACAAAAACGCTTTTCAGCCTGAGATAAGGTGGGTTTCGGAACGCCAAACATAAAAGTGTTAATAACTTTGGAAAAACACTTCAGACAGTTTAGATTTGATGTGCAACTACTAGAAAGACCCTTTCTGCTATAGTGGGAGGTTAAAATTTCATGTTCTGAAGCATTCCTGAAAGGTTATGGCACAATGCACAAAAACGCTTTTCAGCCTGAGATAAGGTGGGTTTCGGAACGCCAAACATAAAAGTGTTGATAACTTTCGAAAAACACTTCAGAGAGCTTAGATTTGATGTGCACCTACTAGAAAGACCCTTTCTGCTATAGTGGGAGGTTAAAATTTCATGTTCTGAAGCTTCCCTGAAAAGTTATGGCACAATGCGTAAAAACGCTTTTCAGCCTGAGATAAGGTGGGTTTCGGAACGCCAAACATAAAAGTATTGATAACTTTGGAAAAACACTTCAGACAGTTTAGATTTGATGTGCAACTACTAGAAAGACCCTTTCTGCTATAGTGGGAGGTTAAAATTTCATGTTCTGAAGCTTTCCTGAAAAGTTATGGCACAATGCACAAAAACGCTTTTCAGCCTGAGATAAGGTGGGTTTCGGAACGCCAAACATAAAAGTGTTGATAACTTTTGAAAAACACTTCAGACAGCTTAGATTTGATGTGCAACTACTAGAAAGACCCTTTCTGCTATAGTGGGAGGTTAAAATTTCATGTTCTGAAGCTTCCCTGAAAAGTTATGGCACAATGCACAAAAACGCTTTTCAGCCTGAGATAAGGTGGGTTTCGGAACGCCAAACATAAAAGTGTTGATAACTTTGGAAAAACACTTCAGACAGTTTAGATTTGATGTGCAACTACTAGAAAGACCCTTTCTGCTATAGTGGGAGGTTAAAATTTCATGTTCTGCAGCTTCCCTGAAAAGTTATGGCACAATGCACAAAAACGCTTTTCAGCCTGAGATAAGGTGGGTTTCGGAATGCCAAACATAAAAGTGTTAATAACTTTGGAAAAACACTTCAGACAGTTTAGATTTGATGTGCAACTACTAGAAAGACCCTTTCTGCTATAGTGGGAGGTTAAAATTTCATGTTCTGAAGCTTCCCTGAAAAGTTATGGCACAATGCACAAAAACGCTTTTCAGCCTGAGATAAGGTGGGTTTCGGAACGCCAAACATAAAAGTGTTGATAACTTTCGAAAAACACTTCAGAGAGCTTAGATTTGATGTGCACCTACTAGAAAGACCCTTTCTGCTATAGTGGGAGGTTAAAATTTCATGTTCTGAAGCTTCCCTGAAAAGTTATGGCACAATGCGTAAAAACGCTTTTCAGCCTGAGATAAGGTGGGTTTCGGAACGCCAAACATAAAAGTGTTGATAACTTTGGAAAAACACTTCAGACAGTTTAGATTTGATGTGCAACTACTAGAAAGACCCTTTCTGTTATAGTGGGAGGTTAAAATTTCATTTTCTGAAGCTTCCCTGAAAAGTTATGGCACAATGCACAAAAACGCTTTTCAGCCTGAGATAAGGTGGGTTTCGGAACGCCAAACATAAAAGTGTTGATAACTTTCGAAAAACACTGCAGACAGCTTAGATTTGATGTGCACCTACTAGAAAGACCCTTTCTGCTATAGTGGGAGGTTAAAATTTCATGTTCTGAAGCTTCCCTGAAAAGTTATGGCACAATGCGTAAAAACGCTTTTCAGCCTGAGATAAGGTGGGTTTCGGAACGCCAAACATAAAAGTGTTGATAACTTTGGAAAAACACTTCAGACAGTTTAGATTTGATGTGCAACTACTAGAAAGACCCTTTCTGCTATAGTGGGAGGTTAAAATTTCATGTTCTGAAGCTTCCCTGAAAAGTTATGGCACAATGCACAAAAACGCTTTTCAGCCTGAGATAAGGTGGGTTTCGGAACGCCAAACATAAAAGTGTTGATAACTTTGGAAAAACACTTCAGACAGTTTAGATTTGATGTGCAACTACTAGAAAGACCCTTTCTGCTATAGTGGGAGGTTAAAATTTCATGTTCTGAAGCTTCCCTGAAAAGTTATGGCACAATGCACAAAAACGCTTTTCAGCCTGAGATAAGGTGGGTTTCGGAACGCCAAACATAAAAGTGTTAATAACTTGGGAAAAACACTTCAGACAGTTTAGATTTGATGTGCAACTACTAGAAAGACCCTTTCTGCTATAGTGGGAGGTTAAAATTTCATGTTCTGAAGCTTCCCTGAAAAGTTATGGCACAATGCACAAAAACGCTTTTCAGCCTGAGATAAGGTGGGTTTCGGAACGCCAAACATAAAAGTGTTGATAACTTTCGAAAAACACTTCAGAGAGCTTAGATTTGATGTGCACCTACTAGAAAGACCCTTTCTGCTATAGTGGGAGGTTAAAATTTCATGTTCTGAAGCTTCCCTGAAAAGTTATGGCACAATGCCTAAAAACGCTTTTCAGCCTGAGATAAGGTGGGTTTCGGAACGCCAAACATAAAAGTGTTGATAACTTTGGAAAAACACTTCAGACAGTTTAGATTTGATGTGCAACTACTAGAAAGACCCTTTCTGCTATAGTGGGAGGTTAAAATTTCATGTTCTGAAGCTTCCCTGAAAAGTTATGGCACAATGCGTAAAAACGCTTTTCAGCCTGAGATAAGGTGGGTTTCGGAACGCCAAACATAAAAGTGTTGATAACTTTGGAAAAACACTTCAGACAGTTTAGATTTGATGTGCAACTACTAGAAAGACCCTTTCTGCTATAGTGGGAGGTTAAAATTTCATGTTCTGAAGCTTCCCTGAAAAGTTATGGCACAATGCACAAAAACGCTTTTCAGCCTGAGATAAGGTGGGTTTCGGAACGCCAAACATAAAAGTGTTAATAACTTTGGAAAAACACTTCAGACAGTTTAGATTTGATGTGCAACTACTAGAAAGACCCTTTCTGCTATAGTGGGAGGTTAAAATTTCATGTTCTGAAGCTTCCCTGAAAAGTTATGGCACAATGCACAAAAACGCTTTTCAGCCTGAGATAAGGTGGGTTTCGGAACGCCAAACATAAAAGTGTTGATAACTTTCGAAAAACACTTCAGAGAGCTTAGATTTGATGTGCACCTACTAGAAAGACCCTTTCTGCTATAGTGGGTGGTTAAAATTTCATGTTCTGAAGCTTCCCTGAAAAGTTATGGCACAATGCGTAAAAACGCTTTTCAGCCTGAGATAAGGTGGGTTTCGGAACGCCAAACATAAAAGTGTTGATAACTTTTGAAAAACACTTCAGACAGCTTAGATTTGATGTGCACCTACTAGAAAGACCCTTTCTGCTATAGTGGGAGGTTAAAATTTCATGTTCTGAAGCTTTCCTGAAAAGTTATGGCACAATGCACAAAAACGCTTTTCAGCCTGAGATAAGGTGGGTTTCGGAACGCCAAACATAAAAGTGTTGATAACTTTCGAAAAATACTTCAGAGAGCTTAGATTTGATGTGCACCTACTAGAAAGACCCTTTCTGCTATAGTGGGAGGTTAAAATTTCATGTTCTGAAGCTTTCCTGAAAAGTTATGGCACAATGCACAAAAACGCTTTTCAGCCTGAGATAAGGTGGGTTTCGGAACGCCAAACATAAAAGTGTTGATAACTTTTGAAAAACACTTCAGACAGCTTAGATTTGATGTGCAACTACTAGAAAGACCCTTTCTGCTATAGTGGGAGGTTAAAATTTCATGTTCTGAAGCTTCCCTGAAAAGTCATGGCACAATGCACAAAAACGCTTTTCAGCCTGAGATAAGGTGGGTTTCGGAACGCCAAACATAAAAGTGTTGATAACTTTGGAAAAACACTTCAGACAGTTTAGATTTGATGTGCAACTACTAGAAAGACCCTTTCTGCTATAGTGGGAGGTTAAAATTTCATGTTCTGAAGCTTTCCTGAAAAGTTATGGCACAATGCACAAAAACGCTTTTCAGCCTGAGATAAGGTGGGTTTCGGAACGCCAAACATAAAAGTGTTAATAACTTTTGAAAAACACTTCAGACAGCTTAGATTTGATGTGCAACTACTAGAAAGACCCTTTCTGCTATAGTGGGAGGTTAAAATTTCATGTTCTGAAGCTTCCCTGAAAAGTTATGGCACAATGCACAAAAACGCTTTTCAGCCTGAGATAAGGTGGGTTTCGGAACGCCAAACATAAAAGTGTTGATAACTTTCGAAAAACACTTCAGACAGCTTAGATTTGATGTGCACCTACTAGAAAGACCCTTTCTGCTATAGTGGGAGGTTAAAATTTCATGTTCTGAAGCTTCCCTGAAAAGTTATGGCACAATGCGTAAAAACGCTTTTCAGCCTGAGATAAGGTGGGTTTCGGAACGCCAAACATAAAAGTGTTGATAACTTTGGAAAAACACTTCAGACAGTTTAGATTTGATGTGCAACTACTAGAAAGACCCTTTCTGCTATAGTGGGAGGTTAAAATTTCATGTTCTGAAGCTTCCCTGAAAAGTTATGGCACAATGCACAAAAACGCTTTTCAGCCTGAGATAAGGTGGGTTTCGGAACGCCAAACATAAAAGTGTTAATAACTTTGGAAAAACACTTCAGACAGTTTAGATTTGATGTGCAACTACTAGAAAGACCCTTTCTGCTATAGTGGGAGGTTAAAATTTCATGTTCTGAAACTTCCCTGAAAAGTTATGGCACAATGCACAAAAACGCTTTTCAGCCTGAGATAAGGTGGGTTTCGGAACGCCAAACATAAAAGTGTTGATAACTTTCGAAAAACACTTCAGAGAGCTTAGATTTGATGTGCACCTACTAGAAAGACCCTTTCTGCTATAGTGGGAGGTTAAAATTTCATGTTCTGAAGCTTTCCTGAAAAGTTATGGCACAATGCACAAAAACGCTTTTCAGCCTGAGATAAGGTGGGTTTCGGAACGCCAAACATAAAAGTGTTGATAACTTTTGAAAAACACTTCAGACAGCTTAGATTTGATGTGCAACTACTAGAAAGACCCTTTCTGCTATAGTGGGAGGTTAAAATTTCATGTTCTGAAGCTTCCCTGAAAAGTTATGGCACAATGCACAAAAACGCTTTTCAGCCTGAGATAAGGTGGGTTTCGGAACGCCAAACATAAAAGTGTTGATAACTTTCGAAAAACACTTCAGACAGCTTAGATTTGATGTGCACCTACTAGAAAGACCCTTTCTGCTATAGTGGGAGGTTAAAATTTCATGTTCTGAAGCTTCCCTGAAAAGTTATGGCACAATGCGTAAAAACGCTTTTCAGCCTGAGATAAGGTGGGTTTCGGAACGCCAAACATAAAAGTGTTGATAACTTTGGAAAAACACTTCAGACAGTTTAGATTTGATGTGCAACTACTAGAAAGACCCTTTCTGCTATAGTGGGAGGTTAAAATTTCATGTTCTGAAGCTTCCCTGAAAAGTTATGGCACAATGCACAAAAACGCTTTTCAGCCTGAGATAAGGTGGGTTTCGGAACGCCAAACATAAAAGTGTTAATAACTTTGGAAAAACACTTCAGACAGTTTAGATTTGATGTGCAACTACTAGAAAGACCCTTTCTGCTATAGTGGGAGGTTAAAATTTCATGTTCTGAAGCTTTCCTGAAAAGTTATGGCACAATGCACAAAAACGCTTTTCAGCCTGAGATAAGGTGGGTTTCGGAACGCCAAACATAAAAGTGTTGATAACTTTCGAAAAACACTTCAGACAGCTTAGATTTGATGTGCACCTACTAGAAAGACCCTTTCTGCTATAGTGGGAGGTTAAAATTTCATGTTCTGAAGCTTCCCTGAAAAGTTATGGCACAATGCGTAAAAACGCTTTTCAGCCTGAGATAAGGTGGGTTTCGGAACGCCAAACATAAAAGTGTTGATAACTTTGGAAAAACACTTCAGACAGTTTAGATTTGATGTGCAACTACTAGAAAGACCCTTTCTGCTATAGTGGGAGGTTAAAATTTCATGTTCTGAAGCTTCCCTGAAAAGTTATGGCACAATGCACAAAAACGCTTTTCAGCCTGAGATAAGGTGGGTTTCGGAACGCCAAACATAAAAGTGTTAATAACTTTGGAAAAACACTTCAGACAGTTTAGATTTGATGTGCAACTACTAGAAAGACCCTTTCTGCTATAGTGGGAGGTTAAAATTTCATGTTCTGAAGCTTCCCTGAAAAGTTATGGCACAATGCACAAAAACGCTTTTCAGCCTGAGATAAGGTGGGTTTCGGAACGCCAAACATAAAAGTGTTAATAACTTTGGAAAAACACTTCAGACAGTTTAGATTTGATGTGCAACTACTAGAAAGACCCTTTCTGCTATAGTGGGAGGTTAAAATTTCATGTTCTGAAGCTTCCCTGAAAAGTTATGGCACAATGCACAAAAACGCTTTTCAGCCTGAGATAAGGTGGGTTTCGGAACGCCAAACATAAAAGTGTTGATAACTTTCGAAAAACACTTCAGAGAGCTTAGATTTGATGTGCACCTACTAGAAAGACCCTTTCTGCTATAGTGGGAGGTTAAAATTTCATGTTCTGAAGCTTTCCTGAAAAGTTATGGCACAATGCACAAAAACGCTTTTCAGCCTGAGATAAGGTGGGTTTCGGAACGCCAAACATAAAAGTGTTGATAACTTTCGAAAAACACCTCAGAGAGCTTAGATTTGATGTGCACCTACTAGAAAGACCCTTTCTGCTATAGTGGGAGGTTAAAATTTCATGTTCTGAAGCTTCCCTGAAAAGTTATGGCACAATGCGTAAAAACGCTTTTCAGCCTGAGATAAGGTGGGTTTCGGAACGCCAAACATAAAAGTGTTGATAACTTTGGAAAAACACTTCAGACAGTTTAGATTTGATGTGCAACTACTAGAAAGACCCTTTCTGCTATAGTGGGAGGTTAAAATTTCATGTTCTGAAGCTTCCCTGAAAAGTTATGGCACAATGCACAAAAACGCTTTTCAGCCTGAGATAAGGTGGGTTTCGGAACGCCAAACATAAAAGTGTTGATAACTTTCGAAAAACACTTCAGAGAGCTTAGATTTGATGTGCACCTACTAGAAAGACCCTTTCTGCTATAGTGGGAGGTTAAAATTTCATGTTCTGAAGCTTCCCTGAAAAGTTATGGCACAATGCGTAAAAACGCTTTTCAGCCTGAGATAAGGTGGGTTTCGGAACGCCAAACATAAAAGTGTTGATAACTTTGGAAAAACACTTCAGACAGTTTAGATTTGATGTGCAACTACTAGAAAGACCCTTTCTGCTATAGTGGGAGGTTAAAATTTCATGTTCTGAAGCTTTCCTGAAAAGTTATGGCACAATGCACAAAAACGCTTTTCAGCCTGAGATAAGGTGGGTTTCGGAACGCCAAACATAAAAGTGTTGATAACTTTTGAAAAACACTTCAGACAGCTTAGATTTGATGTGCAACTACTAGAAAGACCCTTTCTGCTATAGTGGGAGGTTAAAATTTCATGTTCTGAAGCTTCCCTGAAAAGTTATGGCACAATGCACAAAAACGCTTTTCAGCCTGAGATAAGGTGGGTTTCGGAACGCCAAACATAAAAGTGTTGATAACTTTGGAAAAACACTTCAGACAGTTTAGATTTGATGTGCAACTACTAGAAAGACCCTTTCTGCTATAGTGGGAGGTTAAAATTTCATGTTCTGAAGCTTCCCTGAAAAGTTATGGCACAATGCACAAAAACGCTTTTCAGCCTGAGATAAGGTGGGTTTCGGAACGCCAAACATAAAAGTGTTGATAACTTTCGAAAAACACTTCAGAGAGCTTAGATTTGATGTGCACCTACTAGAAAGACCCTTTCTGCTATAGTGGGAGGTTAAAATTTCATGTTCTGAAGCTTCCCTGAAAAGTTATGGCACAATGCGTAAAAACGCTTTTCAGCCTGAGATAAGGTGGGTTTCGGAACGCCAGACATAAAAGTGTTGATAACTTTGGAAAAACACTTCAGACAGTTTAGATTTGATGTGCAACTACTAGAAAGACCCTTTCTGCTATAGTGGGAGGTTAAAATTTCATGTTCTGAAGCTTTCCTGAAAAGTTATGGCACAATGCACAAAAACGCTTTTCAGCCTGAGATAAGGTGGGTTTCGGAACGCCAAACATAAAAGTGTTGATAACTTTTGAAAAACACTTCAGACAGCTTAGATTTGATGTGCAACTACTAGAAAGACCCTTTCTGCTATAGTGGGAGGTTAAAATTTCATGTTCTGAAGCTTCCCTGAAAAGTTATGGCACAATGCACAAAAACGCTTTCCAGCCTGAGATAAGGTGGGTTTCGGAACGCCAAACATAAAAGTGTTGATAACTTTGGAAAAACACTTCAGACAGTTTAGATTTGATGTGCAACTATTAGAAAGACCCTTTCTGCTATAGTGGGAGGTTAAAATTTCATGTTCTGAAGCTTCCCTGAAAAGTTATGGCACAATGCACAAAAACGCTTTTCAGCCTGAGATAAGGTGGGTTTCGGAACGCCAAACATAAAAGTGTTGATAACTTTGGAAAAACACTTCAGACAGTTTAGATTTGATGTGCAACTACTAGAAAGACCCTTTCTGCTATAGTGGGAGGTTAAAATTTCATGTTCTGAAGCTTCCCTGAAAAGTTATGGCACAATGCACAAAAACGCTTTTCAGCCTGAGATAAGGTGGGTTTCGGAACGCCAAACATAAAAGTGTTAATAACTTTGGAAAAACACTTCAGACAGTTTAGATTTGATGTGCAACTACTAGAAAGACCCTTTCTGCTATAGTGGGAGGTTAAAATTTCATGTTCTGAAGCTTCCCTGAAAAGTTATGGCACAATGCACAAAAACGCTTTTCAGCCTGAGATAAGGTGGGTTTCGGAACGCCAAACATAAAAGTGTTGATAACTTTCGAAAAACACTTCAGAGAGCTTAGATTTGATGTGCACCTACTAGAAAGACCCTTTCTGCTATAGTGGGAGGTTAAAATTTCATGTTCTGAAGCTTTCCTGAAAAGTTATGGCACAATGCACAAAAACGCTTTTCAGCCTGAGATAAGGTGGGTTTCGGAACGCCAAACATAAAAGTGTTGATAACTTTCGAAAAACACCTCAGAGAGCTTAGATTTGATGTGCACCTACTAGAAAGACCCTTTCTGCTATAGTGGGAGGTTAAAATTTCATGTTCTGAAGCTTCCCTGAAAAGTTATGGCACAATGCGTAAAAACGCTTTTCAGCCTGAGATAAGGTGGGTTTCGGAACGCCAAACATAAAAGTGTTGATAACTTTGGAAAAACACTTCAGACAGTTTAGATTTGATGTGCAACTACTAGAAAGACCCTTTCTGCTATAGTGGGAGGTTAAAATTTCATGTTCTGAAGCTTCCCTGAAAAGTTATGGCACAATGCACAAAAACGCTTTTCAGCCTGAGATAAGGTGGGTTTCGGAACGCCAAACATAAAAGTGTTGATAACTTTCGAAAAACACTTCAGAGAGCCTAGATTTGATGTGCACCTACTAGAAAGACCCTTTCTGCTATAGTGGGAGGTTAAAATTTCATGTTCTGAAGCTTCCCTGAAAAGTTATGGCACAATGCGTAAAAACGCTTTTCAGCCTGAGATAAGGTGGGTTTCGGAACGCCAAACATAAAAGTGTTGATAACTTTGGAAAAACACTTCAGACAGTTTAGATTTGATGTGCAACTACTAGAAAGACCCTTTCTGCTATAGTGGGAGGTTAAAATTTCATGTTCTGAAGCTTTCCTGAAAAGTTATGGCACAATGCACAAAAACGCTTTTCAGCCTGAGATAAGGTGGGTTTCGGAACGCCAAACATAAAAGTGTAGATAACTTTTGAAAAACACTTCAGACAGCTTAGATTTGATGTGCAACTACTAGAAAGACCCTTTCTGCTATAGTGGGAGGTTAAAATTTCATGTTCTGAAGCTTCCCTGAAAAGTTATGGCACAATGCACAAAAACGCTTTTCAGCCTGAGATAAGGTGGGTCTCGGAACGCCAAACATAAAAGTGTTGATAACTTTCGAAAAACACTTCAGAGAGCCTAGATTTGATGTGCACCTACTAGAAAGACCCTTTCTGCTATAGTGGGAGGTTAAAATTTCATGTTCTGAAGCTTCCCTGAAAAGTTATGGCACAATGCGTAAAAACGCTTTTCAGCCTGAGATAAGGTGGGTTTCGGAACGCCAAACATAAAAGTGTTGATAACTTTGGAAAAACACTTCAGACAGTTTAGATTTGATGTGCAACTACTAGAAAGACCCTTTCTACTATAGTGGGAGGTTAAAATTTCATGTTCTGAAGCTTTCCTGAAAAGTTATTGCACAATGCACAAAAACGCTTTTCAGCCTGAGATAAGGTGGGTTTCGGAACGCCAAACATAAAAGTGTTGATAACTTTTGACAGACACTTCAGACAGCTTAGATTTGATGTGCAACTACTAGAAAGACCCTTTCTGCTATAGTGGGAGGTTAAAATTTCATGTTCTGAAGCTTCCCTGAAAAGTTATGGCACAATGCACAAAAACGCTTTTCAGCCTGAGATAAGGTGGGTTTCGGAACGCCAAACATAAAAGTGTTGATAACTTTGGAAAAACACTTCAGACAGTTTAGATTTGATGTGCAACTACTAGAAAGACCCTTTCTGCTATAGTGGGAGGTTAAAATTTCATGTTCTGAAGCTTCCCTGAAAAGTTATGGCACAATGCACAAAAACGCTTTTCAGCCTGAGATAAGGTGGGTTTCGGAACGCCAAACATAAAAGTGTTAATAACTTTGGAAAAACACTTCAGACAGCTTAGATTTGACGTGCAACTACTAGAAAGACCCTTTCTGCTACAGTGGGAGGTTAAAATTTCATGTTCTGAAGCTTCCCTGAAAAGTTATGGCACAATGCACAAAAACGCTTTTCAGCCTGAGATAAGGTGGGTTTCGGAACGCCAAACATAAAAGTGTTGATAACTTTGGAAAAACACTTCAGACAGTTTAGATTTGATGTGCAACTACTAGAAAGACCCTTTCTGCTATAGTGGGAGGTTAAAATTTCATGTTCTGAAGCTTTCCTGAAAAGTTATGGCACAATGCACAAAAACGCTTTTCAGCCTGAGATAAGGTGGGTTTCGGAACGCCAAACATAAAAGTGTTGATAACTTTTGAAAAACACTTCAGACAGCTTAGATTTGATGTGCAACTACTAGAAAGACCCTTTCTGCTATAGTGGGAGGTTAAAATTTCATGTTCTGAAGCTTCCCTGAAAAGTTATGGCACAATGCACAAAAACGCTTTTCAGCCTGAGATAAGGTGGGTTTCGGAACGCCAAACATAAAAGTGTTGATAACTTTGGAAAAACACTTCAGACAGTTTAGATTTGATGTGCAACTACTAGAAAGACCCTTTCTGCTATAGTGGGAGGTTAAAATTTCATGTTCTGAAGCTTCCCTGAAAAGTTATGGCACAATGCACAAAAACGCTTTTCAGCCTGAGATAAGGTGGGTTTCGGAACGCCAAACATAAAAGTGTTGATAACTTTCGAAAAACACTTCAGAGAGCTTAGATTTGATGTGCACCTACTAGAAAGACCCTTTCTGCTATAGTGGGAGGTTAAAATTTCATGTTCTGAAGCTTCCCTGAAAAGTTATGGCACAATGCGTAAAAACGCTTTTCAGCCTGAGATAAGGTGGGTTTCGGAACGCCAAACATAAAAGTGTTGATAACTTTGGAAAAACACTTCAGACAGTTTAGATTTGATGTGCAACTACTAGAAAGACCCTTTCTGCTATAGTGGGAGGTTAAAATTTCATGTTCTGAAGCTTTCTGAAAAGTTATGGTACAATGCACAAAAACGCTTTTCAGCCTGAGATAAGGTGGGTTTCGGAACGCCAAACATAAAAGTGTTGATAACTTTTGAAAAACACTTCAGACAGCTTAGATTTGATGTGCAACTACTAGAAAGACCCTTTCTGCTATAGTGGGAGGTTAAAATTTCATGTTCTGAAGCTTCCCTGAAAAGTTATGGCACAATGCACAAAAACGCTTTTCAGCCTGAGATAAGGTGGGTTTCGGAACGCCAAACATAAAAGTGTTGATAACTTTGGAAAAACACTTCAGACAGTTTAGATTTGATGTGCAACTACTAGAAAGACCCTTTCTGCTATAGTGGGAGGTTAAAATTTCATGTTCTGAAGCTTCCCTGAAAAGTTATGGCACAATGCACAAAAACGCTTTTCAGCCTGAGATAAGGTGGGTTTCGTAACGCCAAACATAAAAGTGTTAATAACTTTGGAAAAACACTTCAGACAGTTTAGATTTGATGTGCAACTACTAGAAAGACCCTTTCTGCTATAGTGGGAGGTTAAAATTTCATGTTCTGAAGCTTCCCTGAAAAGTTATGGCACAATGCACAAAAACGCTTTTCAGCCTGAGATAAGGTGGGTTTCGGAACGCCAAACATAAAAGTGTTGATAACTTTCGAAAAACACTTCAGAGAGCTTAGATTTGATGTGCACCTACTAGAAAGACCCTTTCTGCTATAGTGGGAGGTTAAAATTTCATGTTCTGAAGCTTCCCTGAAAAGTTATGGCACAATGCGTAAAAGCGCTTTTCAGCCTGAGATAAGGTGGGTTTCGGAACGCCAAACATAAAAGTGTTGATAACTTTGGAAAAACACTTCAGACAGTTTAGATTTGATGTGCAACTACTAGAAAGACCCTTTCTGCTATAGTGGGAGGTTAAAATTTCATGTTCTGAAGCTTTCCTGAAAAGTTATGGCACAATGCACAAAAACGCTTTTCAGCCTGAGATAAGGTGGGTTTCGGAACGCCAAACATAAAAGTGTTGATAACTTTTGAAAAACACTTCAGACAGCTTAGATTTGATGTGCAACTACTAGAAAGACCCTTTCTGCTATAGTGGGAGGTTAAAATTTCATGTTCTGAAGCTTCCCTGAAAAGTTATGGCACAATGCACAAAAACGCTTTTCAGCCTGAGATAAGGTGGGTTTCGGAACGCCAAACATAAAAGTGTTGATAACTTTTGAAAAACACTTCAGACAGCTTAGATTTGACGTGCAACTACTAGAAAGACCCTTTCTGCTATAGTGGGAGGTTAAAATTTCATGTTCTGAAGCTTCCCTGAAAAGTTATGGCACAATGCGTAAAAACGCTTTTCAGCCTGAGATAAGGTGGGTTTCGGAACGCCAAACATAAAAGTGTTGATAACTTTGGAAAAACACTTCAGACAGTTTAGATTTGATGTGCAACTACTAGAAAGACCCTTTCTGCTATAGTGGGAGGTTAAAATTTCATGTTCTGAAGCTTTCCTGAAAAGTTATGGCACAATGCACAAAAACGCTTTTCAGCCTGAGATAAGGTGGGTTTCGGAACGCCAAACATAAAAGTGTTGATAACTTTTGAAAAACACTTCAGACAGCTTAGATTTGATGTGCAACTACTAGAAAGACCCTTTCTGCTATAGTGGGAGGTTAAAATTTCATGTTCTGAAGCTTCCCTGAAAAGTTATGGCACAATGCACAAAAACGCTTTTCAGCCTGAGATAAGGTGGGTTTCGGAACGCCAAACATAAAAGTGTTGATAACTTTGGAAAAACACTTCAGACAGTTTAGATTTGATGTGCAACTACTAGAAAGACCCTTTCTGCTATAGTGGGAGGTTAAAATTTCATGTTCTGAAGCTTTCCTGAAAAGTTATGGCACAATGCACAAAAACGCTTTTCAGCCTGAGATAAGGTGGGTTTCGGAACGCCAAACATAAAAGTGTTGATAACTTTTGAAAAACACTTCAGACAGCTTAGATTTGATGTGCAACTACTAGAAAGACCCTTTCTGCTATAGTGGGAGGTTAAAATTTCATGTTCTGAAGCTTCCCTGAAAAGTTATGGCACAATGCACAAAAACGCTTTTCAGCCTGAGATAAGGTGGGTTTCGGAACGCCAAACATAAAAGTGTTGATAACTTTGGAAAAACACTTCAGACAGTTTAGATTTGATGTGCAACTACTAGAAAGACCCTTTCTGCTATAGTGGGAGGTTAAAATTTCATGTTCTGAAGCATTCCTGAAAAGTTATGGCACAATGCACAAAAACGCTTTTCAGCCTGAGATAAGGTGGGTTTCGGAACGCCAAACATAAAAGTGTTGATAACTTTTGAAAAACACTTCAGACAGCTTAGATTTGATGTGCAACTACTAGAAAGACCCTTTCTGCTATAGTGGGAGGTTAAAATTTCATGTTCTGAAGCTTCCCTGAAAAGTTATGGCACAATGCACAAAAACGCTTTTCAGCCTGAGATAAGGTGGGTTTCGGAACGCCAAACATAAAAGTGTTGATAACTTTGGAAAAACACTTCAGACAGTTTAGATTTGATGTGCAACTACTAGAAAGACCCTTTCTGCTATAGTGGGAGGTTAAAATTTCATGTTCTGAAGCTTCCCTGAAAAGTTATGGCAAAATGCACAAAAACGCTTTTCAGCCTGAGATAAGGTGGGTTTCGGAACGCCAAACATAAAAGTGTTAATAACTTTGGAAAAACACTTCAGACAGTTTAGATTTGATGTGCAACTACTAGAAAGACCCTTTCTGCTATAGTGGGAGGTTAAAATTTGATGTTCTGAAGCTTCCCTGAAAAGTTATGGCACAATGCACAAAAACGCTTTTCAGCCTGAGATAAGGTGGGTTTCGGAACGCCAAACATAAAAGTGTTGATAACTTTCGAAAAACACTTCAGAGAGCTTAGATTTGATGTGCACCTACTAGAAAGACCCTTTCTGCTATAGTGGGAGGTTAAAATTTCATGTTCTGAAGCTTTCCTGAAAAGTTATGGCACAATGCACAAAAACGCTTTTCAGCCTGAGATAAGGTGGGTTTCGGAACGCCAAACATAAAAGTGTTGATAACTTTTGAAAAACACTTCAGACAGCTTAGATTTGATGTGCAACTACTAGAAAGACCCTTTCTGCTATAGTGGGAGGTTAAAATTTCATGTTCTGAAGCTTCCCTGAAAAGTTATGGCACAATGCACAAAAACGCTTTTCAGCCTGAGATAAGGTGGGTTTCGGAACGCCAAACATAAAAGTGTTGATAACTTTGGAAAAACACTTCAGACAGTTTAGATTTGATGTGCAACTACTAGAAAGACCCTTTCTGCTATAGTGGGAGGTTAAAATTTCATGTTCTGAAGCTTTCCTGAAAAGTTATGGCACAATGCACAAAAACGCTTTTCAGCCTGAGATAAGGTGGGTTTCGGAACGCCAAACATAAAAGTGTTGATAACTTTTGAAAAACACTTCAGACAGCTTAGATTTGATGTGCAACTACTAGAAAGACCCTTTCTGCTATAGTGGGAGGTTAAAATTTCATGTTCTGAAGCTTCCCTGAAAAGTTATGGCACAATGCACAAAAACGCTTTTCAGCCTGAGATAAGGTGGGTTTCGGAACGCCAAACATAAAAGTGTTGATAACTTTGGAAAAACACTTCAGACAGTTTAGATTTGATGTGCAACTACTAGAAAGACCCTTTCTGCTATAGTGGGAGGTTAAAATTTCATGTTCTGAAGCATTCCTGAAAAGTTATGGCACAATGCACAAAAACGCTTTTCAGCCTGAGATAAGGTGGGTTTCGGAACGCCAAACATAAAAGTGTTGATAACTTTTGAAAAACACTTCAGACAGCTTAGATTTGATGTGCAACTACTAGAAAGACCCTTTCTGCTATAGTGGGAGGTTAAAATTTCATGTTCTGAAGCTTCCCTGAAAAGTTATGGCACAATGCACAAAAACGCTTTTCAGCCTGAGATAAGGTGGGTTTCGGAACGCCAAACATAAAAGTGTTGATAACTTTGGAAAAACACTTCAGACAGTTTAGATTTGATGTGCAACTACTAGAAAGACCCTTTCTGCTATAGTGGGAGGTTAAAATTTGATGTTCTGAAGCTTCCCTGAAAAGTTATGGCACAATGCACAAAAACGCTTTTCAGCCTGAGATAAGGTGGGTTTCGGAACGCCAAACATAAAAGTGTTGATAACTTTCGAAAAACACTTCAGAGAGCTTAGATTTGATGTGCACCTACTAGAAAGACCCTTTCTGCTATAGTGGGAGGTTAAAATTTCATGTTCTGAAGCTTCCCTGAAAAGTTATGGCACAATGCGTAAAAACGCTTTTCAGCCTGAGATAAGGTGGGTTTCGGAACGCCAAACATAAAAGTGTTGATAACTTTGGAAAAACACTTCAGACAGTTTAGATTTGATGTGCAACTACTAGAAAGAACCTTTCTGCTATAGTGGGAGGTTAAAATTTCATGTTCTGAAGCTTTTCTGAAAAGTTATGGCACAATGCACAAAAACGCTTTTCAGCCTGAGATAAGGTGGGTTTCGGAACGCCAAACATAAAAGTGTTGATAACTTTTGAAAAACACTTCAGACAGCTTAGATTTGATGTGCAACTACTAGAAAGACCCTTTCTGCTATAGTGGGAGGTTAAAATTTCATGTTCTGAAGCTTCCCTGAAAAGTTATGGCACAATGCACAAAAACGCTTTTCAGCCTGAGATAAGGTGGGTTTCGGAACGCCAAACATAAAAGTGTTGATAACTTTGGAAAAACACTTCAGACAGTTTAGATTTGATGTGCAACTACTAGAAAGACCCTTTCTGCTATAGTGGGAGGTTAAAATTTCATGTTCTGAAGCTTCCCTGAAAAGTTATGGCACAATGCACAAAAACGCTTTTCAGCCTGAGATAAGGTGGGTTTCGGAACGCCAAACATAAAAGTGTTAATAACTTTGGAAAAACACTTCAGACAGTTTAGATTTGATGTGCAACTACTAGAAAGACCCTTTCTGCTATAGTGGGAGGTTAAAATTTCATGTTCTGAAGCTTCCCTGAAAAGTTATGGCACAATGCACAAAAACGCTTTTCAGCCTGAGATAAGGTGGGTTTCGGAACGCCAAACATAAAAGTGTTGATAACTTTCGAAAAACACTTCAGAGAGCTTAGATTTGATGTGCACCTACTAGAAAGACCCTTTCTGCTATAGTGGGAGGTTAAAATTTCATGTTCTGAAGCTTCCCTGAAAAGTTATGGCACAATGCGTAAAAACGCTTTTCAGCCTGAGATAAGGTGGGTTTCGGAACGCCAAACATAAAAGTGTTGATAACTTTGGAAAAACACTTCAGACAGTTTAGATTTGATGTGCAACTACTAGAAAGAACCTTTCTGCTATAGTGGGAGGTTAAAATTTCATGTTCTGAAGCTTTTCTGAAAAGTTATGGCACAATGCACAAAAACGCTTTTCAGCCTGAGATAAGGTGGGTTTCGGAACGCCAAACATAAAAGTGTTGATAACTTTTGAAAAACACTTCAGACAGCTTAGATTTGATGTGCAACTACTAGAAAGACCCTTTCTGCTATAGTGGGAGGTTAAAATTTCATGTTCTGAAGCTTCCCTGAAAAGTTATGGCACAATGCACAAAAACGCTTTTCAGCCTGAGATAAGGTGGGTTTCGGAACGCCAAACATAAAAGTGTTGATAACTTTCGAAAAACACTTCAGACAGCTTAGATTTGATGTGCACCTACTAGAAAGACCCTTTCTGCTATAGTGGGAGGTTAAAATTTCATGTTCTGAAGCTTCCCTGAAAAGTTATGGCACAATGCGTAAAAACGCTTTTCAGCCTGAGATAAGGTGGGTTTCGGAACGCCAAACATAAAAGTGTTGATAACTTTCGAAAAACACTTCAGACAGTTTAGATTTGATGTGCAACTACTAGAAAGACCCTTTCTGCTATAGTGGGAGGTTAAAATTTCATGTTCTGAAGCTTCCCTGAAAAGTTATGGCACAATGCACAAAAACGCTTTTCAGCCTGAGATAAGGTGGGTTTCGGAACGCCAAACATAAAAGTGTTTATAACTTCGGAAAAACACTTCAGACAGTTTAGATTTGATGTGCAACTACTAGAAAGACCCTTTCTGCTATAGTGGGAGGTTAAAATTTCATGTTCTGAAGCTTCCCTGAAAAGTTATGGCACAATGCACAAAAACGCTTTTCAGCCTGAGATAAGGTGGGTTTCGGAACGCCAAACATAAAAGTGTTAATAACTTTGGAAAAACACTTCAGACAGTTTAGATTTGATGTGCAACTACTAGAAAGACCCTTTCTGCTATAGTGGGAGGTTAAAATTTCATGTTCTGAAGCTTTCCTGAAAAGTTATGGCACAATGCACAAAAACGCTTTTCAGCCTGAGATAAGGTGGGTTTCGGAACGCCAAACATAAAAGTGTTGATAACTTTCGAAAAACACTTCAGAGAGCTTAGATTTGATGTGCACCTACTAGAAAGACCCTTTCTGCTATAGTGGGAGGTTAAAATTTCATGTTCTGAAGCTTCCCTGAAAAGTTATGGCACAATGCGTAAAACGCTTTTCAGCCTGAGATAAGGTGGGTTTCGGAACGCCAAACATAAAAGTGTTGATAACTTTGGAAAAACACTTCAGACAGTTTAGATTTGATGTGCAACTACTAGAAAGACCCTTTCTGCTATAGTGGGAGGTTAATATTTCATGTTCTGAAGCTTTCCTGAAAAGTTATGGCACAATGCACAAAAACGCTTTTCAGCCTGAGATAAGGTGGGTTTCGGAACGCCAAACATAAAAGTGTTGATAACTTTTGAAAAACACTTCAGACAACTTAGATTTGATGTGCAACTACTAGAAAGACCCTTTCTGCTATAGTGGGAGGTTAAAATTTCATGTTCTGAAGCTTCCCTGAAAAGTTATGGCACAATGCACAAAAACGCTTTTCAGCCTGAGATAAGGTGGGTTTCGGAACGCCAAACATAAAAGTGTTGATAACTTTTGAAAAACACTTCAGACAGCTTAGATTTGATGTGCAACTACTAGAAAGACCCTTTCTGCTATAGTGGGAGGTTAAAATTTCATGTTCTGAAGCTTCCCTGAAAAGTTATGGCACAATGCACAAAAACGCTTTTCAGCCTGAGATAAGGTGGGTTTCGGAACGCCAAACATAAAAGTGTTGATAACTTTCGAAAAACACTTCAGACAGCTTAGATTTGATGTGCACCTACTAGAAAGACCCTTTCTGCTATAGTGGGAGGTTAAAATTTCATGTTCTGAAGCTTCCCTGAAAAGTTATGGCACAATGCGTAAAAACGCTTTTCAGCCTGAGATAAGGTGGGTTTCGGAACGCCAAACATAAAAGTGTTGATAACTTTCGAAAAACACTTCAGACAGTTTAGATTTGATGTGCAACTACTAGAAAGACCCTTTCTGCTATAGTGGGAGGTTAAAATTTCATGTTCTGAAGCTTCCCTGAAAAGTTATGGCACAATGCACAAAAACGCTTTTCAGCCTGAGATAAGGTGGGTTTCGGAACGCCAAACATAAAAGTGTTAATAACTTCGGAAAAACACTTCAGACAGTTTAGATTTGATGTGCAACTACTAGAAAGACCCTTTCTGCTATAGTGGGAGGTTAAAATTTCATGTTCTGAAGCTTCCCTGAAAAGTTATGGCACAATGCACAAAAACGCTTTTCAGCCTGAGATAAGGTGGGTTTCGGAACGCCAAACATAAAAGTGTTAATAACTTTGGAAAAACACTTCAGACAGTTTAGATTTGATGTGCAACTACTAGAAAGACCCTTTCTGCTATAGTGGGAGGTTAAAATTTCATGTTCTGAAGCTTTCCTGAAAAGTTATGGCACAATGCACAAAAACGCTTTTCAGCCTGAGATAAGGTGGGTTTCGGAACGCCAAACATAAAAGTGTTGATAACTTTCGAAAAACACTTCAGAGAGCTTAGATTTGATGTGCACCTACTAGAAAGACCCTTTCTGCTATAGTGGGAGGTTAAAATTTCATGTTCTGAAGCTTCCCTGAAAAGTTATGGCACAATGCGTAAAACGCTTTTCAGCCTGAGATAAGGTGGGTTTCGGAACGCCAAACATAAAAGTGTTGATAACTTTGGAAAAACACTTCAGACAGTTTAGATTTGATGTGCAACTACTAGAAAGACCCTTTCTGCTATAGTGGGAGGTTAAAATTTCATGTTCTGAAGCTTTCCTGAAAAGTTATGGCACAATGCACAAAAACGCTTTTCAGCCTGAGATAAGGTGGGTTTCGGAACGCCAAACATAAAAGTGTTGATAACTTTTGAAAAACACTTCAGACAACTTAGATTTGATGTGCAACTACTAGAAAGACCCTTTCTGCTATAGTGGGAGGTTAAAATTTCATGTTCTGAAGCTTCCCTGAAAAGTTATGGCACAATGCACAAAAACGCTTTTCAGCCTGAGATAAGGTGGGTTTCGGAACGCCAAACATAAAAGTGTTGATAACTTTGGAAAAACACTTCAGACAGTTTAGATTTGATGTGCAACTACTAGAAAGACCCTTTCTGCTATAGTGGGAGGTTAAAATTTCATGTTCTGAAGCTTCCCTGAAAAGTTATGGCACAATGCACAAAAACGCTTTTCAGCCTGAGATAAGGTGGGTTTCGGAACGCCAAACATAAAAGTGTTGATAACTTTCGAAAAACACTTCAGAGAGCTTAGATTTGATGTGCACCTACTAGAAAGACCCTTTCTGCTATAGTGGGAGGTTAAAATTTCATGTTCTGAAGCTTCCCTGAAAAGTTATGGCACAATGCGTAAAAACGCTTTTCAGCCTGAGATAAGGTGGGTTTCGGAACGCCAAACATAAAAGTGTTGATAACTTTGGAAAAACACTTCAGACAGTTTAGATTTGATGTGCAACTACTAGAAAGACCCTTTCTGCTATAGTGGGAGGTTAAAATTTCATGTTCTGAAGCTTTCCTGAAAAGTTATGGCACAATGCACAAAAACGCTTTTCAGCCTGAGATAAGGTGGGTTTCGGAACGCCAAACATAAAAGTGTTGATAACTTTTGAAAAACACTTCAGACAGCTTAGATTTGATGTGCAACTACTAGAAAGACCCTTTCTGCTATAGTGGGAGGTTAAAATTTAATGTTCTGAAGCTTCCCTGAAAAGTTATGGCACAATGCACAAAAACGCTTTTCAGCCTGAGATAAGGTGGGTTTCGGAACGCCAAACATAAAAGTGTTGATAACTTTGGAAAAACACTTCAGACAGTTTAGATTTGATGTGCAACTACTAGAACGACCCTTTCTGCTATAGTGGGAGGTTAAAATTTCATGTTCTGAAGCTTTACTGAAAAGTTAATGCACAATGCACAAAAACGCTTTTCAGCCTGAGATAAGGTGGGTTTCGGAACGCCAAACATAAAAGTGTTGATAACTTTGGAAAAACACTTCAGACAGCTTAGATTTGATGTGCAACTACTAGAAAGACCATTTCTGCTATAGTGGGAGGTTAAAATTTCATGTTCTGAAGCTTCCCTGAAAAGTTATGGCACAATGCACAAAAACGCTTTTCAGCCTGAGATAAGGTGGGTTTCGGAACGCCAAACATAAAAGTGTTGATAACTTTGGAAAAACACTTCAGACAGTTTAGATTTGATGTGCAACTACTCGAAAGACCCTTTCTGCTATAGTGGGAGGTTAAAATTTCATGTTCTGAAGCTTTCCTGAAAAGTTATGGCACAATGCACAAAAACGCTTTTCAGCCTGAGATAAGGTGGGTTTCGGAACGCCAAACATAAAAGTGTTGATAACTTTTGAAAAACACTTCAGACAGCTTAGATTTGATGTGCAACTACTAGAGGGCCCTTTCTGCTGCTTTCTTCAGACAGCTTAGATTTGATGTGCACCTACTAGAAAGACCCTTTCTGCTATAGTGGGAGGTTAAAATTTCATGTTCTGAAGCTTCCCTGAAAAGTTATGGCACAATGCGTAAAAACGCTTTTCAGCCTGAGATAAGGTGGGTTTCGGAACGCCAAACATAAAAGTGTTGATAACTTTGGAAAAACACTTCAGACAGTTTAGATTTGATGTGCAACTACTAGAAAGACCCTTTCTGCTATAGTGGGAGGTTAAAATTTCATGTTCTGAAGCTTTCCTGAAAAGTTATGGCACAATGCACAAAAACGCTTTTCAGCCTGAGATAAGGTGGGTTTCGGAACGCCAAACATAAAAGTGTTGATAACTTTTGAAAAACACTTCAGACAGCTTAGATTTGATGTGCAACTACTAGAAAGACCCTTTCTGCTATAGTGGGAGGTTAAAATTTCATGTTCTGAAGCTTCCCTGAAAAGTTATGGCACAATGCACAAAAACGCTTTTCAGCCTGAGATAAGGTGGGTTTCGGAACGCCAAACATAAAAGTGTTGATAACTTTGGAAAAACACTTCAGACAGTTTAGATTTGATGTGCAACTACTAGAAAGACCCTTTCTGCTATAGTGGGAGGTTAAAATTTCATGTTCTGAAGCTTCCCTGAAAAGTTATGGCACAATGCACAAAAACGCTTTTCAGCCTGAGATAAGGTGGGTTTCGGAACGCCAAACATAAAAGTGTTGATAACTTTCGAAAAACACTTCAGAGAGCTTAGATTTGATGTGCACCTACTAGAAAGACCCTTTCTGCTATAGTGGGAGGTTAAAATTTCATGTTCTGAAGCTTCCCTGAAAAGTTATGGCACAATGCGTAAAAACGCTTTTCAGCCTGAGATAAGGTGGGTTTCGGAACGCCAAACATAAAAGTGTTGATAACTTTGGAAAAACACTTCAGACAGTTTAGATTTGATGTGCAACTACTAGAAAGACCCTTTCTGCTATAGTGGGAGGTTAAAATTTCATGTTCTGAAGCTTTCCTGAAAAGTTATGGCACAATGCACAAAAACGCTTTTCAGCCTGAGATAAGGTGGGTTTCGGAACGCCAAACATAAAAGTGTTGATAACTTTTGAAAAACACTTCAGACAGCTTAGATTTGATGTGCAACTACTAGAAAGACCCTTTCTGCTATAGTGGGAGGTTAAAATTTAATGTTCTGAAGCTTCCCTGAAAAGTTATGGCACAATGCACAAAAACGCTTTTCAGCCTGAGATAAGGTGGGTTTCGGAACGCCAAACATAAAAGTGTTGATAACTTTGGAAAAACACTTCAGACAGTTTAGATTTGATGTGCAACTACTAGAACGACCCTTTCTGCTATAGTGGGAGGTTAAAATTTCATGTTCTGAAGCTTTACTGAAAAGTTAATGCACAATGCACAAAAACGCTTTTCAGCCTGAGATAAGGTGGGTTTCGGAACGCCAAACATAAAAGTGTTGATAACTTTTGAAAAACACTTCAGACAGCTTAGATTTGATGTGCAACTACTAGAAATACCCTTTCTGCTATAGTGGGAGGTTAAAATTTCATGTTCTGAAGCTTCCCTGAAAAGTTATGGCACAATGCACAAAAACGCTTTTCAGCCTGAGATAAGGTGGGTTTCGGAACGCCAAACATAAAAGTGTTGATAACTTTGGAAAAACACTTCAGACAGTTTAGATTTGATGTGCAACTACTAGAAAGACCCTTTCTGCTATAGTGGGAGGTTAAAATTTCATGTTCTGAAGCTTCCCTGAAAAGTTATGGCACAATGCACAAAAACGCTTTTCAGCCTGAGATAAGGTGGGTTTCGGAACGCCAAACATAAAAGTGTTGATAACTTTCGAAAAACACTTCAGAGAGCTTAGATTTGATGTGCACCTACTAGAAAGACCCTTTCTGCTATAGTGGGAGGTTAAAATTTCATGTTCTGAAGCTTCCCTGAAAAGTTATGGCACAATGCGTAAAAACGCTTTTCAGCCTGAGATAAGGTGGGTTTCGGAACGCCAAACATAAAAGTGTTGATAACTTTGGAAAAACACTTCAGACAGTTTAGATTTGATGTGCACCTACTAGAAAGACCCTTTCTGCTATAGTGGGAGCTTAAAATTTCATGTTCTGACGCTTCCCTGAAAAGTTATGGCACAATGCGTAAAAACGCTTTTCAGCCTGAGATAAGGTGGGTTTCGGAACGCCAAACATAAAAGTGGTGATAACTTTGGAAAAACACTTCAGACAGTTTAGATTTGATGTGCAACTACTAGAAAGACCCTTTCTGCTATAGTGGGAGGTTAAAATTTCATGTTCTGAAGCTTTCCTGAAAAGTTATGGCACAATGCACAAAAACGCTTTTCAGCCTGAGATAAGGTGGGTTTCGGAACGCCAAACATAAAAGTGTTGGTAACTTTTGAAAAACACTTCAGACAGCTTAGATTTGATGTGCAACTACTAGAAAGACCCTTTCTGCTATAGTGGGAGGTTAAAATTTCATGTTCTGAAGCTTCCCTGAAAAGTTATGGCACAATGCACAAAAACGCTTTTCAGCCTGAGATAAGGTGGGTTTCGGAACGCCAAACATAAAAGTGTTGATAACTTTGGAAAAACACTTCAGACAGTTTAGATTTGATGTGCAACTACTAGAAAGACCCTTTCTGCTATAGTGGGAGGTTAAAATTTCATGTTCTGAAGCTTCCCTGAAAAGTTATGGCACAATGCACAAAAACGCTTTTCAGCCTGAGATAAGGTGGGTTTCGGAACGCCAAACATAAAAGTGTTGATAACTTTCGAAAAACACTTCAGAGAGCTTAGATTTGATGTGCACCTACTAGAAAGACCCTTTCTGCTATAGTGGGAGGTTAAAATTTCATGTTCTGAAGCTTCCCTGAAAAGTTATGGCACAATGCACAAAAACGCTTTTCAGCCTGAGATAAGGTGGGTTTCGGAACGCCAAACATAAAAGTGTTGATAACTTTGGAAAAACACTTCAGACAGTTTAGATTTGATGTGCAACTACTAGAAAGACCCTTTCTGCTATAGTGGGAGGTTAAAATTTCATGTTCTGAAGCTTTCCTGAAAAGTTATGGCACAATGCACAAAAACGCTTTTCAGCCTGAGATAAGGTGGGTTTCGGAACGCCAAACATAAAAGTGTTGATAACTTTTGAAAAACACTTCAGACAGCTTAGATTTGATGTGCAACTACTAGAAAGACCCTTTCTGCTATAGTGGGAGGTTAAAATTTCATGTTCTGAAGCTTCCCTGAAAAGTTATGGCACAATGCACAAAAACGCTTTTCAGCCTGAGATAAGGTGGGTTTCGGAACGCCAAACATAAAAGTGTTGATAACTTTGGAAAAACACTTCAGACAGTTTAGATTTGATGTGCAACTACTAGAAAGACCCTTTCTGCTATAGTGGGAGGTTAAAATTTCATGTTCTGAAGCTTCCCTGAAAAGTTATGGCACAATGCACAAAAACGCTTTTCAGCCTGAGATAAGGTGGGTTTCGGAACGCCAAACATAAAAGTGTTGATAACTTTCGAAAAACACTTCAGAGAGCTTAGATTTGATGTGCACCTACTAGAAAGACCCTTTCTGCTATAGTGGGAGGTTAAAATTTCATGTTCTGAAGCTTCCCTGAAAAGTTATGGCACAATGCGTAAAAACGCTTTTCAGCCTGAGATAAGGTGGGTTTCGGAACGCCAAACATAAAAGTGTTGATAACTTTGGAAAAACACTTCAGACAGTTTAGATTTGATGTGCAACTACTAGAAAGACCCTTTCTGCGATAGTGGGAGGTTAAAATTTCATGTTCTGAAGCTTTCCTGAAAAGTTATGGCACAATGCACAAAAAAGCTTTTCAGCCTGAGATAAGGTGGGTTTCGGAACGCCAAACATAAAAGTGTTGATAACTTTTGAAAAACACTTCAGACAGCTTAGATTTGATGTGCAACTACTAGAAAGACCCTTTCTGCTATAGTGGGAGGTTAAAATTTCATGTTCTGAAGCTTCCCTGAAAAGTTATGGCACAATGCACAAAAACGCTTTTCAGCCTGAGATAAGGTGGGTTTCGGAACGCCAAACATAAAAGTGTTGATAACTTTGGAAAAACACTTCAGACAGTTTAGATTTGATGTGCAACTACTAGAAAGACCCTTTCTGCTATAGTGGGAGGTTAAAATTTCATGTTCTGAAGCTTTCCTGAAAAGTTATGGCACAATGCACAAAAACGCTTTTCAGCCTGAGATAAGGTGGGTTTCGGAACGCCAAACATAAAAGTGTTGATAACTTTTGAAAAACTCTTCAGACAGCTTAGATTTGATGTGCAACTACTAGAAAGACCATTTCTGCTATAGTGGGAGGTTAAAATTTCATGTTCTGAAGCTTCCCTGAAAAGTTGTGGCACAATGCACAAAAACGCTTTTCAGCCTGAGATAAGGTGGGTTTCGGAACGCCAAACATAAAAGTGTTGATAACTTTGGAAAAACACTTCAGACAGTTTAGATTTGATGTGCACCTACTAGAAAGACCCTTTCTGCTATAGTGGGAGCTTAAAATTTCATGTTCTGAAGCTTCCCTGAAAAGTTATGGCACAATGCGTAAAAACGCTTTTCAGCCAGAGATAAGGTGGGTTTCGGAACGCCAAACATAAAAGTGTTGATAACTTTGGAAAAACACTTCAGACAGTTTAGATTTGATGTGCAACTACTAGAAAGACCCTTTCTGCTATAGTGGGAGGTTAAAATTTCATGTTCTGAAGCTTTCCTGAAAAGTTATGGCACAATGCACAAAAACGCTTTTCAGCCTGAGATAAGGTGGGTTTCGGAACGCCAAAGATAAAAGTGTTGATAACTTTGGAAAAACACTTCAGACAGTTTAGATTTGATGTGCAACTACTAGAAAGACCCTTTCTGCTATAGTGGGAGGTTAAAATTTCATGTTCTGAAGCTTTCCTGAAAAGTTATGGCACAATGCACAAAAACGCTTTTCAGCCTGAGATAAGGTGGGTTTCGGAACGCCAAACATAAAAGTGTTGATAACTTTTGAAAAACTCTTCAGACAGCTTAGATTTGATGTGCAACTACTAGAAAGACCATTTCTGCTATAGTGGGAGGTTAAAATTTCATGTTCTGAAGCTTCCCTGAAAAGTTGTGGCACAATGCACAAAAACGCTTTTCAGCCTGAGATAAGGTGGGTTTCGGAACGCCAAACATAAAAGTGTTGATAACTTTGGAAAAACACTTCAGACAGTTTAGATTTGATGTGCACCTACTAGAAAGACCCTTTCTGCTATAGTGGGAGCTTAAAATTTCATGTTCTGACGCTTCCCTGAAAAGTTATGGCACAATGCGTAAAAACGCTTTTCAGCCTGAGATAAGGTGGGTTTCGGAACGCCAAACATAAAAGTGTTGATAACTTTGGAAAAACACTTCAGACAGTTTAGATTTGATGTGCAACTACTAGAAAGACCCTTTCTGCTATAGTGGGAGGTTAAAATTTCATGTTCTGAAGCTTTCCTGAAAAGTTATGGCACAATGCACAAAAACGCTTTTCAGCCTGAGATAAGGTGGGTTTCGGAACGCCAAACATAAAAGTGTTGGTAACTTTTGAAAAACACTTCAGACAGCTTAGATTTGATGTGCAACTACTAGAAAGACCCTTTCTGCTATAGTGGGAGGTTAAAATTTCATGTTCTGAAGCTTCCCTGAAAAGTTATGGCACAATGCACAAAAACGCTTTTCAGCCTGAGATAAGGTGGGTTTCGGAACGCCAAACATAAAAGTGTTGATAACTTTGGAAAAACACTTCAGACAGTTTAGATTTGATGTGCAACTACTAGAAAGACCCTTTCTGCTATAGTGGGAGGTTAAAATTTCATGTTCTGAAGCTTCCCTGAAAAGTTATGGCACAATGCACAAAAACGCTTTTCAGCCTGAGATAAGGTGGGTTTCGGAACGCCAAACATAAAAGTGTTGATAACTTTCGAAAAACACTTCAGAGAGCTTAGATTTGATGTGCACCTACTAGAAAGACCCTTTCTGCTATAGTGGGAGGTTAAAATTTCATGTTCTGAAGCTTCCCTGAAAAGTTATGGCACAATGCACAAAAACGCTTTTCAGCCTGAGATAAGGTGGGTTTCGGAACGCCAAACATAAAAGTGTTGATAACTTTGGAAAAACACTTCAGACAGTTTAGATTTGATGTGCAACTACTAGAAAGACCCTTTCTGCTATAGTGGGAGGTTAAAATTTCATGTTCTGAAGCTTTCCTGAAAAGTTATGGCACAATGCACAAAAACGCTTTTCAGCCTGAGATAAGGTGGGTTTCGGAACGCCAAACATAAAAGTGTTGATAACTTTTGAAAAACACTTCAGACAGCTTAGATTTGATGTGCAACTACTAGAAAGACCCTTTCTGCTATAGTGGGAGGTTAAAATTTCATGTTCTGAAGCTTCCCTGAAAAGTTATGGCACAATGCACAAAAACGCTTTTCAGCCTGAGATAAGGTGGGTTTCGGAACGCCAAACATAAAAGTGTTGATAACTTTGGAAAAACACTTCAGACAGTTTAGATTTGATGTGCAACTACTAGAAAGACCCTTTCTGCTATAGTGGGAGGTTAAAATTTCATGTTCTGAAGCTTCCCTGAAAAGTTATGGCACAATGCACAAAAACGCTTTTCAGCCTGAGATAAGGTGGGTTTCGGAACGCCAAACATAAAAGTGTTGATAACTTTCGAAAAACACTTCAGAGAGCTTAGATTTGATGTGCACCTACTAGAAAGACCCTTTCTGCTATAGTGGGAGGTTAAAATTTCATGTTCTGAAGCTTCCCTGAAAAGTTATGGCACAATGCGTAAAAACGCTTTTCAGCCTGAGATAAGGTGGGTTTCGGAACGCCAAACATAAAAGTGTTGATAACTTTGGAAAAACACTTCAGACAGTTTAGATTTGATGTGCAACTACTAGAAAGACCCTTTCTGCGATAGTGGGAGGTTAAAATTTCATGTTCTGAAGCTTTCCTGAAAAGTTATGGCACAATGCACAAAAAAGCTTTTCAGCCTGAGATAAGGTGGGTTTCGGAACGCCAAACATAAAAGTGTTGATAACTTTTGAAAAACACTTCAGACAGCTTAGATTTGATGTGCAACTACTAGAAAGACCCTTTCTGCTATAGTGGGAGGTTAAAATTTCATGTTCTGAAGCTTCCCTGAAAAGTTATGGCACAATGCACAAAAACGCTTTTCAGCCTGAGATAAGGTGGGTTTCGGAACGCCAAACATAAAAGTGTTGATAACTTTGGAAAAACACTTCAGACAGTTTAGATTTGATGTGCAACTACTAGAAAGACCCTTTCTGCTATAGTGGGAGGTTAAAATTTCATGTTCTGAAGCTTTCCTGAAAAGTTATGGCACAATGCACAAAAACGCTTTTCAGCCTGAGATAAGGTGGGTTTCGGAACGCCAAACATAAAAGTGTTGATAACTTTTGAAAAACTCTTCAGACAGCTTAGATTTGATGTGCAACTACTAGAAAGACCATTTCTGCTATAGTGGGAGGTTAAAATTTCATGTTCTGAAGCTTCCCTGAAAAGTTGTGGCACAATGCACAAAAACGCTTTTCAGCCTGAGATAAGGTGGGTTTCGGAACGCCAAACATAAAAGTGTTGATAACTTTGGAAAAACACTTCAGACAGTTTAGATTTGATGTGCACCTACTAGAAAGACCCTTTCTGCTATAGTGGGAGCTTAAAATTTCATGTTCTGAAGCTTCCCTGAAAAGTTATGGCACAATGCGTAAAAACGCTTTTCAGCCAGAGATAAGGTGGGTTTCGGAACGCCAAACATAAAAGTGTTGATAACTTTGGAAAAACACTTCAGACAGTTTAGATTTGATGTGCAACTACTAGAAAGACCCTTTCTGCTATAGTGGGAGGTTAAAATTTCATGTTCTGAAGCTTTCCTGAAAAGTTATGGCACAATGCACAAAAACGCTTTTCAGCCTGAGATAAGGTGGGTTTCGGAACGCCAAACATAAAAGTGTTGGTAACTTTTGAAAAACACTTCAGACAGCTTAGATTTGATGTGCAACTACTAGAAAGACCCTTTCTGCTATAGTGGGAGGTTAAAATTTCATGTTCTGAAGCTTCCCTGAAAAGTTATGGCACAATGCACAAAAACGCTTTTCAGCCTGAGATAAGGTGGGTTTCGGAACGCCAAACATAAAAGTGTTGATAACTTTGGAAAAACACTTCAGACAGTTTAGATTTGATGTGCAACTACTAGAAAGACCCTTTCTGCTATAGTGGGAGGTTAAAATTTCATGTTCTGAAGCTTCCCTGAAAAGTTATGGCACAATGCACAAAAACGCTTTTCAGCCTGAGATAAGGTGGGTTTCGGAACGCCAAACATAAAAGTGTTGATAACTTTCGAAAAACACTTCAGAGAGCTTAGATTTGATGTGCACCTACTAGAAAGACCCTTTCTGCTATAGTGGGAGGTTAAAATTTCATGTTCTGAAGCTTCCCTGAAAAGTTATGGCACAATGCGTAAAAACGCTTTTCAGCCTGAGATAAGGTGGGTTTCGGAACGCCAAACATAAAAGTGTTGATAACTTTGGAAAAACACTTCAGACAGTTTAGATTTGATGTGCAACTACTAGAAAGACCCTTTCTGCTATAGTGGGAGGTTAAAATTTCATGTTCTGAAGCTTTCCTGAAAAGTTATGGCACAATGCACAAAAACGCTTTTCAGCCTGAGATAAGGTGGGTTTCGGAACGCCAAACATAAAAGTGTTGATAACTTTTGAAAAACACTTCAGACAGTTTAGATTTGATGTGCAACTACTAGAACGACCCTTTCTGCTATAGTGGGAGGTTAAAATTTCATGTTCTGAAGCTTTCCTGAAAAGTTATGGCACAATGCACAAAAACGCTTTTCAGCCTGAGATAAGGTGGGTTTCGGAACGCCAAACATAAAAGTGTTGATAACTTTTGAAAAACACTTCAGACAGCTTAGATTTGATGTGCAACTACTAGAAAGACCATTTCTGCTATAGTGGGAGGTTAAAATTTCATGTTCTGAAGCTTCCCTGAAAAGTTATGGCACAATGCACAAAAACGCTTTTCAGCCTGAGATAAGGTGGGTTTCGGAACGCCAAACATAAAAGTGTTGATAACTTTGGAAAAACACTTCAGACAGTTTAGATTTGATGTGCAACTACTAGAAAGACCCTTTCTGCTATAGTGGGAGGTTAAAATTTCATGTTCTGAAGCTTTCCTGAAAAGTTATGGCACAATGCACAAAAACGCTTTTCAGCCTGAGATAAGGTGGGTTTCGGAACGCCAAACATAAAAGTGTTGATAACTTTTGAAAAACACTTCAGACAGCTTAGATTTGATGTGCAACTACTAGAAAGACCCTTTCTGCTATAGTGGGAGGTTAAAATTTCATGTTCTGAAGCTTCCCTGAAAAGTTATGGCACAATGCACAAAAACGCTTTTCAGCCTGAGATAAGGTGGGTTTCGGAACGCCAAACATAAAAGTGTTGATAACTTTGGAAAAACACTTCAGACAGTTTAGATTTGATGTGCAACTACTAGAAAGACCCTTTCTGCTATAGTGGGAGGTTAAAATTTCATGTTCTGAAGCTTCCCTGAAAAGTTATGGCACAATGCACAAAAACGCTTTTCAGCCTGAGATAAGGTGGGTTTCGGAACGCCAAACATAAAAGTGTTGATAACTTTCGAAAAACACTTCAGAGAGCTTAGATTTGATGTGCACCTACTAGAAAGACCCTTTCTGCTATAGTGGGAGGTTAAAATTTCATGTTCTGAAGCTTCCCTGAAAAGTTATGGCACAATGCGTAAAAACGCTTTTCAGCCTGAGATAAGGTGGGTTTCGGAACGCCAAACATAAAAGTGTTGATAACTTTGGAAAAACACTTCAGACAGTTTAGATTTGATGTGCAACTACTAGAAAGACCCTTTCTGCTATAGTGGGAGGTTAAAATTTCATGTTCTGAAGCTTTCCTGAAAAGTTATGGCACAATGCACAAAAAAGCTTTTCAGCCTGAGATAAGGTGGGTTTCGGAACGCCAAACATAAAAGTGTTGATAACTTTTGAAAAACACTTCAGACAGCTTAGATTTGATGTGCAACTACTAGAAAGACCCTTTCTGCAATAGTGGGAGGTTAAAATTTCATGTTCTGAAGCTTCCCTGAAAAGTTATGGCACAATGCACAAAAACGCTTTTCAGGCTGAGATAAGGTGGGTTTCGGAACGCCAAACATAAAAGTGTTAATAACTTTGGAAAAACACTTCAGACAGTTTAGATTTGATGAGCAACTACTAGAAAGACCCTTTCTGCTATAGTGGGAGGTTAAAATGTGATGTTCTGAAGCTTCCCTGAAAAGTTATGGCACAATGCACAAAAACGCTTTTCAGCCTGAGATAAGGTGGGTTTCGGAACGCCAAACATAAAAGTGTTGATAACTTTTGAAAAACACTTCAGACAGCTTAGATTTGATGTGCAACTACTAGAACGACCCTTTCTGCTATAGTGGGAGGTTAAAATTTCATGTTCTGAAGCTTTCCTGAAAAGTTATGGCACAATGCACAAAAACGCTTTTCAGCCTGAGATAAGGTGGGTTTCGGAACGCCAAACATAAAAGTGTTGATAACTTTTGAAAAACACTTCAGACAGCTTAGATTTGATGTGCAACTACTAGAAAGACCATTTCTGCTATAGTGGGAGGTTAAAATTTCATGTTCTGAAGCTTCCCTGAAAAGTTATGGCACAATGCACAAAAACGCTTTCCAGCCTGAGATAAGGTGGGTTTCGGAACGCCAAACATAAAAGTGTTGATAACTTTGGAAAAACACTTCAGACAGTTTAGATTTGATGTGCAACTACTAGAAAGACCCTTTCTGCTATAGTGGGAGGTTAAAATTTCATGTTCTGAAGCTTCCCTGAAAAGTTATGGCACAATGCACAAAAACGCTTTTCAGCCTGAGATAAGGTGGGTTTCGGAACGCCAAACATAAAAGTGTTAATAACTTTGGAAAAACACTTCAGACAGTTTAGATTTGATGTGCAACTACTAGAAAGACCCTTTCTGCTATAGTGGGAGGTTAAAATTTCATGTTCTGAAGCTTCCCTGAAAAGTTATGGCACAATGCACAAAAACGCTTTTCAGCCTGAGATAAGGTGGGTTTCGGAACGCCAAACATAAAAGTGTTGATAACTTTCGAAAAACACTTCAGAGAGCTTAGATTTGATGTGCACCTACTAGAAAGACCCTTTCTGCTATAGTGGGAGGTTAAAATTTCATGTTCTGAAGCTTCCCTGAAAAGTTATGGCACAATGCGTAAAAACGCTTTTCAGCCTGAGATAAGGTGGGTTTCGGAACGCCAAACATAAAAGTGTTGATAACTTTGGAAAAACACTTCAAACAGTTTAGATTTGATGTGCAACTACTAGAAACACCCTTTCTGCTATAGTGGGAGGTTAAAATTTCATGTTCTGAAGCTTTCCTGAAAAGTTATGGCACAATGCACAAAAACGCTTTTCAGCCTGAGATAAGGTGGGTTTCGAAACGCCAAACATAAAAGTGTTGATAACTTTTGAAAAATACTTCGGACAGCTTAGATTTGATGTGCAACTACTAGAAAGACCCTTTCTGCTATAGTGGGAGGTTAAAATTTCATGTTCTGAAGCTTCCCTGAAAAGTTATGGCACAATGCACAAAAACGCTTTTCAGCCTGAGATAAGGTGGGTTTCGGAACGCCAAACATAAAAGTGTTGATAACTTTCGAAAAACACTTCAGACAGCTTAGATTTGATGTGCACCTACTAGAAAGACCCTTTCTGCTATCGTGGGAGGTTAAAATTTCATGTTCTGAAGCTTCCCTGAAAAGTTATGGCACAATGCGTAAAAACGCTTTTCAGCCTGAGATAAGGTGGGTTTCGGAACGCCAAACATAAAAGTGTTGATAACTTTGGAAAAACACTTCAGACAGTTTAGATTTGATGTGCAACTACTAGAAAGACCCTTTCTGCTATAGTGGGAGGTTAAAATTTCATGTTCTGAAGCTTCCCTGAAAAGTTATGGCACAATGCACAAAAACGCTTTTCAGCCTGAGATAAGGTGGGTTTCGGAACGCCAAACATAAAAGTGTTAATAACTTTGGAAAAACACTTCAGACAGTTTAGATTTGATGTGCAACTACTAGAAAGACCCTTTCAGCTATAGTGGGAGGTTAAAATTTGATGTTCTGAAGCTTCCCTGAAAAGTTATGGCACAATGCACAAAAACGCTTTTCAGCCTGAGATAAGGTGGGTTTCGGTACGCCAAACATAAAAGTGTTAATAACTTTGGAAAAACACTTCAGACAGTTTAGATTTGATGTGCAACTACTAGAAAGACCCTTTCTGCTATAGTGGGAGGTTAAAATTTCATGTTCTGAAGCTTCCCTGAAAAGTTATGGCACAATGCACAAAAACGCTTTTCAGCCTGAGATAAGGTGGGTTTCGGAACGCCAAACATAAAAGTGTTGATAACTTTCGAAAAACACTTCAGACAGCTTAGATTTGATGTGCACCTACTAGAAAGACCCTTTCTGCTATAGTGGGAGGTTAAAATTTCATGTTCTGAAGCTTCCCTGAAAAGTTATGGCACAATGCGTAAAAACGCTTTTCAGCCTGAGATAAGGTGGGTTTCGGAACGCCAAACATAAAAGTGTTGATAACTTTGGAAAAACACTTCAGACCGTTTAGATTTGATGTGCAACTACTAGAAAGACCCTTTCTGCTATAGTGGGAGGTTAAAATTTCATGTTCTGAAGCTTCCCTGAAAAGTTATGGCACAATGCACAAAAACGCTTTTCAGCCTGAGATAAGGTGGGTTTCGGAACGCCAAACATAAAAGTGTTAATAACTTTGGAAAAACACTTCAGACAGTTTAGATTTGATGTGCAACTACTAGAAAGACCCTTTCTGCTACAGTGGGAGGTTAAAATTTCATGTTCTGAAGCTTCCCTGAAAAGTTATGGCACAATGCACAAAAACGCTTTTCAGCCTGAGATAAGGTGGGTTTCGGAACGCCAAACATAAAAGTGTTAATAACTTTGGAAAAACACTTCAGACAGCTTAGATTTGATGTGCAACTACTAGAAAGACCCTTTCTGCTATAGTGGGAGGTTAAAATTTCATGTTCTGAAGCTTCCCTGAAAAGTTATGGCACAATGCACAAAAACGCTTTTCAGCCTGAGATAAGGTGGGTTTCGGAACGCCAAACATAAAAGTGTTGATAACTTTGGAAAAACACTTCAGACAGTTTAGATTTGATGTGCAACTACTAGAAAGACCCTTTCTGCTATAGTGGGAGGTTAAAATTTCATGTTCTGAAGCTTTCCTGAAAAGTTATGGCACAATGCACAAAAACGCTTTTCAGCCTGAGATAAGGTGGGTTTCGGAACGCCAAACATAAAAGTGTTGATAACTTTTGAAAAACTCTTCAGACAGCTTAGATTTGATGTGCAACTACTAGAAAGACCATTTCTGCTATAGTGGGAAGTTAAAATTTCATGTTCTGAAGCTTCCCTGAAAAGTTGTGGCACAATGCACAAAAACGCTTTTCAGCCTGAGATAAGGTGGGTTTCGGAACGCCAAACATAAAAGTGTTGATAACTTTGGAAAAACACTTCAGACAGTTTAGATTTGATGTGCACCTACTAGAAAGACCCTTTCTGCTATAGTGGGAGCTTAAAATTTCATGTTCTGAACCTTCCCTGAAAAGTTATGGCACAATGCGTAAAAACGCTTTTCAGCCTGAGATAAGGTGGGTTTCGGAACGCCAAACATAAAAGTGTTGATAACTTTGGAAAAACACTTCAGACAGTTTAGATTTGATGTGCAACTACTAGAAAGACCCTTTCTGCTATAGTGGGAGGTTAAAATTTCATGTTCTGAAGCTTTCCTGAAAAGTTATGGCACAATGCACAAAAACGCTTTTCAGCCTGAGATAAGGTGGGTTTCGGAACGCCAAACATAAAAGTGTTGGTAACTTTTGAAAAACACTTCAGACAGCTTAGATTTGATGTGCAACTACTAGAAAGACCCTTTCTGCTATAGTGGGAGGTTAAAATTTCATGTTCTGAAGCTTCCCTGAAAAGTTATGGCACAATGCACAAAAACGCTTTTCAGCCTGAGATAAGGTGGGTTTCGGAACGCCAAACATAAAAGTGTTGATAACTTTGGAAAAACACTTCAGACAGTTTAGATTTGATGTGCAACTACTAGAAAGACCCTTTCTGCTATAGTGGGAGGTTAAAATTTCATGTTCTGAAGCTTCCCTGAAAAGTTATGGCACAATGCACAAAAACGCTTTTCAGCCTGAGATAAGGTGGGTTTCGGAACGCCAAACATAAAAGTGTTGATAACTTTCGAAAAACACTTCAGAGAGCTTAGATTTGATGTGCACCTACTAGAAAGACCCTTTCTGCTATAGTGGGAGGTTAAATTTTCATGTTCTGAAGCTTCCCTGAAAAGTTATGGCACAATGCGTAAAAACGCTTTTCAGCCTGAGATAAGGTGGGTTTCGGAACGCCAAACATAAAAGTGTTGATAACTTTGGAAAAACACTTCAGACAGTTTAGATTTGATGTGCAACTACTAGAAAGACCCTTTCTGCTATAGTGGGAGGTTAAAATTTCATGTTCTGAAGCTTTCCTGAAAAGTTATGGCACAATGCACAAAAACGCTTTTCAGCCTGAGATAAGGTGGGTTTCGGAACGCCAAACATAAAAGTGTTGATAACTTTTGAAAAACACTTCAGACAGTTTAGATTTGATGTGCAACTACTAGAACGACCTTTTCTGCTATAGTGGGAGGTTAAAATTTCATGTTCTGAAGCTTTCCTGAAAAGTTATGGCACAATGCACAAAAACGCTTTTCAGCCTGAGATAAGGTGGGTTTCGGAACGCCAAACATAAAAGTGTTGATAACTTTTGAAAAACACTTCAGACAGCTTAGATTTCATGTGCAACTACTAGAAAGACCATTTCTGCTATAGTGGGAGGTTAAAATTTCATGTTCTGAAGCTTCCCTGAAAAGTTATGGCACAATGCACAAAAACGCTTTTCAGCCTGAGATAAGGTGGGTTTCGGAACGCCAAACATAAAAGTGTTGATAACTTTGGAAAAACACTTCAGACAGTTTAGATTTGATGTGCAACTACTAGAAAGACCCTTTCTGCTATAGTGGGAGGTTAAAATTTCATGTTCTGAAGCTTCCCTGAAAAGTTATGGCACAATGCACAAAAACGCTTTTCAGCCTGAGATAAGGTGGGTTTCGGAACGCCAAACATAAAAGTGTTGATAACTTTCGAAAAACACTTCAGAGAGCTTAGATTTGATGTGCACCTACTAGAAAGACCCTTTCTGCTATAGTGGGAGGTTAAAATTTCATGTTCTGAAGCTTCCCTGAAAAGTTATGGCACAATGCGTAAAAACGCTTTTCAGCCTGAGATAAGGTGGGTTTCGGAACGCCAAACATAAAAGTGTTGATAACTTTGGAAAAACACTTCAGACAGTTTAGATTTGATGTGCAACTACTAGAAAGACCCTTTCTGCTATAGTGGGAGGTTAAAATTTCATGTTCTGAAGCTTCCCTGAAAAGTTATGGCACAATGCACAAAAACGCTTTTCAGCCTGAGATAAGGTGGGTTTCGGAACGCCAAACATAAAAGTGTTAATAACTTTGGAAAAACACTTCAGACAGTTTAGATTTGATGTGCAACTACTAGAAAGACCCTTTCAGCTATAGTGGGAGGTTAAAATTTGATGTTCTGAAGCTTCCCTGAAAAGTTATGGCACAATGCACAAAAACGCTTTTCAGCCTGAGATAAGGTGGGTTTCGGAACGCCAAACATAAAAGTGTTAATAACTTTGGAAAAACACTTCAGACAGTTTAGATTTGATGTGCAACTACTAGAAAGACCCTTTCTGCTATAGTGGGAGGTTAAAATTTCATGTTCTGAAGCTTCCCTGAAAAGTTATGGCACAATGCACAAAAACGCTTTTCAGCCTGAGATAAGGTGGGTTTCGGAACGCCAAACATAAAAGTGTTAATAACTTTGGAAAAACACTTCAGACAGCTTAGATTTGATGTGCAACTACTAGAAAGACCCTTTCTGCTATAGTGGGAGGTTAAAATTTCATGTTCTGAAGCTTCCCTGAAAAGTTATGGCACAATGCACAAAAACGCTTTTCAGCCTGAGATAAGGTGGGTTTCGGAACGCCAAACATAAAAGTGTTGATAACTTTGGAAAAACACTTCAGACAGTTTAGATTTGATGTGCAACTACTAGAAAGACCCTTTCTGCTATAGTGGGAGGTTAAAATTTCATGTTCTGAAGCTTTCCTGAAAAGTTATGGCACAATGCACAAAAACGCTTTTCAGCCTGAGATAAGGTGGGTTTCGGAACGCCAAACATAAAAGTGTTGATAACTTTTGAAAAACTCTTCAGACAGCTTAGATTTGATGTGCAACTACTAGAAAGACCATTTCTGCTATAGTGGGAGGTTAAAATTTCATGTTCTGAAGCTTCCCTGAAAAGTTGTGGCACAATGCACAAAAACGCTTTTCAGCCTGAGATAAGGTGGGTTTCGGAACGCCAAACATAAAAGTGTTGATAACTTTGGAAAAACACTTCAGACAGTTTAGATTTGATGTGCACCTACTAGAAAGACCCTTTCTGCTATAGTGGGAGCTTAAAATTTCATGTTCTGAAGCTTCCCTGAAAAGTTATGGCACAATGCGTAAAAACGCTTTTCAGCCTGAGATAAGGTGGGTTTCGGAACGCCAAACATAAAAGTGTTGATAACTTTGGAAAAACACTTCAGACAGTTTAGATTTGATGTGCAACTACTAGAAAGACCCTTTCTACTATAGTGGGAGGTTAAAATTTCATGTTCTGAAGCTTTCCTGAAAAGTTATGGCACAATGCACAAAAACGCTTTTCAGCCTGAGATAAGGTGGGTTTCGGAACGCCAAACATAAAAGTGTTGGTAACTCTTGAAAAACACTTCAGACAGCTTAGATTTGATGTGCAACTACTAGAAAGACCCTTTCTGCTATAGTGGGAGGTTAAAATTTCATGTTCTGAAGCTTCCCTGAAAAGTTATGGCACAATGCACAAAAACGCTTTTCAGCCTGAGATAAGGTGGGTTTCGGAACGCCAAACATAAAAGTGTTGATAACTTTGGAAAAACACTTCAGACAGTTTAGATTTGATGTGCAACTACTAGAAAGACCCTTTCTGCTATAGTGGGAGGTTAAAATTTCATGTTCTGAAGCTTCCCTGAAAAGTTATGGCACAATGCACAAAAACGCTTTTCAGCCTGAGATAAGGTGGGTTTCGGAACGCCAAACATAAAAGTGTTGATAACTTTCGAAAAACACTTCAGAGAGCTTAGATTTGATGTGCACCTACTAGAAAGACCCTTTCTGCTATAGTGGGAGGTTAAAATTTCATGTTCTGAAGCTTCCCTGAAAAGTTATGGCACAATGCGTAAAAACGCTTTTCAGCCTGAGATAAGGTGGGTTTCGGAACGCCAAACATAAAAGTGTTGATAACTTTGGAAAAACACTTCAGACAGTTTAGATTTGATGTGCAACTACTAGAAAGACCCTTTCTGCTATAGTGGGAGGTTAAAATTTCATGTTCTGAAGCTTTCCTGAAAAGTTATGGCACAATGCACAAAAACGCTTTTCAGCCTGAGATAAGGTGGGTTTCGGAACGCCAAACATAAAAGTGTTGATAACTTTTGAAAAACACTTCAGACAGCTTAGATTTGATGTGCAACTACTAGAAAGACCCTTTCTGCTATAGTGGGAGGTTAAAATTTCATGTTCTGAAGCTTCCCTGAAAAGTTATGGCACAATGCACAAAAACGCTTTTCAGCCTGAGATAAGGGGGGTTTCGGAACGCCAAACATAAAAGTGTTAATAACTTTGGAAAAACACTTCAGACAGTTTAGATTTGATGTGCAACTACTAGAAAGACCCTTTCTGCTATAGTGGGAGGTTAAAATTTCATGTTCTGAAGCTTCCCTGAAAAGTTATGGCACAATGCGTAAAAACGCTTTTCAGCCTGAGATAAGGTGGGTTTCGGAACGCCAAACATAAAAGTGTTGATAACTTTGGAAAAACACTTCAAACAGTTTAGATTTGATGTGCAACTACTAGAAACACCCTTTCTGCTATAGTGGGAGGTTAAAATTTCATGTTCTGAAGCTTTCCTGAAAAGTTATGGCACAATGCACAAAAACGCTTTTCAGCCTGAGATAAGGTGGGTTTCGGAACGCCAAACATAAAAGTGTTGATAACTTTTGAAAAATACTTCGGACAGCTTAGATTTGATGTGCAACTACTAGAAAGACCCTTTCTGCTATAGTGGGAGGTTAAAATTTCATGTTCTGAAGCTTCCCTGAAAAGTTATGGCACAATGCACAAAAACGCTTTTCAGCCTGAGATAAGGTGGGTTTCGGAACGCCAAACATAAAAGTGTTGATAACTTTCGAAAAACACTTCAGCCAGCTTAGATTTGATGTGCACCTACTAGAAAGACCCTTTCTGCTATAGTGGGAGGTTAAAATTTCATGTTCTGAAGCTTCCCTGAAAAGTTATGGCACAATGCGTAAAAACGCTTTTCAGCCTGAGATAAGGTGGGTTTCGGAACGCCAAACATAAAAGTGTTGATAACTTTGGAAAAACACTTCAGACAGTTTAGATTTGATGTGCAACTACTAGAAAGACCCTTTCTGCTATAGTGGGAGGTTAAAATTTCATGTTCTGAAGCTTCCCTGAAAAGTTATGGCACAATGCACAAAAACGCTTTTCAGCCTGAGATAAGGTGGGTTTCGGAACGCCAAACATAAAAGTGTTAATAACTTTGGAAAAACACTTCAGACAGTTTAGATTTGATGTGCAACTACTAGAAAGACCCTTTCAGCTATAGTGGGAGGTTAAAATTTGATGTTCTGAAGCTTCCCTGAAAAGTTATGGCACAATGCACAAAAACGCTTTTCAGCCTGAGATAAGGTGGGTTTCGGAACGCCAAACATAAAAGTGTTAATAACTTTGGAAAAACACTTCAGACAGTTTAGATTTGATGTGCAACTACTAGAAAGACCCTTTCTGCTATAGTGGGAGGTTAAAATTTCATGTTCTGAAGCTTCCCTGAAAAGTTATGGCACAATGCACAAAAACGCTTTTCAGCCTGAGATAAGGTGGGTTTCGGAACGCCAAACATAAAAGTGTTGATAACTTTCGAAAAACACTTCAGACAGCTTAGATTTGATGTGCACCTACTAGAAAGACCCTTTCTGCTATAGTGGGAGGTTAAAATTTCATGTTCTGAAGCTTCCCTGAAAAGTTATGGCACAATGCGTAAAAACGCTTTTCAGCCTGAGATAAGGTGGGTTTCGGAACGCCAAACATAAAAGTGTTGATAACTTTGGAAAAACACTTCAGACCGTTTAGATTTGATGTGCAACTACTAGAAAGACCCTTTCTGCTATAGTGGGAGGTTAAAATTTCATGTTCTGAAGCTTCCCTGAAAAGTTATGGCACAATGCACAAAAACGCTTTTCAGCCTGAGATAAGGTGGGTTTCGGAACGCCAAACATAAAAGTGTTAATAACTTTGGAAAAACACTTCAGACAGTTTAGATTTGATGTGCAACTACTAGAAAGACCCTTTCTGCTACAGTGGGAGGTTAATATTTCATGTTCTGAAGCTTCCCTGAAAAGTTATGGGACAATGCACAAAAACGCTTTTCAGCCTGAGATAAGGTGGGTTTCGGAACGCCAAACATAAAAGTGTTGATAACTTTGGAAAAACACTTCAGACAGTTTAGATTTGATGTGCAACTACTAGAAAGACCCTTTCTGCTATAGTGGGAGGTTAAAATTTCATGTTCTGAAGCTTCCCTGAAAAGTTATGGCACAATGCACAAAAACGCTTTTCAGCCTGAGATAAGGTGGGTTTCGGAACGCCAAACATAAAAGTGTTGATAACTTTTGAAAAACACTTCAGACAGCTTAGATTTGATGTGCAACTACTAGAAAGACCCTTTCTGCTATAGTGGGAGGTTAAAATTTCATGTTTTGAAGCTTCTCTGAAAAGTTATGGCACAATGCACAAAAACGCTTTTCAGCCTGAGATAAGGTGGGTTTCGGAACGCCAAACATAAAAGTGTTGATAACTTTCGAAAAACACTTCAGAGAGCTTAGATTTGATGTGCACCTACTAGAAAGACCCTTTCTGCTATAGTGGGGGGTTAAAATTTCATGTTCTGAAGCTTCCCTGAAAAGTTATGGCACAATGCGTAAAAACGCTTTTCAGCCTGAGATAAGGTGGGTTTCGGAACGCCAAACATAAAAGTGTTGATAACTTTGGAAAAACACTTCAGACAGTTTAGATTTGATGTGCAACTACTAGAAAGACCCTTTCTGCTATAGTGGGAGGTTAAAATTTCATGTTCTGAAGCTTCCCTGAAAAGTTATGGCACAATGCGTAAAAACGCTTTTCAGCCTGAGATAAGGTGGGTTTCGGAACGCCAAACATAAAAGTGTTGATAACTTTGGAAAAACACTTCAGACAGTTTAGATTTGATGTGCAACTACTAGAAAGACCCTTTCTGCTATAGTGGGAGGTTAAAATTTCATGTTCTGAAGCTTTCCTGAAAAGTTATGGCACAATGCACAAAAACGCTTTTCAGCCTGAGATAAGGTGGGTTTCGGAACGCCAAACATAAAAGTGTTGATAACTTTTGAAAAACACTTCAGACAGCTTAGATTTGATGTGCAACTACTAGAAAGACCCTTTCTGCTATAGTGGGAGGTTAAAATTTCATGTTCTGAAGCTTCTCTGAAAAGTTATGGCACAATGCACAAAAACGCTTTTCAGCCTGAGATAAGGTGGGTTTCGGAACGCCAAACATAAAAGTGTTGATAACTTTCGAAAAACACTTCAGAGAGCTTAGATTTGATGTGCACCTACTAGAAAGACCCTTTCTGCTATAGTGGGAGGTTAAAATTTCATGTTCTGAAGCTTCCCTGAAAAGTTATGGCACAATGCGTAAAAACCCTTTTCAGCCTGAGATAAGGTGGGTTTCGGAACGCCAAACATAAAAGTGTTGATAACTTTGGAAAAACACTTCAGACAGTTTAGATTTGATGTGTAACTACTAGAACGACCCTTTCTGCTATAGTGGGAGGTTAAAGTTTCATGTTCTGAAGCTTCCCTGAAAAGTTATGGCACAATGCACAAAAACGCTTTTCAGCCTGAGATAAGGTGGGTTTCGGAACGCCAAACATAAAAGTGTTGATAACTTTTGAAAAACACTTCAGACAGCTTAGATTTGATGTGCAACTACTAGAAAGACCATTTCTGCTATAGTGGAAGGTTAAAATTTCATGTTCTGAAGCTTCCCTGAAAAGTTATGGCACAATGCACAAAAACGCTTTTCAGCCTGAGATAAGGTGGGTTTCGGAACGCCAAACATAAAAGTGTTGATAACTTTGGAAAAACACTTCAGACAGTTTAGATTTGATGTGCAACTACTAGAAAGACCCTTTCTGCTATAGTGGGAGGTTAAAATTTCATGTTCTGAAGCTTCCCTGAAAAGTTATGGCACAATGCACAAAAACGCTTTTCAGCCTGAGATAAGGTGGGTTTCGGAACGCCAAACATAAAAGTGTTAATAACTTTGGAAAAACACTTCAGACAGTTTAGATTTGATGTGCAACTACTAGAAAGACCCTTTCTGCTATAGTGGGAGGTTAAAATTTCATGTTCTGAAGCTTCCCTGAAAAGTTATGGCACAATGCACAAAAACGCATTTCAGCCTGAGATAAGGTGGGTTTCGGAACGCCAAACATAAAAGTGTTGATAACTTTCGAAAAACACTTCAGAGAGCTTAGATTTGATGTGCACCTACTAGAAAGACCCTTTCTGCTATAGTGGGAGGTTAAAATTTCATGTTCTGAAGCTTCCCTGAAAAGTTATGGCACAATGCGTAAAAACGCTTTTCAGCCTGAGATAAGGTGGGTTTCGGAACGCCAAACATAAAAGTGTTGATAACTTTGGAAAAACACTTCAGACAGTTTAGATTTGATGTGCAACTACTAGAAAGACCCTTTCTGCTATAGTGGGAGGTTAAAATTTCATGTTCTGAAGCTTTCCTGAAAAGTTATGGCACAATGCACAAAAACGCTTTTCAGCCTGAGATAAGGTGGGTTTCGGAACGCCAAACATAAAAGTGTTAATAACTTTGGAAAAACACTTCAGACAGTTTAGATTTGATGTGCAACTACTAGAAAGACCCTTTCTGCTATAGTGGGAGGTTAAAAGTTTCATGTTCTGAAGCTTTCCTGAAAAGTTATGGCACAATGCACAAATACGCTTTTCAGCCTGAGATAAGGTGGGTTTCGGAACGCCAAACATAAAAGTGTTGATAACTTTCGAAAAACACTTCAGAGAGCTTAGATTTGATGTGCACCTACTAGAAAGACCCTTTCTGCTATAGTGGGAGGTTAAAATTTCATGTTCTGAAGCTTCCCTGAAAAGTTATGGCACAATGCGTAAAAACGCTTTTCAGCCTGAGATAAGGTGGGTTTCGGAACGCCAAACATAAAAGTGTTGATAACTTTGGAAAAACACTTCAGACAGTTTAGATTTGATGTGCAACTACTAGAAAGACCCTTTCTGCTATAGTGGGAGGTTAAAATTTCATGTTCTGAAGCTTTCCTGAAAAGTTATGGCACAATGCACAAAAACGCTTTTCAGCCTGAGATACGGTGGGTTTCGGAACGCCAAACATAAAAGTGTTGATAACTTTTGAAAAACACTTCAGACAGCTTAGATTTGATGTGCAACTACTAGAAAGACCCTTTCTGCTATAGTGGGAGGTTAAAATTTCATGTTCTGAAGCTTCCCTGAAAAGTTATGGCACAATGCACAAAAACGCTTTTCAGCCTGAGATAAGGTGGGTTTCGGAACGCCAAACATAAAAGTGTTGATAACTTTCGAAAAACACTTCAGACAGCTTAGATTTGATGTGCAACTACTAGAAAGACCCTTTCTGCTATAGTGGGAGGTTAAAATTTCATGTTCTGAAGCTTCCCTGAAAAGTTATGGCACAATGCGTAAAAACGCTTTTCAGCCTGAGATAAGGTGGGTTTCGGAACGCCAAACATAAAAGTGTTGATAACTTTGGAAAAACACTTCAGACAGTTTAGATTTGATGTGCAACTACTAGAAAGACCCTTTCTGCTATAGTGGGAGGTTAAAATTTCATGTTCTGAAGCTTCCCTGAAAAGTTATGGCACAATGCACAAAAACGCTTTTCAGGCTGAGATAAGGTGGGTTTCGGAACGCCAAACATAAAAGTGTTAATAACTTTGGAAAAACACTTCAGACAGTTTAGATTTGATGTGCAACTACTAGAAAGACCCTTTCTGCTATAGTGGGAGGTTAAAATTTCATGTTCTGAAGCTTCCCTGAAAAGTTATGGCACAATGCACAAAAACGCTTTTCAGCCTGAGATAAGGTGGGTTTCGGAACGCCAAACATAAAAGTGTTGATAACTTTCGAAAAACACTTCAGACAGCTTAGATTTGATGTGCAACTACTAGAAAGACCCTTTCTGCTATAGTGGGAGGTTAAAATTTCATGTTCTGAAGCTTCCCTGAAAAGTTATGGCACAATGCGTAAAAACGCTTTTCAGCCTGAGATAAGGTGGGTTTCGGAACGCCAAACATAAAAGTGTTGAAAACTTTGGAAAAACACTTCAGACAGTTTAGATTTGATGTGCAACTACTAGAAAGACCCTTTCTGCTATAGTGGGAGGTTAAAATTTCATGTTCTGAAGCTTCCCTGAAAAGTTATGGCACAATGCACAAAAACGCTTTTCAGGCTGAGATAAGGTGGGTTTCGGAACGCCAAACATAAAAGTGTTGATAACTTTCGAAAAACACTTCAGACAGCTTAGATTTGATGTGCAACTACTAGAAAGACCCTTTCTGCTATAGTGGGAGGTTAAAATTTCATGTTCTGAAGCTTCCCTGAAAAGTTATGGCACAATGCGTAAAAACGCTTTTCAGCCTGAGATAAGGTGGGTTTCGGAACGCCAAACATAAAAGTGTTGATAACTTTGGAAAAACACTTCAGACAGTTTAGATTTGATGTGCAACTACTAGAAAGACCCTTTCTGCTATAGTGGGAGGTTAAAATTTCATGTTCTGAAGCTTCCCTGAAAAGTTATGGCACAATGCACAAAAACGCTTTTCAGGCTGAGATAAGGTGGGTTTCGGAACGCCAAACATAAAAGTGTTAATAACTTTGGAAAAACACTTCAGACAGTTTAGATTTGATGTGCAACTACTAGAAAGACCCTTTCTGCTATAGTGGGAGGTTAAAATTTCATGTTCTGAAGCTTCCCTGAAAAGTTATGGCACAATGCACAAAAACGCTTTTCAGCCTGAGATAAGGTGGGTTTCGGAACGCCAAACATAAAAGTGTTGATAACTTTCGAAAAACACTTCAGACAGCTTAGATTTGATGTGCAACTACTAGAAAGACCCTTTCTGCTATAGTGGGAGGTTAAAATTTCATGTTCTGAAGCTTCCCTGAAAAGTTATGGCACAATGCGTAAAAACGCTTTTCAGCCTGAGATAAGGTGGGTTTCGGAACGCCAAACATAAAAGTGTTGATAACTTTCGAAAAACACTTCAGACAGCTTAGATTTGATGTGCACCTACTAGAAAGACCCTTTCTGCTATAGTGGGAGGTTAAAATTTCATGTTCTGAAGCTTCCCTGAAAAGTTATGGCACAATGCGTAAAAACGCTTTTCAGCCTGAGATAAGGTGGGTTTCGGAACGCCAAACATAAAAGTGTTGATAACTTTGGAAAAACACTTCAGACCGTTTAGATTTGATGTGCAACTACTAGAAAGACCCTTTCTGCTATAGTGGGAGGTTAAAATTTCATGTTCTGAAGCTTCCCTGAAAAGTTATGGCACAATGCACAAAAACGCTTTTCAGCCTGAGATAAGGTGGGTTTCGGAACGCCAAACATAAAAGTGTTAATAACTTTGGAAAAACACTTCAGACAGTTTAGATTTGATGTGCAACTACTAGAAAGACCCTTTCTGCTACAGTGGGAGGTTAAAATTTCATGTTCTGAAGCTTCCCTGAAAAGTTATGGCACAATGCACAAAAACGCTTTTCAGCCTGAGATAAGGTGGGTTTCGGAACGCCAAACATAAAAGTGTTAATAACTTTGGAAAAACACTTCAGACAGTTTAGATTTGATGTGCAACTACTAGAAAGACCCTTTCTGCTATAGTGGGAGGTTAAAATTTCATGTTCTGAAGCTTTCCTGAAAAGTTATGGCACAATGCACAAAAACGCTTTTCAGCCTGAGATAAGGTGGGTTTCGGAACGCCAAACATAAAAGTGTTGATAACTTTCGAAAAACACTTCAGACAGCTTAGATTTGATGTGCACCTACTAGAAAGACCCTTTCTGCTATAGTGGGAGGTTAAAATTTCATGTTCTGAAGCTTCCCTGAAAAGTTATGGCACAATGCGTAAAAACGCTTTTCAGCCTGAGATAAGGTGGGTTTCGGAACGCCAAACATAAAAGTGTTGATAACTTTGGAAAAACACTTCAGACAGTTTAGATTTGATGTGCAACTACTAGAAAGACCCTTTCTGCTATAGTGGGAGGTTAAAATTTCATGTTCTGAAGCTTTCCTGAAAAGTTATGGCACAATGCACAAAAACGCTTTTCAGCCTGAGATAAGGTGGGTTTCGGAACGCCAAACATAAAAGTGTTGATAACTTTGGAAAAACACTTCAGACATCTTAGATTTGATGTGCAACTACTAGAAAGACCCTTTCTGCTATAGTGGGAGGTTAAAATTTCATGTTCTGAAGCTTTCCTGAAAAGTTATGGCACAATGCACAAAAACGCTTTTCAGCCTGAGATAAGGTGGGTTTCGGAACGCCAAACATAAAAGTGTTGATAACTTTTGAAAAACACTTCAGACAGCTTAGATTTGATGTGCAACTACTAGAAAGACCATTTCTGCTATAGTGGGAGGTTAAAATTTCATGTTCTGAAGCTTCCCTGAAAAGTTATGGCACAATGCACAAAAACGCTTTTCAGCCTGAGATAAGGTGGGTTTCGGAAAGCCAAACATAAAAGTGTTGATAACTTTGGAAAAACACTTCAGACAGTTTAGATTTGATGTGCAACTACTAGAAAGACCCTTTCTGCTATAGTGGGAGGTTACAATTTCATGTTCTGAAGCTTCCCTGAAAAGTTATGGCACAATGCACAAAAACGCTTTTCAGCCTGAGATAAGGTGGGTTTCGGAACGCCAAACATAAAAGTGTTGATAACTTTCGAAAAACACTTCAGACAGTTTAGATTTGATGTGCAACTACGAGAAAGACCCTTTCTGCTATAGTGGGAGGTTAAAATTTCATGTTCTGAAGCTTCCCTGAAAAGTTATGGCACAATGCGTAAAAACGCTTTTCAGCCTGAGATAAGGTGGGTTTCGGAACGCCAAACATAAAAGTGTTGATAACTTTGGAAAAACACTTCAGACAGTTTAGATTTGATGTGCAACTACTAGAAAGACCCTTTCTGCTATAGTGGGAGGTTAAAATTTCATGTTCTGAAGCTTCCCTGAAAAGTTATGGCACAATGCGTAAAAACGCTTTTCAGCCTGAGATAAGGTGGGTTTCGGAACGCCAAACATAAAAGTGTTGATAACTTTGGAAAAACACTTCAGACAGTTTAGATTTGATGTGCAACTACTAGAAAGACCCTTTCTGCTATAGTGGGAGGTTAAAATTTCATGTTCTGAAGCTTCCCTGAAAAGTTATGGCACAATGCACAAAAACGCTTTTCAGCCTGAGATAAGGTGGGTTTCGGAACGCCAAACATAAAAGTGTTGATAACTTTCGAAAAACACTTCAGAGAGCTTAGATTTGATGTGCACCTACTAGAAAGACCCTTTCTGCTATAGTGGGAGGTTAAAATTTCATGTTCTGAAGCTTCCCTGAAAAGTTATGGCACAATGCGTAAAAACGCTTTTCAGCCTGAGATAAGGTGGGTTTCGGAACGCCAAACATAAAAGTGTTGATAACTTTGGAAAAACACTTCAGACAGCTTAGATTTGATGTGCAACTACTAGAAAGACCCTTTCTGCTATAGTGGGAGGTTAAAATTTCATGTTCTGAAGCTTTTCTGAAAAGTTATGGCACAATGCACAGAAACGCTTTTCAGCCTGAGATAAGGTGGGTTTCGGAACGCCAAACATAAAAGTGTTGATAACTTTGGAAAAACACTTCAGACAGTTTAGATTTGATGTGCAACTACTAGAAAGACCCTTTCTGCTATAGTGGGAGGTTAAAATTTCATGTTCTCAAGCTTCCCTGAAAAGTTATGGCACAATGCACAAAAACGCTTTTCAGCCTGAGATAAGGTGGGTTTCGGAACGCCAAACATAAAAGTGTTAATAACTTTGGAAAAACACTTCAGACAGTTTAGATTTGATGTGCAACTACTAGAAAGACCCTTTCTGCTATAGTGGGAGGTTAAAATTTCATGTTCTGAAGCTTCCCTGAAAAGTTATGGCACAATGCACAAAAACGCTTTTCAGCCTGAGATAAGGTGGGTTTCGGAACGCCAAACATAAAAGTGTTGATAACTTTCGAAAAACACTTCAGAGAGCTTAGATTTGATGTGCACCTACTAGAAAGACCCTTTCTGCTATAGTGGGAGGTTAAAATTTCATGTTCTGAAGCTTCCCTGAAAAGTTATGGCACAATGCGTAAAAACGCTTTTCAACCTGAGATAAGGTGGGTTTCGGAACGCCAAACATAAAAGTGTTGATAACTTTGGAAAAACACTTCAGACAGCTTAGATTTGATGTGCAACTACGAGAAAGACCCTTTCTGCTATAGTGGGAGGTTAAAATTTCATGTTCTGAAGCTTCCCTGAAAAGTTATGGCACAATGCACAAAAACGCTTTTCAGCCTGAGATAAGGTGGGTTTCGGAACGCCAAACATAAAAGTGTTGATAACTTTCGAAAAACACTTCAGACAGCTTAGATTTGATGTGCACCTACTAGAAAGACCCTTTCTGCTATAGTGGGAGGTTAAAATTTCATGTTCTGAAGCTTCCCTGAAAAGTTATGGCACAATGCGTAAAAACGCTTTTCAGCCTGAGATAAGGTGGGTTTCGGAACGCCAAACATAAAAGTGTTGATAACTTTGGAAAAACACTTCAGACAGTTTAGATTTGATGTGCAACTACTAGAAAGACCCTTTCTGCTATAGTGGGAGGTTAAAATTTCATGTTCTGAAGCTTCCCTGAAAAGTTATGGCACAATGCACAAAAACGCTTTTCAGCCTGAGATAAGGTGGGTTTCGGAACGCCAAACATAAAAGTGTTAATAACTTTGGAAAAACACTTCAGACAGTTTAGATTTGATGTGCAACTACTAGAAAGACCCTTTCTGCTATAGTGGGAGGTTAAAATTTCATGTTCTGAAGCTTCCCTGAAAAGTTATGGCACAATGCGTAAAAACGCTTTTCAGCCTGAGATAAGGTGGGTTTCGGAACGCCAAACATAAAAGTGTTGATAACTTTGGAAAAACACTTCAGACAGTTTAGATTTGATGTGCAACTACTAGAAAGACCCTTTGTGCTATAGTGGGAGGTTAAAATTTCATGTTCTGAAGCTTCCCTGAAAAGTTATGGCACAATGCACAAAAACGCTTTTCAGCCTGAGATAAGGTGGGTTTCGGAACGCCAAACATAAAAGTGTTGATAACTTTCGAAAAACACTTCAGACAGCTTAGATTTGATGTGCACCTACTAGAAAGACCCTTTCTGCTATAGTGGGAGGTTAAAATTTCATGTTCTGAAGCTTCCCTGAAAAGTTATGGCACAATGCGTAAAAACGCTTTTCAGCCTGAGATAAGGTGGGTTTCGGAACGCCAAACATAAAAGTGTTGATAACTTTGGAAAAACACTTCAGACAGTTTAGATTTGATGTGCAACTACTAGAAAGACCCTTTCTGCTATAGTGGGAGGTTAAAATTTCATGTTCTGAAGCTTCCCTGAAAAGTTATGGCACAATGCACAAAAACGCTTTTCAGCCTGAGATAAGGTGGGTTTCGGAACGCCAAACATAAAAGTGTTAATAACTTTGGAAAAACACTTCAGACAGTTTAGATTTGATGTGCAACTACTAGAAAGACCCTTTCTGCTATAGTGGGAGGTTAAAATTTCATGTTCTGAAGCTTCCCTGAAAAGTTATGGCACAATGCACAAAAACGCTTTTCAGCCTGAGATAAGGTGGGTTTCGGAACGCCAAACATAAAAGTGTTAATAACTTTGGAAAAACACTTCAGACAGTTTAGATTTGATGTGCAACTACTAGAAAGACCCTTTCTGCTATAGTGGGAGGTTAAAATTTCATGTTCTGAAGCTTCCCTGAAAAGTAATGGCACAATGCACAAAAACGCTTTTCAGCCTGAGATAAGGTGGGTTTCGGAACGCCAAACATAAAAGTGTTGATAACTTTTGAAAAACACTTCAGACAGCTTAGATTTGATGTGCAACTACTAGAAAGACCCTTTCTGCTATAGTGGGAGGTTAAAATTTCATGTTCTGAAGCTTCCCTGAAAAGTTATGGCACAATGCACAAAAACGCTTTTCAGCCTGAGATAAGGTGGGTTTCGGAACGCCAAACATAAAAGTGTTGATAACTTTTGAAAAACACTTCAGACAGCTTAGATTTGATGTGCAACTACTAGAAAGACCCTTTCTGCTGTAGTGGGAGGTTAAAATTTCATGTTCTGAAGCTTCCCTGAAAAGTTATGGCACAATGCACAAAAACGCTTTTCAGCCTGAGATAAGGTGGGTTTCGGAACGCCAAACATAAAAGTGTTGATAACTTCCGAAAAACACTTCAGAGAGCTTAGATTTGAGGTGCACCTACTAGAAAGACCCTATCTGCTATAGTGGGAGGTTAAAATTTCATGTTCTGAAGCTTCCCTGAAAAGTTATGGCACAATGCGTAAAAACGCTTTTCAGCCTGAGATAAGGTGGATTTCGGAACGCCAAACATAAAAGTGTTGATAACTTTGGAAAAACACTTCAGACAGTTTAGATTTGATGTGCAACTACTAGAAAGACCCTTTCTGCTATAGTGGGAGGTTAAAATTTCATGTTCTGAAGCTTCCCTGAAAAGTTATGGCACAATGCGTAAAAACGCTTTTCAGCCTGAGATAAGGTGGGTTTCGGAACGCCAAACATAAAAGTGTTGATAACTTTGGAAAAACACTTCAGACAGTTTAGATTTGATGTGCAACTACTAGAAAGACCCTTTCTGCTATAGTGGGAGGTTAAAATTTCATGTTCTGAAGCTTCCCTGAAAAGTTATGGCACAATGCACAAAAACGCTTTTCAGCCTGAGATAAGGTGGGTTTCGGAACGCCAAACATAAAAGTGTTGATAACTTTCGAAAAACACTTCAGACAGCTTAGATTTGATGTGCACCTACTAGAAAGACCCTTTCTGCTATAGTGGGAGGTTAAAATTTCATGTTCTGAAGCTTCCCTGAAAAGTTATGGCACAATGCGTAAAAACGCTTTTCAGCCTGAGATAAGGTGGGTTTCGGAACGCCAAACATAAAAGTGTTGATAACTTTGGAAAAACACTTCAGACAGTTTAGATTTGATGTGCAACTACTAGAAAGACCCTTTCTGCTATAGTGGGAGGTTAAAATTTCATGTTCTGAAGCTTCCCTGAAAAGTTATGGCACAATGCACAAAAACGCTTTTCAGCCTGAGATAAGGTGGGTTTCGGAACGCCAAACATAAAAGTGTTAATAACTTTGGAAAAACACTTCAGACAGTTTAGATTTGATGTGCAACTACTAGAAAGACCCTTTCTGCTATAGTGGGAGGTTAAAATTTCATGTTCTGAAGCTTCCCTGAAAAGTTATGGCACAATGCACAAAAACGCTTTTCAGCCTGAGATAAGGTGGGTTTCGGAACGCCAAACATAAAAGTGTTAATAACTTTGGAAAAACACTTCAGACAGTTTAGATTTGATGTGCAACTACTAGAAAGACCCTTTCTGCTATAGTGGGAGGTTAAAATTTCATGTTCTGAAGCTTCCCTGAAAAGTTATGGCACAATGCACAAAAACGCTTTTCAGCCTGAGATAAGGTGGGTTTCGGAACGCCAAACATAAAAGTGTTGATAACTTTTGAAAAACACTTCAGACAGCTTAGATTTGATGTGCAACTACTAGAAAGACCCTTTCTGCTATAGTGGGAGGTTAAAATTTCATGTTCTGAAGCTTCCCTGAAAAGTTATGGCACAATGCACAAAAACGCTTTTCAGCCTGAGATAAGGTGGGTTTCGGAACGCCAAACATAAAAGTGTTGATAACTTCCGAAAAACACTTCAGAGAGCTTAGATTTGATGTGCACCTACTAGAAAGACCCTTTCTGCTATAGTGGGAGGTTAAAATTTCATGTTCTGAAGCTTCCCTGAAAAGTTATGGCACAATGCGTAAAAACGCTTTTCAGCCTGAGATAAGGTGGGTTTCGGAACGCCAAACATAAAAGTGTTGATAACTTTGGAAAAACACTTCAGACAGTTTAGATTTGATGTGTAACTACTAGAAAGACCCTTTCTGCTATAGTGGGAGGTTAAAATTTCATGTTCTGAAGCTTCCCTGAAAAGTTATGGCACAATGCACAAAAACGCTTTTCAGCCTGAGATAAGGTGGGTTTCGGAACGCCAAACATAAAAGTGTTGATAACTTTGGAAAAACACTTCAGACAGTTTAGATTTGATGTGCAACTACTAGAAAGACCCTTTCTGCTATAGTGGGAGGTTAAAATTTCATGTTCTGAAGCTTCCCTGAAAAGTTATGGCACAATGCACAAAAACGCTTTTCAGCCTGAGATAAGGTGGGTTTCGGAACGCCAAACATAAAAGTGTTAATAACTTTGGAAAAACACTTCAGACAGTTTAGATTTGATGTGCAACTACTAGAAAGACCCTTTCTGCTATAGTGGGAGGTTAAAATTTCATGTTCTGAAGCTTCCCTGAAAAGTTATGGCACAATGCACAAAAAAGCTTTTCAGCCTGAGATAAGGTGGGTTTCGGAACGCCAAACATAAAAGTGTTAATAACTTTGGAAAAACACTTCAGACAGTTTAGATTTGATGTGCAACTACTAGAAAGACCCTTTCTGCTATAGTGGGAGGTTAAAATTTCTTGTTCTGAAGCTTTCCTGAAAGGTTATGGCACAATGCACAAAAACGCTTTTCAGCCTGAGATAAGGTGGGTTTCGGAACGCCAAACATAAAAGTGTTGATAACTTTCGAAAAACACTTCAGAGAGCTTAGATTTGATGTGCACCTACTAGAAAGACCCTTTCTGCTATAGTGGGAGGTTAAAATTCCATGTTCTGAAGCTTCCCTGAAAAGTTATGGCACAATGCGTAAAAACGCTTTTCAGCCTGAGATAAGGTGGGTTTCGGAACGCCAAACATAAAAGTGTTGATAACTTTGGAAAAACACTTCAGACAGTTTAGATTTGATGTGCAACTACTAGAAAGACCCTTTCTGCTATAGTGGGAGGTTAAAATTTCATGTTCTGAAGCTTTCCTGAAAAGTTATGGCACAATGCACAAAAACGCTTTTCAGCCTGAGATAAGGTGGGTTTCGGAACGCCAAACATAAAAGTGTTGATAACTTTTGAAAAACACTTCAGACAGCTTAGATTTGATGTGCAACTACTAGAAAGACCCATTCTGCTATAGTGGGAGGTTAAAATTTCATGTTCTGAAGCTTCCCTGAAAAGTTATGGCACAATGCACAAAAACGCTTTTCAGCCTGAGATAAGGTGGGTTTCGGAACGCCAAAAATAAAAGTGTTGATAACTTTGGAAAAACACTTCAGACAGTTTAGATTTGATGTGCAACTACTAGAACGACCCTTCTGCTATAGTGGGAGGTTAAAATTTCATGTTCTGAAGCTTTCCTGAAAAGTTATGGCACAATGCACAAAAACGCTTTTCAGCCTGATATAAGGTGGGTTTCGGAACGCCAAACATAAAAGTGTTGATAACTTTTGAAAAACACTTCAGACAGCTTAGATTTGATGTGCAACTACTAGAAAGACCCTTTCTGCTATAGTGGGAGGTTAAAATTTCATGTTCTGAAGCTTCCCTGAAAAGTTATGGCACAATGCACAAAAACGCTTTTCAGCCTGAGATAAGGTGGGTTTCGGAACGCCAAACATAAAAGTGTTGATAACTTTGGAAAAACACTTCAGACAGTTTAGATTTGATGTGCAACTACTAGAACGACCCTTTCTGCTATAGTGGGAGGTTAAAATTTCATGTTCTGAAGCTTTCCTGAAAAGTTATGGCACAATGCACAAAAACGCTTTTCAGCCTGAGATAAGGAGGGTTTCGGAACGCCAAACATAAAAGTGTTGATAACTTTTGAAAAACACTTCAGACAGCTTAGATTTGATGTGCAACTACTAGAAAGACCCTTTCTGCTATAGTGGGAGGTTAAAATTTCATGTTCTGAAGCTTCCCTGAAAAGTTATGGCACAATGCACAAAAACGCTTTTCAGCCTGAGATAAGGTGGGTTTCGGAACGCCAAACATAAAAGTGTTGATAACTTTGGAAAAACACTTCAGACAGTTTAGATTTGATGTGCAACTACTAGAAAGACCCTTTCTGCTATAGTGGGAGGTTAAAATTTCATGTTCTGAAGCTTCCCTGAAAAGTTATGGCACAATGCACAAAAACGCTTTTCAGGCTGAGATAAGGTGGGTTTCGGAACGCCAAACATAAAAGTGTTGATAACTTTCAAAAAACACTTCAGAGAGCTTAGATTTGATGTGCACCTACTAGAAAGACCCTTTCTGCTATAGTGGGAGGTTAAAATTTCATGTTCTGAAGCTTCCCTGAAAAGTTATGGCACAATGCGTAAAAACGCTTTTCAGCCTGAGATAAGGTGGGTTTCGGAACGCCAAACATAAAAGTGTTGATAACTTTGGAAAAACACTTCAGGCAGTTTAGATTTGATGTGCAACTACTAGAAAGACCCTTTCTGCTATAGTGGGAGGTTAAAATTTCATGTTCTGAAGCTTTCCTGAAAAGTTATGGCACAATGCACAAAAACGCTTTTCAGCCTGAGATAAGGTGGGTTTCGGAACGCCAAACATAAAAGTGTTGATAACTTTTGAAAAACACTTCAGACAGCTTAGATTTGATGTGCAACTACTAGAAAGACCTTTTCTGCTATAGTGGGAGGTTAAAATTTCATGTTCTGAAGCTTCCCTGAAAAGTTATGGCACAATGCACAAAAACGCTTTTCAGCCTGAGATAAGGTGGGTTTCGGAACGCCAAACATAAAAGTGTTGATAACTTTCGAAAAACACTTCAGACAGCTTAGATTTGATGTGCACCTACTAGAAAGACCCTTTCTGCTATAGTGGGAGGTTAAAATTTCATGTTCTGAAGCTTCCCTGAAAAGTTATGGCACAATGCGTAAAAACGCTTTTCAGCCTGAGATAAGGTGGGTTTCGGAACGCCAAACATAAAAGTGTTGATAACTTTGGAAAAACACTTCAGACAGTTTAGATTTGATGTGCAACTACTAGAAAGACCCTTTCTGCTATAGTGGGAGGTTAAAATTTCATGTTCTGAAGCTTCCCTGAAAAGTTATGGCACAATGCACAAAAACGCTTTTCAGCCAGAGATAAGGTGGGTTTCGGAACGCCAAACATAACAGTGTTAATAACTTTGGAAAAACACTTCAGACAGTTTAGATTTGATGTGCAACTACTAGAAAGACCCTTTCTGCTATAGTGGGAGGTTAAAATTTCATGTTCTGAAGCTTTCCTGAAAAGTTATGGCACAATGCACAAAAACGCTTTTCAGCCTGAGATAAGGTGGGTTTCGGAACGCCAAACATAAAAGTGTTGATAACTTTCGAAAAACACTTCAGAGAGCTTAGATTTGATGTGCACCTACTAGAAAGACCCTTTCTGCTATAGTGGGAGGTTAAAATTTCATGTTCTGAAGCTTCCCTGAAAAGTTATGGCACAATGCGTAAAAACGCTTTTCAGCCTGAGATAAGGTGGGTTTCGGAACGCCAAACATAAAAGTGTTGATAACTTTGGAAAAACACTTCAGACAGTTTAGATTTGATGTGCACCTACTAGAAAGACCCTTTCTGCTATAGTGGGAGGTTAAAATTTCATGTTCTGAAGCTTTCCTGAAAAGTTATGGCACAATGCACAAAAACGCTTTTCAGCCTGAGATAAGGTGGGTTTCGGAACGCCAAACATAAAAGTGTTGATAACTTTTGAAAAACACTTCAGACAGCTTAGATTTGATGTGCAACTACTAGAAAGACCCTTTCTGCTATAGTGGGAGGTTAAAATTTCATGTTCTGAAGCTTTCCTGAAAAGTTATGGCACAATGCACAAAAACGCTTTTCAGCCTGAGATAAGGTGGGTTTCGGAACGCCAAACATAAAAGTGTTGATAACTTTGGAAAAACACTTCAGACAGTTTAGATTTGATGTGCAACTACTAGAAAGACCCTTTCTGCTATAGTGGGAGGTTAAAATTTCATGTTCTGAAGCTTCCCTGAAAAGTTATGGCACAATGCACAAAAACGCTTTTCAGCCTGAGATAAGGTGGGTTTCGGAACGCCAAACATAAAAGTGTTAATAACTTTGGAAAAACACTTCAGACAGTTTAGATTTGATGTGCAACTACTAGAAAGACCCTTTCTGCTATAGTGGGAGGTTAAAATTTCATGTTCTGAAGCTTCCCTGAAAAGTTATGGCACAATGCACAAAAACGCTTTTCAGCCTGAGATAAGGTGGGTTTCGGAACGCCAAACATAAAAGTGTTAATAACTTTGGAAAAACACTTCAGACAGTTTAGATTTGATGTGCAACTACTAGAAAGACCCTTTCTGCTATAGTGGGAGGTTAAAATTTCATGTTCTGAAGCTTCCCTGAAAAGTTATGGCACAATGCACAAAAACGCTTTTCAGCCTGAGATAAGGTGGGTTTCGGAACGCCAAACATAAAAGTGTTAATAACTTTGGAAAAACACTTCAGACAGTTTAGATTTGATGTGCAACTACTAGAAAGACCCTTTCTGCTATAGTGGGAGGTTAAAATTTCATGTTCTGAAGCTTCCCTGAAAAGTTATGGCACAATGCACAAAAACGCTTTTCAGCCTGAGATAAGGTGGGTTTCGGAACGCCAAACATAAAAGTGTTGATAACTTTCGAAAAACACTTCAGACAGCTTAGATTTGATGTGCACCTACTAAAAAAACCCTTTCTGCTATAGTGGGAGGTTAAAATTTCATGTTCTGAAGCTTCCCTGAAAAGTTATGGCACAATGCACAAAAACGCTTTTCAGCCTGAGATAAGGTGGGTTTCGGAACGCCAAACATAAAAGTGTTGATAACTTTCGAAAAACACTTCAGACAGCTTAGATTTGATGTGCACCTACTAGAAAGACCCTTTCTGCTATAGTGGGAGGTTAAAATTTCATGTTCTGAAGCTTCCCTGAAAAGTTATGGCACAATGCGTAAAAACGCTTTTCAGCCTGAGATAAGGTGGGTTTCGGAACGCCAAACATAAAAGTGTTGATAACTTTAAAAAAACACTTCAGACAGTTTAGATTTGATGTGCAACTACTAGAAAGACCCTTTCTGCTATAGTGGGAGGTTAAAATTTCATGTTCTGAAGCTTCCCTGAAAAGTTATGGCACAATGCACAAAAACGCTTTTCAGCCTGAGATAAGGTGGGTTTCGGAACGCCAAACATAAAAGTGTTAATAACTTTGGAAAAACACTTCAGACAGTTTAGATTTGATGTGCAACTACTAGAAAGACCCTTTCTGCTATAGTGGGAGGTTAAAATTTCATGTTCTGAAGCTTCCCTGAAAAGTTATGGCACAATGCACAAAAACGCTTTTCAGCCTGAGATAAGGTGGGTTTCGGAACGCCAAACATAAAAGTGTTGATAACTTTCGAAAAACACTTCAGACAGCTTAGATTTGATGTGCACCTACTAGAAAGACCCTTTCTGTTATAGTGGGAGGTTAAAATTTCATGTTCTGAAGCTTCCCTGAAAAGTTATGGCACAATGCGTAAAAACGCTTTTCAGCCTGAGAAAAGGTGGGTTTCCGAACGCCAAACATAAAAGTGTTGATAACTTTGGAAAAACACTTCAGACAGTTTAGATTTGATGTGCAACTACTAGAAAGACCCTTTCTGCTATAGTGGGAGGTTAAAATTTCATGTTCTGAAGCTTCCCTGAAAAGTTATGGCACAATGCACAAAAACGCTTTTCAGCCTGAGATGAGGTGGGTTTCGCAACGCCAAACATAAAAGTATTAATAATTTTGGAAAAACACTTCAGACAGTTTAGATTTGATGTGCAACTACTAGAAAGACCCTTTCTGCTATAGTGGGAGGTTAAAATTTCATTTTCTGAAGCTTCCCTGAAAAGTTATGGCACAATGCGTAAAAACGCTTTTCAGCCTGAGATGAGGTGGGTTTCGGAACGCCAAACATAAAAGTGTTGATAACTTTGGAAAAACACTTCAGACAGTTTAGATTTGATGTGCAACTACTAGAAAGACCCTTTCTGCTATAGTGGGAGGTTAAAATTTCATGTTCTGAAGCTTTCCTGAAAAGTTATGGCACAATGCACAAAAACGCTTTTCAGCCTGAGATAAGGTGGGTTTCGGAACGCCAAACATAAAAGTGTTGATAACTTTTGAAAAACACTTCAGACAGCTTAGATTTGATGTGCAACTACTAGAAAGACCCTTTCTGCTATAGTGGCAGGTTAAAATTTCATGTTCTGAAGCTTTTCTGAAAAGTTATGGCACAATGCACAGAAACGCTTTTCAGCCTGAGATAAGGTGGGTTTCGGAACGCCAAACATAAAAGTGTTGATAACTTTGGAAAAACACTTCAGACACTTTAGATTTGATGTGCAACTACTAGAAAGACCCTTTCTGCTATAGTGGGAGGTTAAAATTTCATGTTCTGAAGCTTCCCTGAAAAGTTATGGCACAATGCACAAAAACGCTTTTCAGCCTGAGATAAGGTGGGTTTCGGAACGCCAAACATAAAAGTGTTAATAACTTTGGAAAAACACTTCAGACAGTTTAGATTTGATGTGCAACTACTAGAAAGACCCTTTTTGCTATAGTGGGAGGTTAAAATTTCATGTTCTGAAGCTTCCCTGAAAAGTTATGGCACAATGCACAAAAACGCTTTTCAGCCTGAGATAAGGTGGGTGTCGGAACGCCAAACATAAAAGTGTTGATAACTTTCGAAAAACACTTCAGAGAGCTTAGATTTGATGTGCACCTACTAGAAAGACCCTTTCTGCTATAGTGGGAGGTTAAAATTTCATGTTCTGAAGCTTCCCTGAAAAGTTATGGCACAATGCGTAAAAACGCTTTTCAACCTGAGATAAGGTGGGTTTCGGAACGCCAAACATAAAAGTGTTGATAACTTTGGAAAAACACTTCAGACAGTTTAGATTTGATGTGCAACTACTAGAAAGACCCTTTCTGCTATAGTGGGACGTTAAAATTTCATGTTCTGAAGCTTTCCTGAAAAGTTATGGCACAATGCACAAAAACGCTTTTCAGCCTGAGATAAGGTGGGTTTCGGAACGCCAAACATAAAAGTGTTGATAACTTTCGAAAAACACTTCAGACAGTTTAGATTTGATGTGCAACTACTAGAAAGACCCTTTCTGCTATAGTGGGAGGTTAAAATTTCATGTTCTGAAGCTTCCCTGAAAAGTTATGGCACAATGCACAAAAACGCTTTTCAGCCTGAGATAAGGTGGGTTTCGGAACGCCAAACATAAAAGTGTTAATAACTTTGGAAAAACACTTCAGACAGTTTAGATTTGATGTGCAACTACTAGAAAGACCCTTTCTGCTATAGTGGGAGGTTAAAATTTCAAGTTCTGAAGCTTCCCTGAAAAGTTATGGCACAATGCACAAAAACGCTTTTCAGCCTGAGATAAGGTGGGTTTCGGAACGCCAAACATAAAAGTGTTGATAACTTTCGAAAAACACTTCAGACAGCTTAGATTTGATGTGCACCTACTAGAAAGACCCTTTCTGCTATAGTGGGAGGTTAAAATTTCATGTTCTGAAGCTTCCCTGAAAAGTTATGGCACAATGCGTAAAAACGCTTTTCAGCCTGAGATAAGGTGGGTTTCGGAACGCCAAACATAAAAGTGTTGATAACTTTGGAAAAACACTTCAGACAGTTTAGATTTGATGTGCAACTACTAGAAAGACCCTTTCTGCTATAGTGGGAGGTTAAAATTTCATGTTCTGAAGCTTCCCTGAAAAGTTATGGCACAATGCACAAAAACGCTTTTCAGCCTGAGATAAGGTGGGTTTCGGAACGCCAAACATAAAAGTATTAATAATTTTGGAAAAACACTTCAGACAGTTTAGATTTGATGTGCAACTACTAGAAAGACCCTTTCTGCTATAGTGGGAGGTTAAAATTTCATGTTCTGAAGCTTTTCTGAAAAGTTATGGCACAATGCACAAAAACGCTTTTCAGCCTGAGATAAGGTGGGTTTCGGAACGCCAAACATAAAAGTGTTGATAACTTTGGAAAAACACTTCAGACACTTTAGATTTGATGTGCAACTACTAGAAAGACCCTTTCTGCTATAGTGGGAGGTTAAAATTTCATGTTCTGAAGCTTCCCTGAAAAGTTATGGCACAATGCACAAAAACGCTTTTCAGCCTGAGATAAGGTGGGTTTCGGAACGCCAAACATAAAAGTGTTGATAACTTTCGAAAAACACTTCAGAGAGCTTAGATTTGATGTGCACCTACTAGAAAGACCCTTTCTGCTATAGTGGGAGGTTAAAATTTCATGTTCTGAAGCTTCCCTGAAAAGTTATGGCACAATGCGTAAAAACGCTTTTCAACCTGAGATAAGGTGGGTTTCGGAACGCCAAACATAAAAGTGTTGATAACTTTTGAAAAACACTTCAGACAGCTTAGATTTGATGTGCAACTACTAGAAAGACCCTTTCTGCTATAGTGGGAGGTTAAAATTTCATGTTCTGAAGCTTCCCTGAAAAGTTATGGCACAATGCACAAAAACGCTTTTCAGCCTGAGATAAGGTGGGTTTCGGAACGCCAAACATAAAAGTGTTGATAACTTTCGAAAAACACTTCAGACAGCTTAGATTTGATGTGCACCTACTAGAAAGACCCTTTCTGCTATAGTGGGAGGTTAAAATTTCATGTTCTGAAGCTTCCCTGAAAAGTTATGGCACAATGCGTAAAAACGCTTTTCAGCCTGAGATAAGGTGGGTTTCGGAACGCCAAACATAAAAGTGTTGATAACTTTGGAAAAACACTTCAGACAGTTTAGATTTGATGTGCAACTACTAGAAAGACCCTTTCTGCTATAGTGGGAGGTTAAAATTTCATGTTCTGAAGCTTCCCTGAAAAGTTATGGCACAATGCACAAAAACGCTTTTCTGCCTGAGATAAGGTGGGTTTCGGAACGCCAAACATAAAAGTGTTAATAACTTTGGAAAAACACTTCAGACAGTTTAGATTTGATGTGCAACTACTAGAAAGACCCTTTCTGCTATAGTGGGAGGTTAAAATTTCATGTTCTGAAGCTTCCCTGAAAAGTTATGGCACAATGCGTAAAAACGCTTTTCAGCCTGAGATAAGGTGGGTTTCGGAACGCCAAACATAAAAGTGTTGATAACTTTGGAAAAACACTTCAGACAGTTTAGATTTGATGTGCAACTACTAGAAAGACCCTTTGTGCTATAGTGGGAGGTTAAAATTTCATGTTCTGAAGCTTCCCTGAAAAGTTATGGCACAATGCACAAAAACGCTTTTCAGCCTGAGATAAGGTGGGTTTCGGAACGCCAAACATAAAAGTGTTGATAACTTTCGAAAAACACTTCAGACAGCTTAGATTTGATGTGCACCTACTAGAAAGACCCTTTCTGCTATAGTGGGAGGTTAAAATTTCATGTTCTGAAGCTTCCCTGAAAAGTTATGGCACAATGCGTAAAAACGCTTTTCAGCCTGAGATAAGGTGGGTTTCGGAACGCCAAACATAAAAGTGTTGATAACTTTGGAAAAACACTTCAGACAGTTTAGATTTGATGTGCAACTACTAGAAAGACCCTTTCTGCTATAGTGGGAGGTTAAAATTTCATGTTCTGAAGCTTCCCTGAAAAGTTATGGCACAATGCACAAAAACGCTTTTCAGCCTGAGATAAGGTGGGTTTCGGAACGCCAAACATAAAAGTGTTAATAACTTTGGAAAAACACTTCAGACAGTTTAGATTTGATGTGCAACTACTAGAAAGACCCTTTCTGCTATAGTGGGAGGTTAAAATTTCATGTTCTGAAGCTTCCCTGAAAAGTTATGGCACAATGCACAAAAACGCTTTTCAGCCTGAGATAAGGTGGGTTTCGGAACGCCAAACATAAAAGTGTTAATAACTTTGGAAAAACACTTCAGACAGTTTAGATTTGATGTGCAACTACTAGAAAGACCCTTTCTGCTATAGTGGGAGGTTAAAATTTCATGTTCTGAAGCTTCCCTGAAAAGTAATGGCACAATGCACAAAAACGCTTTTCAGCCTGAGATAAGGTGGGTTTCGGAACGCCAAACATAAAAGTGTTGATAACTTTTGAAAAACACTTCAGACAGCTTAGATTTGAAGTGCAACTACTAGAAAGACCCTTTCTGCTATAGTGGGAGGTTAAAATTTCATGTTCTGAAGCTTCCCTGAAAAGTTATGGCACAATGCACAAAAACGCTTTTCAGCCTGAGATAAGGTGGGTTTCGGAACGCCAAACATAAAAGTGTTAATAACTTTGGAAAAACACTTCAGACAGTTTAGATTTGATGTGCAACTACTAGAAAGACCCTTTCTGCTATAGTGGGAGGTTAAAATTTCATGTTCTGAAGCTTCCCTGAAAAGTTATGGCACAATGCACAAAAACGCTTTTCAGCCTGAGATAAGGTGGGTTTCGGAACGTCAAACATAAAAGTGTTAATAACTTTGGAAAAACACTTCAGACAGTTTAGATTTGATGTGCAACTACTAGAAAGACCCTTTCTGCTATAGTGGGAGGTTAAAATTTCATGTTCTGAAGCTTCCCTGAAAAGTTATGGCACAATGCACAAAAACGCTTTTCAGCCTGAGATAAGGTGGGTTTCGGAACGCCAAACATAAAAGTGTTAATAACTTTGGAAAAAGACTTCAGACAGTTTAGATTTGATGTGCAACTACTAGAAAGACCCTTTCTGCTCTCGTGGGAGGTTAAAATTTCATGTTCTGAAGCTTCCCTGAAAAGTTATGGCACAATGCGTAAAAACGCTTTTCAGCCTGAGATAAGGTGGGTTTCGGAACGCCAAACATAAAAGTGTTGATAACTTTGGAAAAACACTTCAGACAGTTTAGATTTGATGTGCAACTACTAGAAAGACCCTTTCTGCTATAGTGGGAGGTTAAAATTTCATGTTCTGAAGCTTTCCTGAAAAGTTATGGCACAATGCACAAAAACGCTTTTCAGCCTGAGATAAGGTGGGTTTCGGAACGCCAAACATAAAAGTGTTGATAACTTTTGAAAAACACTTCAGACAGCTTAGATTTGATGTGCAACTACTAGAAAGACCTTTTCTGCTATAGTGGGAGGTTAAAATTTCATGTTCTGAAGCTTCCCTGAAAAGTTATGGCACAATGCACAAAAACTCTTTTCAGACTGAGATAAGGTGGGTTTCGGAACGCCAAACATAAAAGTGTTGATAACTTTCGAAAAACACTTCAGACAGCTTAGATTTGATGTGCACCTACTAGAAAGACCCTTTCTGCTATAGTGGGAGGTTAAAATTTCATGTTCTGAAGCTTCCCTGAAAAGTTATGGCACAATGCGTAAAAACGCTTTTCAGCCTGAGATAAGGTGGGTTTCGGAACGCCAAACATAAAAGTGTTGATAACTTTGGAAAAACACTTCAGACAGTTTAGATTTGATGTGCAACTACTAGAAAGACCCTTTCTGCTATAGTGGGAGGGTAAAATTTCATGTTCTGAAGCTTTCCTGAAAAGTTATGGCACAATGCACAAAAACGCTTTTCAGCCTGAGATAAGGTGGGTTTCGGAACGCCAAACATAAAAGTGTTGATAACTTTGGAAAAACACTTCAGACAGCTTAGATTTGATGTGCAACTACTAGAAAGACCCTTTCTGCTATAGTGGGAGGTTAAAATTTCATGTTCTGAAGCTTCCCTGAAAAGTTATGGCACAATGCACAAAAACACTTTTCAGCCTGAGATAAGGTGGGTTTCGGAACGCCAAACATAAAAGTGTTGATAACTTTCGAAAAACACTTCAGACAGCTTAGATTTGATGTGCACCTACTAGAAAGACCCTTTCTGCTATCGTGGGAGGTTAAAATTTCATGTTCTGAAGCTTCCCTGAAAAGTTATGGCACAATGCACAAAAACGCTTTTCAGCCTGAGATAAGGTGGGTTTCGGAACGCCAAACATAAAAGTGTTGATAACTTTTGAAAAACACTTCAGACAGCTTAGATTTGATGTGCAACTACTAGAAAGACCCTTTCTGCTATAGTGGGAGGTTAAAATTTCATGTTCTGAAGCTTCCCTGAAAAGTTATGGCACAATGCACAAAAACGCTTTTCAGCCTGAGATAAGGTGGGTTTCGGAACGCCAAACATAAAAGTGTTGATAACTTTCGAAAAACACTTCAGACAGCTTAGATTTGATGTGCACCTACTAGAAAGACCCTTTCTGCTATAGTGGGTGGTTAAAATTTCATGTTCTGAAGCTTCCCTGAAAAGTTATGGCACAATGCGTAAAAACGCTTTTCAGCCTGAGATAAGGTGGGTTTCGGAACGCCAAACATAAAAGTGTTGATAACTTTGGAAAAACACTTCAGACAGTTTAGATTTGATGTGCAACTACTAGAAAGACCCATTCTGCTATAGTGGGAGGGTAAAATTTCATGTTCTGAAGCTTTCCTGAAAAGTTATGGCACAATGCACAAAAACGCTTTTCAGCCTGAGATAAGGTGGGTTTCGGAACGCCAAACATAAAAGTGTTGATAACTTTGGAAAAACACTTCAGACAGCTTAGATTTGATGTGCAACTACTAGAAAGACCCTTTCTGCTATAGTGGGAGGTTAAAATTTCATGTTCTGAAGCTTCCCTGAAAAGTTATGGCACAATGCACAAAAACACTTTTCAGCCTGAGATAAGGTGGGTTTCGGAACGCCAAACATAAAAGTGTTGATAACTTTCGAAAAACACTTCAGACAGCTTAGATTTGATGTGCACCTACTAGAAAGACCCTTTCTGCTATCGTGGGAGGTTAAAATTTCATGTTCTGAAGCTTCCCTGAAAAGTTATGGCACAATGCACAAAAACGCTTTTCAGCCTGAGATAAGGTGGGTTTCGGAACGCCAAACATAAAAGTGTTGATAACTTTTGAAAAACACTTCAGACAGCTTAGATTTGATGTGCAACTACTAGAAAGACCCTTTCTGCTATAGTGGGAGGTTAAAATTTCATGTTCTGAAGCTTCCCTGAAAAGTTATGGCACAATGCACAAAAACGCTTTTCAGCCTGAGATAAGGTGGGTTTCGGAACGCCAAACATAAAAGTGTTGATAACTTTCGAAAAACACTTCAGACAGCTTAGATTTGATGTGCACCTACTAGAAAGACCCTTTCTGCTATAGTGGGAGGTTAAAATTTCATGTTCTGAAGCTTCCCTGAAAAGTTATGGCACAATGCGTAAAAACGCTTTTCAGCCTGAGATAAGGTGGGTTTCGGAACGCCAAACATAAAAGTGTTGATAACTTTGGAAAAACACTTCAGACAGTTTAGATTTGATGTGCAACTACTAGAAAGACCCTTTCTGCTATAGTGGGAGGTTAAAATTTCATGTTCTGAAGCTTCCCTGAAAAGTTATGGCACAATGCACAAAAACGCTTTTCTGCCTGAGATAAGGTGGGTTTCGGAACGCCAAACATAAAAGTGTTAATAACTTTGGAAAAACACTTCAGACAGTTTAGATTTGATGTGCAACTACTAGAAAGACCCTTTCTGCTATAGTGGGAGGTTAAAATTTCATGTTCTGAAGCTTCCCTGAAAAGTTATGGCACAATGCACAAAAACGCTTTTCAGCCTCAGATAAGGTGGGTTTCGGAACGCCAAACATAAAAGTGTTGATAACTTTCGAAAAACACTTCAGAGAGCTTAGATTTGATGTGCACCTACTAGAAAGTCCCTTTCTGCTATAGTGGGAGGTTAAAATTTCATGTTCTGAAGCTTCCCTGAAAAGTTATGGCACAATGCGTAAAAACGCTTTTCAGCCTGAGATAAGGTGGGTTTCGGAACGCCAAACATAAAAGTGTTGATAACTTTGGAAAAACACTTCAGACAGTTTAGATTTGATGTGCAACTACTAGAAAGACCCTTTCTGCTATAGTGGGAGGTTAAAATTTCATGTTCTGAAGCTTTCCTGAAAAGTTATGGCACAATGCACAAAAACGCTTTTCAGCCTGAGATAAGGTGGGTTTCGGAACGCCAAACATAAAAGTGTTGATAACTTTTGAAAAACACTTCAGACAGCTTAGATTTGATGTGCAACTACTAGAAAGACCCTTTCTGCTATAGTGGGAGGTTAAAATTTCATGTTCTGAAGCTTCCCTGAAAAGTTATGGCACAATGCACAAAAACGCTTTTCAGCCTGAGATAAGGTGGGTTTCGGAACGCCAAACATAAAAGTGTTGATAACTTTCGAAAAACACTTCAGACAGCTTAGATTTGATGTGCACCTACTAGAAAGACCCTTTCTGCTATAGTGGGAGGTTAAAATTTCATGTTCTGAAGCTTCCCTGAAAAGTTATGGCACAATGCGTAAAAACGCTTTTCAGCCTGAGATAAGGTGGGTTTCGGAACGCCAAACATAAAAGTGTTGATAACTTTGGAAAAACACTTCAGACAGTTTAGATTTGATGTGCAACTACTAGAAAGACCCTTTCTGCTATAGTGGGAGGTTAAAATTTCATGTTCTGAAGCTTTCCTGAAAAGTTATGGCACAATGCACAAAAACGCTTTTCAGCCTGAGATAAGGTGGGTTTCGGAACGCCAAACATAAAAGTGTTGATAACTTTGGAAAAACACTTCAGACAGCTTAGATTTGATGTGCAACTCCTAGAAAGACCCTTTCTGCTATAGTGGGAGGTTAAAATTTCATGTTCTGAAGCTTCCCTGAAAAGTTATGGCACAATGCGTAAAAACGCTTTTCAGCCTGAGATAAGGTGGGTTTCGGAACGCCAAACATAAAAGTGTTAATAACTTTGGAAAAACACTTCAGACAGTTTAGATTTGATGTGCAACTACTAGAAAGACCCTTTCTGCTATAGTGGGAGGTTGAAAATTTCATGTTCTGAAGCTTTCCTGAAAAGTTATGGCACAATGCACAAAAACGCTTTTCAGCCTGAGATAAGGTGGGTTTCGGAACGCCAAACATAAAAGTGTTGATAACTTTGGAAAAACACTTCAGACAGCTTAGATTTGATGTGCAACTCCTAGAAAGACCCTTTCTGCTATAGTGGGAGGTTAAAATTTCATGCTCTGAAGCTTCCCTGAAAAGTTATGGCACAATGCACAAAAACGCTTTTCAGCCTGAGATAAGGTGGGTTTCGGAACGCCAAACATAAAAGTGTTGATAACTTTCGAAAAACACTTCAGACAGCTTAGATTTGATGTGCACCTACTAGAAAGACCCTTTCTGCTATCGTGGGAGGTTAAAATTTCATGTTCTGAAGCTTCCCTGAAAAGTTATGGCACAATGCGTAAAAACGCTTTTCAGCCTGAGATAAGGTGGGTTTCGGAACGCCAAACATAAAAGTGTTAATAACTTTGGAAAAACACTTCAGACAGTTTAGATTTGATGTGCAACTACTAGAAAGACCCTTTCTGCTATAGTGGGAGGTTAAAATTTCATGTTCTGAAGCTTCCCTGAAAAGTTATGGCACAATGCACAAAAACGCTTTTCAGCCTGAGATAAGGTGGGTTTCGGAACGCCAAACATAAAAGTGTTAATAACTTTGGAAAAACACTTCAGACAGTTTAGATTTGATGTGCAACTACTAGAAAGACCCTTTCTGCTATAGTGGGAGGTTAAAATTTCATGTTCTGAAGCTTCCCTGAAAAGTTATGGCACAATGCACAAAAACGCTTTTCAGCCTGAGATAAGGTGGGTTTCGGAACGCCAAACATAAAAGTGTTAATAACTTTGGAAAAACACTTCAGACAGTTTAGATTTGATGTGCAACTACTAGAAAGACCCTTTCTGCTATAGTGGGAGGTTAAAATTTCATGTTCTGAAGCTTCCCTGAAAAGTTATGGCACAATGCACAAAAACGCTTTTCAGCCAGAGATAAGGTGGGTTTCGGAACGCCAAACATAAAAGTGTTAATAACTTTGGAAAAACACTTCAGACAGTTTAGATTTGATGTGCAACTACTAGAAAGACCCTTTCTGCTATAGTGGGAGGTTAAAATTTCATGTTCTGAAGCTTCCATGAAAAGTTATGGCACAATGCACAAAAACGCTTTTCAGCCTGAGATAAGGTGGGTTTCGGAACGCCAAACATAAAAGTGTTAATAACTTTGGAAAAACACTTCAGACAGCTTAGATTTGATGTGCAACTACTAGAAAGACCTTTTCTGCTATAGTGGGAGGTTAAAATTTCATGTTCTGAAGCTTCCCTGAAAAGTTATGGCACAATGCACAAAAACGCTTTTCAGCCTGAGATAAGGTGGGTTTCGGAACGCCAAACATAAAAGTGTTGATAACTTTCGAAAAACACTTCAGACAGCTTAGATTTGATGTGCACCTACTAGAAAGACCCTTTCTGCTATAGTGGGAGGTTAAAATTTCATGTTCTGAAGCTTCCCTGAAAAGTTATGGCACAATGCGTAAAAACGCTTTTCAGCCTGAGATAAGGTGGGTTTCGGAACGCCAAACATAAAAGTGTTGATAACTTTGGAAAAACACTTCAGACAGTTTAGATTTGATGTGCAACTACTAGAAAGACCCTTTCTGCTATAGTGGGAGGTTAAAATTTCATGTTCTGAAGCTTTACTGAAAACTTATGGCACAATGCACAAAAACGCTTTTCAGCCTGAGATAAGGTGGGTTTCGGAACGCCAAACATAAAAGTGTTGATAACTTTGGAAAAACACTTCAGACAGCTTAGATTTGATGTGCAACTACTAGAAAGACCCTTTCTGCTATAGTGGGAGGTTAAAATTTCATGTTCTGAAGCTTCCCTGAAAAGTTATGGCACAATGCACAAAAACGCTTTTCAGCCTGAGATAAGGTGGGTTTCGGAACGCCAAACATAAAAGTGTTGATAACTTTCGAAAAACACTTCAGACAGCTTAGATTTGATGTGCACCTACTAGAAAGACCCTTTCTGCTATAGTGGGAGGTTAAAATTTCATGTTCTGAAGCTTCCCTGAAAAGTAATGGCACAATGCACAAAAACGCTTTTCAGCCTGAGATAAGGTGGGTTTCGGATTGCCAAACATAAAAGTGTTAATAACTTTGGAAAAACACTTCAGACAGTTTAGATTTGATGTGCAACTACTAGAAAGACCCTTTCTGCTATAGTGGGAGGTTAAAATTTCATGTTCTGAAGCTTCCCTGAAAAGTTATGGCACAATGCACAAAAACGCTTTTCAGCCTGAGATAAGGTGGGTTTCGGAACGCCAAACATAAAAGTGTTAATAACTTTGGAAAAACACTTCAGACAGTTTAGATTTGATGTGCAACTACTAGAAAGACCCTTTCTGCTATAGTGGGAGGTTAAAATTTCATGTTCTGAAGCTTCCCTGAAAAGTTATGGCACAATGCACAAAAACGCTTTTCAGCCTGAGATAAGGTGGGTTTCGGAACGCCAAACATAAAAGTGTTAATAACTTTGGAAAAACACTTCAGACAGTTTAGATTTGATGTGCAACTACTAGAAAGACCCTTTCTGCTATAGTGGGAGGTTAAAATTTCATGTTCTGAAGCTTCCCTGAAAAGTTATGGCACAATGCACAAAAACGCTTTTCAGCCTGAGATAAGGTGGGTTTCGGAACGCCAAACATAAAAGTGTTGATAACTTTCGAAAAACACTTCAGAGAGCTTAGATTTGATGAGCACCTACTAGAAAGACCCTTTCTGCTATAGTGGGAGGTTAAAATTTCATGTTCTGAAGCTTCCCTGAAAAGTTATGGCACAATGCGTAAAAACGCTTTTCAGCCTGAGATAAGGTGGGTTTCGGAACGCCAAACATAAAAGTGTTGATAACTTTGGAAAAACACTTCAGACAGTTTAGATTTGATGTGCAACTACTAGAAAGACCCTTTCTGCTATAGTGGGAGGTTAAAATTTCATGTTCTGAAGCTTTCCTGAAAAGTTATGGCACAATGCACAAAAACGCTTTTCAGCCTGAGATAAGGTGGGTTTCGGAACGCCAAACATAAAAGTGTTGATAACTTTGGAAAAACACTTCAGACAGCTTAGATTTGATGTGCAACTACTAGAAAGACCCTTTCTGCTATAGTGGGAGGTTAAAATTTCATGTTCTGAAGCTTCCCTGAAAAGTTATGGCACAATGCACAAAAACGCTTTTCAGCCTGAGATAAGGTGGGTTTCGGAACGCCAAACATAAAAGTGTTGATAACTTTCGAAAAACACTTCAGACAGCTTAGATTTGATGTGCACCTACTAGAAAGACCCTTTCTGCTATAGTGGGAGGTTAAAATTTCATGTTCTGAAGCTTCCCTGAAAAGTTATGGCACAATGCGTAAAAACGCTTTTCAGCCTGAGATAAGGTGGGTTTCGGAACGCCAAACATAAAAGTGTTGATAACTTTGGAAAAACACTTCAGACAGTTTAGATTTGATGTGCAACTACTAGAAAGACCCTTTCTGCTATAGTGGGAGGTTAAAATTTCATGTTCTGAAGCTTTCCTGAAAAGTTATGGCACAATGCACAAAAACGCTTTTCAGCCTGAGATAAGGTGGGTTTCGGAACGCCAAACATAAAAGTGTTGATAACTTTTGAAAAACACTTCAGACAGCTTAGATTTGATGTGCAACTACTAGAAAGACCCTTTCTGCTATAGTGGGAGGTTAAAATTTCATGTTCTGAAGCTTCCCTGAAAAGTTATGGCACAATGCACAAAAACGCTTTTCAGCCTGAGATAAGGTGGGTTTCGGAACGCCAAACATAAAAGTGTTGATAACTTTCGAAAAACACTTCAGACAGCTTAGATTTGATGTGCACCTACTAGAAAGACCCTTTCTGCTATCGTGGGAGGTTAAAATTTCATGTTCTGAAGCTTCCCTGAAAAGTTATGGCACAATGCGTAAAAACGCTTTTCAGCCTGAGATAAGGTGGGTTTCGGAACGCCAAACATAAAAGTGTTAATAACTTTGGAAAAACACTTCAGACAGTTTAGATTTGATGTGCAACTACTAGAAAGACCCTTTCTGCTATAGTGGGAGGTTAAAATTTCATGTTCTGAAGCTTCCCTGAAAAGTTATGGCACAATGCACAAAAACGCTTTTCAGCCTGAGATAAGGTGGGTTTCGGAACGCCAAACATAAAAGTGTTGATAACTTTGGAAAAACACTTCAGACAGTTTAGATTTGATGTGCAACTACTAGAAAGACCCTTTCTGCTATAGTGGGAGGTTAAAATTTCATGTTCTGAAGCTTCCCTGAAAAGTTATGGCACAATGCACAAAAACGCTTTTCAGCCTGAGATAAGGTGGGTTTCGGAACGCAAAACATAAAAGTGTTAATAACTTTCGAAAAACACTTCAGACAGTTTAGATTTGATGTGCAACTACTAGAAAGACCCTTTCTGCTATAGTGGGAGGTTAAAATTTCATGTTCTGAAGCTTCCCTGAAAAGTTATGGCACAATGCACAAAAACGCTTTTCAGCCTGAGATAAGGTGGGTTTCGGAACGCCAAACATAAAAGTGTTAATAACTTTGGAAAAACACTTCAGACAGTTTAGATTTGATGTGCAACTACTAGAAAGACCCTTTCTGCTATAGTGGGAGGTTAAAATTTCATGTTCTGAAGCTTCCCTGAAAAGTTATGGCACAATGCACAAAAACGCTTTTCAGCCTGAGATAAGGTGGGTTTCGGAACGCCAAACATAAAAGTGTTAATAACTTTGGAAAAACACTTCAGACAGTTTAGATTTGATGTGCAACTACTAGAAAGACCCTTTCTGCTATAGTGGGAGGTTAAAATTTCATGTTCTGAAGCTTCCCTGAAAAGTTATGGCACAATGCGTAAAAACGCTTTTCAGCCTGAGATAAGGTGGGTTTCGGAACGCCAAACATAAAAGTGTTGATAACTTTGGAAAAACACTTCAGACAGTTTAGATTTGATGTGCAACTACTAGAAAGACCCTTTCTGCTATAGTGGGAGGTTAAAATTTCATGTTCTGAAGCTTTCCTGAAAAGTTATGGCACAATGCACAAAAACGCTTTTCAGCCTGAGATAAGGTGGGTTTCGGAACGCCAAACATAAAAGTGTTGATAACTTTTGAAAAACACTTCAGACAGCTTAGATTTGATGTGCAACTACTAGAAAGACCTTTTCTGCTATAGTGGGAGGTTAAAATTTCATGTTCTGAAGCTTCCCTGAAAAGTTATGGCACAATGCACAAAAACGCTTTTCAGCCTGAGATAAGGTGGGTTGCGGAACGCCAAACATAAAAGTGTTGATAACTTTCGAAAAACACTTCAGACAGCTTAGATTTGATGTGCACCTACTAGAAAGACCCTTTCTGCTATAGTGGGAGGTTAAAATTTCATGTTCTGAAGCTTCCCTGAAAAGTTATGGCACAATGCGTAAAAACGCTTTTCAGCCTGAGATAAGGTGGGTTTCGGAACGCCAAACATAAAAGTGTTGATAACTTTGGAAAAACACTTCAGACAGTTTAGATTTGATGTGCAACTACTAGAAAGACCCTTTCTGCTATAGTGGGAGGTTAAAATTTCATGTTCTGAAGCTTTCCTGAAAAGTTATGGCACAATGCACAAAAACGCTTTTCAGCCTGAGATAAGGTGGGTTTCTGAACGCCAAACATAAAAGTGTTGATAACTTTGGAAAAACACTTCAGACAGCTTAGATTTGATGTGCAACTACTAGAAAGACCCTTTCTGCTATAGTGGGAGGTTAAAATTTCATGTTCTGAAGCTTCCCTGAAAAGTTATGGCACAATGCACAAAAACGCTTTTCAGCCTGAGATAAGGTGGGTTTCGGAACGCCAAACATAAAAGTGTTGATAACTTTCGAAAAACACTTCAGACAGCTTAGATTTGATGTGCACCTACTAGAAAGACCCTTTCTGCTATAGTGGGAGGTTAAAATTTCATGTTCTGAAGCTTCCCTGAAAAGTTATGGCACAATGCGTAAAAACGCTTTTCAGCCTGAGATAAGGTGGGTTTCGGAACGCCAAACATAAAAGTGTTGATAACTTTGGAAAAACACTTCAGACAGTTTAGATTTGATGTGCAACTACTAGAAAGACCCTTTCTGCTATAGTGGGAGGTTAAAATTTCATGTTCTGAAGCTTTACTGAAAACTTATGGCACAATGCACAAAACCGCTTTTCAGCCTGAGATAAGGTGGGTTTCGGAACGCCAAACATAAAAGTGTTGATAACTTTGGAAAAACACTTCAGACAGCTTAGATTTGATGTGCAACTACTAGAAAGACCCTTTCTGCTATAGTGGGAGGTTAAAATTTCATGTTCTGAAGCTTCCCTGAAAAGTTATGGCACAATGCACAAAAACGCTTTTCAGCCTGAGATAAGGTGGGTTTCGGAACGCCAAACATAAAAGTGTTGATAACTTTCGAAAAACACTTCAGACAGCTTAGATTTGATGTGCACCTACTAGAAAGACCCTTTCTGCTATAGTGGGAGGTTAAAATTTCATGTTCTGAAGCTTCCCTGAAAAGTAATGGCACAATGCACAAAAACGCTTTTCAGCCTGAGATAAGGTGGGTTTCGGATTGCCAAACATAAAAGTGTTAATAACTTTGGAAAAACACTTCAGACAGTTTAGATTTGATGTGCAACTACTAGAAAGACCCTTTCTGCTATAGTGGGAGGTTAAAATTTCATGTTCTGAAGCTTCCCTGAAAAGTTATGGCACAATGCACAAAAACGCTTTTCAGCCTGAGATAAGGTGGGTTTCGGAACGCCAAACATAAAAGTGTTAATAACTTTGGAAAAACACTTCAGACAGTTTAGATTTGATGTGCAACTACTAGAAAGACCCTTTCTGCTATAGTGGGAGGTTAAAATTTCATGTTCTGAAGCTTCCCTGAAAAGTTATGGCACAATGCACAAAAACGCTTTTCAGCCTGAGATAAGGTGGGTTTCGGAACGCCAAACATAAAAGTGTTAATAACTTTGGAAAAACACTTCAGACAGTTTAGATTTGATGTGCAACTACTAGAAAGACCCTTTCTGCTATAGTGGGAGGTTAAAATTTCATGTTCTGAAGCTTCCCTGAAAAGTTATGGCACAATGCACAAAAACGCTTTTCAGCCTGAGATAAGGTGGGTTTCGGAACGCCAAACATAAAAGTGTTGATAACTTTCGAAAAACACTTCAGAGAGCTTAGATTTGATGAGCACCTACTAGAAAGACCCTTTCTGCTATAGTGGGAGGTTAAAATTTCATGTTCTGAAGCTTCCCTGAAAAGTTATGGCACAATGCGTAAAAACGCTTTTCAGCCTGAGATAAGGTGGGTTTCGGAACGCCAAACATAAAAGTGTTGATAACTTTGGAAAAACACTTCAGACAGTTTAGATTTGATGTGCAACTACTAGAAAGACCCTTTCTGCTATAGTGGGAGGTTAAAATTTCATGTTCTGAAGCTTTCCTGAAAAGTTATGGCACAATGCACAAAAACGCTTTTCAGCCTGAGATAAGGTGGGTTTCGGAACGCCAAACATAAAAGTGTTGATAACTTTGGAAAAACACTTCAGACAGCTTAGATTTGATGTGCAACTACTAGAAAGACCCTTTCTGCTATAGTGGGAGGTTAAAATTTCATGTTCTGAAGCTTCCCTGAAAAGTTATGGCACAATGCACAAAAACGCTTTTCAGCCTGAGATAAGGTGGGTTTCGGAACGCCAAACATAAAAGTGTTGATAACTTTCGAAAAACACTTCAGACAGCTTAGATTTGATGTGCACCTACTAGAAAGACCCTTTCTGCTATAGTGGGAGGTTAAAATTTCATGTTCTGAAGCTTCCCTGAAAAGTTATGGCACAATGCGTAAAAACGCTTTTCAGCCTGAGATAAGGTGGGTTTCGGAACGCCAAACATAAAAGTGTTGATAACTTTGGAAAAACACTTCAGACAGTTTAGATTTGATGTGCAACTACTAGAAAGACCCTTTCTGCTATAGTGGGAGGTTAAAATTTCATGTTCTGAAGCTTTCCTGAAAAGTTATGGCACAATGCACAAAAACGCTTTTCAGCCTGAGATAAGGTGGGTTTCGGAACGCCAAACATAAAAGTGTTGATAACTTTTGAAAAACACTTCAGACAGCTTAGATTTGATGTGCAACTACTAGAAAGACCCTTTCTGCTATAGTGGGAGGTTAAAATTTCATGTTCTGAAGCTTCCCTGAAAAGTTATGGCACAATGCACAAAAACGCTTTTCAGCCTGAGATAAGGTGGGTTTCGGAACGCCAAACATAAAAGTGTTGATAACTTTCGAAAAACACTTCAGACAGCTTAGATTTGATGTGCACCTACTAGAAAGACCCTTTCTGCTATCGTGGGAGGTTAAAATTTCATGTTCTGAAGCTTCCCTGAAAAGTTATGGCACAATGCGTAAAAACGCTTTTCAGCCTGAGATAAGGTGGGTTTCGGAACGCCAAACATAAAAGTGTTAATAACTTTGGAAAAACACTTCAGACAGTTTAGATTTGATGTGCAACTACTAGAAAGACCCTTTCTGCTATAGTGGGAGGTTAAAATTTCATGTTCTGAAGCTTCCCTGAAAAGTTATGGCACAATGCACAAAAACGCTTTTCAGCCTGAGATAAGGTGGGTTTCGGAACGCCAAACATAAAAGTGTTAATAACTTTGGAAAAACACTTCAGACAGTTTAGATTTGATGTGCAACTACTAGAAAGACCCTTTCTGCTATAGTGGGAGGTTAAAATTTCATGTTCTGAAGCTTCCCTGAAAAGTTATGGCACAATGCACAAAAACGCTTTTCAGCCTGAGATAAGGTGGGTTTCGGAACGCAAAACATAAAAGTGTTAATAACTTTCGAAAAACACTTCAGACAGTTTAGATTTGATGTGCAACTACTAGAAAGACCCTTTCTGCTATAGTGGGAGGTTAAAATTTCATGTTCTGAAGCTTCCCTGAAAAGTTATGGCACAATGCACAAAAACGCTTTTCAGCCTGAGATAAGGTGGGTTTCGGAACGCCAAACATAAAAGTGTTAATAACTTTGGAAAAACACTTCAGACAGTTTAGATTTGATGTGCAACTACTAGAAAGACCCTTTCTGCTATAGTGGGAGGTTAAAATTTCATGTTCTGAAGCTTCCCTGAAAAGTTATGGCACAATGCACAAAAACGCTTTTCAGCCTGAGATAAGGTGGGTTTCGGAACGCCAAACATAAAAGTGTTAATAACTTTGGAAAAACACTTCAGACAGTTTAGATTTGATGTGCAACTACTAGAAAGACCCTTTCTGCTATAGTGGGAGGTTAAAATTTCATGTTCTGAAGCTTCCCTGAAAAGTTATGGCACAATGCGTAAAAACGCTTTTCAGCCTGAGATAAGGTGGGTTTCGGAACGCCAAACATAAAAGTGTTGATAACTTTGGAAAAACACTTCAGACAGTTTAGATTTGATGTGCAACTACTAGAAAGACCCTTTCTGCTATAGTGGGAGGTTAAAATTTCATGTTCTGAAGCTTTCCTGAAAAGTTATGGCACAATGCACAAAAACGCTTTTCAGCCTGAGATAAGGTGGGTTTCGGAACGCCAAACATAAAAGTGTTGATAACTTTTGAAAAACACTTCAGACAGCTTAGATTTGATGTGCAACTACTAGAAAGACCTTTTCTGCTATAGTGGGAGGTTAAAATTTCATGTTCTGAAGCTTCCCTGAAAAGTTATGGCACAATGCACAAAAACGCTTTTCAGCCTGAGATAAGGTGGGTTGCGGAACGCCAAACATAAAAGTGTTGATAACTTTCGAAAAACACTTCAGACAGCTTAGATTTGATGTGCACCTACTAGAAAGACCCTTTCTGCTATAGTGGGAGGTTAAAATTTCATGTTCTGAAGCTTCCCTGAAAAGTTATGGCACAATGCGTAAAAACGCTTTTCAGCCTGAGATAAGGTGGGTTTCGGAACGCCAAACATAAAAGTGTTGATAACTTTGGAAAAACACTTCAGACAGTTTAGATTTGATGTGCAACTACTAGAAAGACCCTTTCTGCTATAGTGGGAGGTTAAAATTTCATGTTCTGAAGCTTTCCTGAAAAGTTATGGCACAATGCACAAAAACGCTTTTCAGCCTGAGATAAGGTGGGTTTCTGAACGCCAAACATAAAAGTGTTGATAACTTTGGAAAAACACTTCAGACAGCTTAGATTTGATGTGCAACTACTAGAAAGACCCTTTCTGCTATAGTGGGAGGTTAAAATTTCATGTTCTGAAGCTTCCCTGAAAAGTTATGGCACAATGCACAAAAACGCTTTTCAGCCTGAGATAAGGTGGGTTTCGGAACGCCAAACATAAAAGTGTTGATAACTTTCGAAAAACACTTCAGACAGCTTAGATTTGATGTGCACCTACTAGAAAGACCCTTTCTGCTATAGTGGGAGGTTAAAATTTCATGTTCTGAAGCTTCCATGAAAAGTTATGGCACAATGCACAAAAACGCTTTTCAGCCTGAGATAAGGTGGGTTTCGGAACGCCAAACATAAAAGTGTTAATAACTTTGGAAAAACACTTCAGACAGTTTAGATTTGATGTGCAACTACTAGAAAGACCCTTTCTGCTATAGTGGGAGGTTAAAATTTCATGTTCTGAAGCTTCCCTGAAAAGTTATGGCACAATGCACAAAAACGCTTTTCAGCCTGAGATAAGGTGGGTTTCGGAACGCCAAACATAAAAGTGTTAATAACTTTGGAAAAACACTTCAGACAGTTTAGATTTGATGTGCAACTACTAGAAAGACCCTTTCTGCTATAGTGGGAGGTTAAAATTTCATGTTCTGAAGCTTCCCTGAAAAGTTATGGCACAATGCACAAAAACGCTTTTCAGCCTGAGATAAGGTGGGTTTCGGAACGCCAAACATAAAAGTGTTAATAACTTTGGAAAAACACTTCAGACAGTTTAGATTTGATGTGCAACTACTAGAAAGACCCTTTCTGCTATAGTGGGAGGTTAAAATTTCATGTTCTGAAGCTTCCCTGAAAAGTTATGGCACAATGCACAAAAACGCTTTTCAGCCTGAGATAAGGTGGGTTTCGGAACGCCAAACATAAAAGTGTTGATAACTTTCGAAAAACACTTCAGAGAGCTTAGATTTGATGTGCACCTACTAGAAAGACCCTTTCTGCTATAGTGGGAGGTTAAAATTTCATGTTCTGAAGCTTCCCTGAAAAGTTATGGCACAATGCGTAAAAACGCTTTTCAGCCTGAGATAAGGTGGGTTTCGGAACGCCAAACATAAAAGTGTTGATAACTTTGGAAAAACACTTCAGACAGTTTAGATTTGATGTGCAACTACTAGAAAGACCCTTTCTGCTATAGTGGGAGGTTAAAATTTCATGTTCTGAAGCTTTCCTGAAAAGTTATGGCACAATGCACAAAAACGCTTTTCAGCCTGAGATAAGGTGGGTTTCGGAACGCCAAACATAAAAGTGTTGATAACTTTGGAAAAACACTTCAGACAGCTTAGATTTGATGTGCAACTACTAGAAAGACCCTTTCTGCTATAGTGGGAGGTTAAAATTTCATGTTCTGAAGCTTCCCTGAAAAGTTATGGCACAATGCACAAAAACGCTTTTCAGCCTGAGATAAGGTGGGTTTCGGAACGCCAAACATAAAAGTGTTGATAACTTTTGAAAAACACTTCAGACAGCTTAGATTTGATGTGCAACTACTAGAAAGACCCTTTCTGCTATAGTGGGAGGTTAAAATTTCATGTTCTGAAGCTTCTCTGAAAAGTTATGGCACAATGCACAAAAACGCTTTTCAGCCTGAGATAAGGTGGGTTTCGGAAAGCCAAACATAAAAGTGTTGATAACTTTGGAAAAACACTTCAGACAGTTTAGATTTGATGTGCAACTACTAGAAAGACCCTTTCTGCTATAGTGGGAGGTTAAAATTTCATGTTCTGAAGCTTCCCTGAAAAGTTATGGCACAATGCACAAAAACGCTTTTCAGCCTGAGATAAGGTGGGTTTCGGAACGCCAAACATAAAAGTGTTAATAACTTTGGAAAAACACTTCAGACAGTTTAGATTTGATGTGCAACTACTAGAAAGACCCTTTCTGCTATAGTGGGAGGTTAAAATTTCATGTTCTGAAGCTTCCCTGAAAAGTTATGGCACAATGCACAAAAACGCTTTTCAGCCTGAGATAAGGTGGGTTTCGGAACGCCAAACATAAAAGTGTTGATAACTTTGGAAAAACACTTCAGAGAGCTTAGATTTGATGTGCACCTACTAGAAAGACCCTTTCTGCTATAGTGGGAGGTTAAAATTTCATGTTCTGAAGCTTCCCTGAAAAGTTATGGCACAATGCGTAAAAACGCTTTTCAGCCTGAGATAAGGTGGGTTTCGGAACGCCAAACATAAAAGTGTTGATAACTTTGGAAAAACACTTCAGACAGTTTAGATTTGATGTGCAACTACTAGAAAGACCCTTTCTGCTATAGTGGGAGGTTAAAATTTCATGTTCTGTAGCTTTCCTGAAAAGTTATGGCACAATGCACAAAAACGCTTTTCAGCCTGAGATAAGGTGGGTTTCGGAACGCCAAACATAAAAGTGTTGATAACTTTTGAAAAACACTTCAGACAGCTTAGATTTGATGTGCAACTACTAGAAAGACCCTTTCTGCTATAGTGGGAGGTTAAAATTTCATGTTCTGAAGCTTCCCTGAAAAGTTATGGCACAATGCACAAAAACGCTTTTCAGCCTGAGATAAGGTGGGTTTCGGAACGCCAAACATAAAAGTGTTGATAACTTTCGAAAAACACTTCAGACAGCTTAGATTTGATGTGCACCTACTAGAAAGACCCTTTCTGCTATAGTGGGAGGTTAAAATTTCATGTTCTGAAGCTTCCCTGAAAAGTTATGGCACAATGCACAAAAACGCTTTTCAGCCTGAGATAAGGTGGGTTTCGGAACGCCAAACATAAAAGTGTTGATAACTTTGGAAAAACACTTCAGACAGTTTAGATTTGATGTGCAACTACTAGAAAGACCCTTTCTGCTATAGTGGGAGGTTAAAATTTCATGTTCTGAAGCTTTCCTGAAAAGTTATGGCACAATGAACAAAAACGCTTTTCAGCCTGAGATAAGGTGGGTTTCGGAACGCCAAACATAAAAGTGTTGATAACTTTGGAAAAACACTTCAGACAGCTTAGATTTGATGTGCAACTACTAGAAAGACCCTTTCTGCTATAGTGGGAGGTTAAAATTTCATGTTCTGAAGCTTCCCTGAAAAGTTATGGCACAATGCACAAAAACGCTTTTCAGCCTGAGATAAGGTGGGTTTCGGAACGCCAAACATAAAAGTGTTGATAACTTTCGAAAAACACTTCAGACAGCTTAGATTTGATGTGCAACTACTAGAAAGACCCTTTCTGCTATAGTGGGAGGTTAAAATTTCATGTTCTGAAGCTTCCCTGAAAAGTTATGGCACAATGCACAAAAACGCTTTTCAGCCTGAGATAAGGTGGGTTTCGGAACGCCAAACATAAAAGTGTTAATAACTTTGGAAAAACACTTCAGACAGTTTAGATTTGATGTGCACCTACTAGAAAGACCCTTTCTGCTATAGTGGGAGGTTAAAATTTCATGTTCTGAAGCTTCCCTGAAAAGTTATGGCACAATGCACAAAAACGCTTTTCAGCCTGAGATAAGGTGGGTTTCGGAACGCCAAACATAAAAGTGTTAATAACTTTGGAAAAACACTTCAGACAGTTTAGATTTGATGTGCAACTACTAGAAAGACCCTTTCTGCTATAGTGGGAGGTTAAAATTTCATGTTCTGAAGGTTCCCTGAAAAGTTATGGCACAATGCACAAAAACGCTTTTCAGCCTGAGATAAGGTGGGTTTCGGAACGCCAAACATAAAAGTGTTAATAACTTTGGAAAAACACTTCAGACAGTTTAGATTTGATGTGCAACTACTAGAAAGACCCTTTCTGCTATAGTGGGAGGTTAAAATTTCATGTTCTGAAGCTTCCCTGAAAAGTTATGGCACAATGCACAAAAACGCTTTTCAGCCTGAGATAAGGTGGGATTCGGAACGCCAAACATAAAAGTGTTGATGACTTTCGAAAAACACTTCAGAGAGCTTAGATTTGATGTGCACCTACTAGAAAGACCCTTTCTGCTATAGTGGGAGGTTAAAATTTCATGTTCTGAAGCTTCCCTGAAAAGTTATGGCACAATGCGTAAAAACGCTTTTCAGCCTGAGATAAGGTGGGTTTCGGAACGCCAAACATAAAAGTGTTGATAACTTTGGAAAAACACTTCAGACAGTTTAGATTTGATGTGCAACTACTAGAAAGACCCTTTCTGCTATAGTGGGAGGTTAAAATTTCATGTTCTGAAGCTTTCCTGAAAAGTTATGGCACAATGCACAAAAACGCTTTTCAGCCTGAGATAAGGTGGGTTTCGGAACGCCAAACATAAAAGTGTTGATAACTTTGGAAAAACACTTCAGACAGCTTAGATTTGATGTGCAACTACTAGAAAGACCCTTTCTGCTATAGTGGGAGGTTAAAATTTCATGTTCTGAAGCTTCCCTGAAAAGTTATGGCACAATGCACAAAAACGCTTTTCAGCCTGAGATAAGGTGGGTTTCGGAACGCCAAACATAAAAGTGTTAATAACTTTGGAAAAACACTTCAGACAGTTTAGATTTGATGTGCAACTACTAGAAAGACCCTTTCTGCTATAGTGGGAGGTTAAAATTTCATGTTCTGAAGCTTCCCTGAAAAGTTATGGCACAATGCACAAAAACGCTTTTCAGCCTGAGATAAGGTGGGTTTCGGAACGCCAAACATAAAAGTGTTAATAACTTTGGAAAAACACTTCAGACAGTTTAGATTTGATGTGCAACTACTAGAAAGACCCTTTCTGCTATAGTGGGAGGTTAAAATTTCATGTTCTGAAGCTTCCCTGAAAAGTTATGGCACAATGCACAAAAACGCTTTTCAGCCTGAGATAAGGTGGGTTTCGGAACGCCAAACATAAAAGTGTTGATGACTTTCGAAAAACACTTCAGAGAGCTTAGATTTGATGTGCACCTACTAGAAAGACCCTTTCTGCTATAGTGGGAGGTTAAAATTTCATGTTCTGAAGCTTCCCTGAAAAGTTATGGCACAATGCGTAAAAACGCTTTTCAGCCTGAGATAAGGTGGGTTTCGGAACGCCAAACATAAAAGTGTTGATAACTTTGGAAAAACACTTCAGACAGTTTAGATTTGATGTGCAACTACTAGAAAGACCCTTTCTGCTATAGTGGGAGGTTAAAATTTCATGTTCTGAAGCTTTCCTGAAAAGTTATGGCACAATGCACAAAAACGCTTTTCAGCCTGAGATAAGGTGGGTTTCGGGACGCCAAACATAAAAGTGTTGATAACTTTGGAAAAACACTTCAGACAGCTTAGATTTGATGTGCAACTACTAGAAAGACCCTTTCTGCTATAGTGGGAGGTTAAAATTTCATGTTCTGAAGCTTCCCTGAAAAGTTATGGCACAATGCACAAAAACGCTTTTCAGCCTGAGATAAGGTGGGTTTCGGAACGCCAAACATAAAAGTGTTGATAACTTTCGAAAAACACTTCAGACAGCTTAGATTTGATGTGCACCTACTAGAAAGACCCTTTCTGCTATAGTGGGAGGTTAAAATTTCATGTTCTGAAGCTTCCCTGAAAAGTTATGGCACAATGCGTAAAAACGCTTTTCAGCCTGAGATAAGGTGGGTTTCGGAACGCCAAACATAAAAGTGTTGATAACTTTGGAAAAACACTTCAGACAGTTTAGATTTGATGTGCAACTACTAGAAAGACCCTTTCTGCTATAGTGGGAGGTTAAAATTTCATGTTCTGAAGCTTTCCTGAAAAGTTATGGCACAATGCACAAAAACGCTTTTCAGCCTGAGATAAGGTGGGTTTCGGAACGCCAAACATAAAAGTGTTGATAACTTTGGAAAAACACTTCAGACAGCTTAGATTTGATGTGCAACTACTAGAAAGACCCTTTCTGCTATAGTGGGAGGTTAAAATTTCATGTTCTGAAGCTTCCCTGAAAAGTTATGGCACAATGCACAAAAACGCTTTTCAGCCTGAGATAAGGGGGGTTTCGGCACGCCAAACATAAAAGTGTTGATAACTTTCGAAAAACACTTCAGACAGTTTAGATTTGATGTGCAACTACTAGAAAGACCCTTTCTGCTATAGTGGGAGGTTAAAATTTCATGTTCTGAAGCTTCCCTGAAAAGTTATGGCACAATGCACAAAAACGCTTTTCAGCCTGAGATAAGGTGGGTTTCGGAACGCCAAACATAAAAGTGTTAATAACTTTGGAAAAACACTTCAGACAGTTTAGATTTGATGTGCAACTACTAGAAAGACCCTTTCTGCTATAGTGGGAGGTTAAAATTTCATGTTCTGAAGCTTCCCTGAAAAGTTATGGCACAATGCACAAAAACGCTTTTCAGCCTGAGATAAGGTGGGTTTCGGAACGCCAAACATAAAAGTGTTAATAACTTTGGAAAAACACTTCAGACAGTTTAGATTTGATGTGCAACTACTAGAAAGACCCTTTCTGCTATAGTGGGAGGTTAAAATTTCATGTTCTGAAGCTTTCCTGAAAAGTTATGGCACAATGCACAAAAACGCTTTTCAGCCTGAGATAAGGTGGGTTTCGGAACGCCAAACATAAAAGTGTTGATAACTTTCGAAAAACACTTCAGAGAGCTTAGATTTGATGTGCACCTACTAGAAAGACCCTTTCTGTTATAGTGGGAGGTTAAAATTTCATGTTCTGAAGCTTCCCTGAAAAGTTATGGCACAATGCACAAAAACGCTTTTCAGCCTGAGATAAGGTGGGTTTCGGAACGCCAAACATAAAAGTGTTGATAACTTTGGAAATACACTTCAGACAGTTTAGATTTGATGTGCAACTACTAGAAAGACCCTTTCTGCTATAGTGGGAGGTTAAAATTTCATGTTCTGAAGCTTTCCTGAAAAGTTATGGCACAATGCACAAAAACGCTTTTCAGCCTGAGATAAGGTGGGTTTCGGAACGCCAAACATAAAAGTGTTGATAACTTTTGAAAAACACTTCAGACAGCTTAGATTTGATGTGCAACTACTAGAAAGACCCTTTCTGCTATAGTGGGAGGTTAAAATTTCATGTTCTGAAGCTTCCCTGAAAAGTTATGGCACAATGCACAAAAACGCTTTTCAGCCTGAGATAAGGTGGGTTTCGGAAAGCCAAACATAAAAGTGTTGATAACTTTGGAAAAACACTTCAGACAGTTTAGATTTGATGTGCAACTACTAGAAAGACCCTTTCTGCTATAGTGGGAGGTTAAAATTTCATGTTCTGAAGCTTCCCTGAAAAGTTATGGCACAATGCACAAAAACGCTTTTCAGCCTGAGATAAGGTGGGTTTCGGAACGCCAAACATAAAAGTGTTAATAACTTTGGAAAAACACTTCAGACAGTTTAGATTTGATGTGCAACGACTAGAAAGACCCTTTCTGCTATAGTGGGAGGTTAAAATTAATTTCATGTTCTGAAGCTTCCCTGAAAAGTTATGGCACAATGCACAAAAACGCTTTTCAGCCTGAGATAAGGTGGGTTTCGGAACGCCAAACATAAAAGTGTTAATAACTTTGGAAAAACACTTCAGACAGTTTAGATTTGATGTGCAACTACTAGAAAGACCCTTTCTGCTATAGTGGGAGGTTAAAATTTCATGTTCTGAAGCTTCCCTGAAAAGTTATGGCACAATGCGTAAAAACGCTTTTCAGCCTGAGATAAGGTGGGTTTCGGAACGCCAAACATAAAAGTGTTGATAACTTTGGAAAAACACTTCAGACAGTTTAGATTTGATGTGCAACTACTAGAAAGACCCTTTCTGCTATAGTGGGAGGTTAAAATTTCATGTTCTGAAGCTTCCCTGAAAAGTTATGGCACAATGCACAAAAACGCTTTTCAGCCTGAGATAAGGTGGGTTTCGGAACGCCAAACATGAAAGTGTTAATAACTTTGGAAAAACACTTCAGACAGTTTAGATTTGATGTGCAACTACTAGAAAGACCCTTTCTGCTATAGTGGGAGGTTAAAATTTCATTTTCTGAAGCTTCCCTGAAAAGTTATGGCACAATGCACAAAAACGCTTTTCAGCCTGAGATAAGGTGGGTTTCGGAACGCCAAACATAAAAGTGTTAATAACTTTGGAAAAACACTTCAGACAGTTTAGATTTGATGTGCAACTACTAGAAAGACCCTTTCTGCTATAGTGGGAGGTTAAAATTTCATGTTCTGAAGCTTCCCTGAAAAGTTATGGCACAATGCACAAAAACGCTTTTCAGCCTGAGATAAGGTGGGTTTCGGAACGCCAAACATAAAAGTGTTAATAACTTTGGAAAAACACTTCAGACAGTTTAGATTTGATGTGCAACTACTAGAAAGACCCTTTCTGCTATAGTGGGAGGTTAAAATTTCATGTTCTGAAGCTTTCCTGAAAAGTTATGGCACAATGCACAAAAACGCTTTTCAGCCTGAGATAAGGTGGGTTTCGGAACGCCAAACATAAAAGTGTTGATAACTTTTGAAAAACACTTCAGACAGCTTAGATTTGATGTGCAACTACTAGAAAGACCCTTTCTGCTATAGTGGGAGGTTAAAATTTCATGTTCTGAAGCTTCCCTGAAAAGTTATGGCACAATGCACAAAAACGCTTTTCAGCCTGAGATAAGGTGGGTTTCGGAACGCCAAACATAAAAGTGTTGATAACTTTCGAAAAACACTTCAGACAGCTTAGATTTGATGTGCACCTACTAGAAAGACCCTTTCTGCTATAGTGGGAGGTTAAAATTTCATGTTCTGAAGCTTCCCTGAAAAGTATTGGCACAATGCGTAAAAACGCTTTTCAGCCTGAGATAAGGTGGGTTTCGGAACGCCAAACATAAAAGTGTTGATAACTTTGGAAAAACACTTCAGACAGTTTAGATTTGATGTGCAACTACTAGAAAGACCCTTTCTGCTATAGTGGGAGGTTAAAATTTCATGTTCTGAAGCTTTCCTGAAAAGTTATGGCACAATGCACAAAAACGCTTTTCAGCCTGAGATAAGGTGGGTTTCGGAACGCCAAACATAAAAGTGTTGATAACTTTGGAAAAACACTTCAGACAGCTTAGATTTGATGTGCAACTACTAGAAAGACACTTTCTGCTATAGTGGGAGGTTAAAATTTCATGTTCTGAAGCTTCCCTGAAAAGTTATGGCACAATGCACAAAAACGCTTTTCAGCCTGAGATAAGGTGGGTTTCGGAACGCCAAACATAAAAGTGTTGATAACTTTCGAAAAACACTTCAGACAGCTTAGATTTGATGTGCACCTACTAGAAAGACCCTTTCTGCTATAGTGGGAGGTTAAAATTTCATGTTCTGAAGCTTCCCTGAAAAGTTATGGCACAATGCACAAAAACGCTTTTCAGCCTGAGATAAGGTGGGTTTCGGAACGCCAAACATAAAAGTGTTAATAACTTTGGAAAAACACTTCAGACAGTTTAGATTTGATGTGCAACTACTAGAAAGACCCTTTCTGCTATAGTGGGAGGTTAAAATTTCATGTTCTGAAGCTTCCCTGAAAAGTTATGGCACAATGCGTAAAAACGCTTTTCAGCCTGAGATAAGGTGGGTTTCGGAACGCCAAACATAAAAGTGTTGATAACTTTGGAAAAACACTTCAGACAGTTTAGATTTGATGTGCAACTACTAGAAAGACCCTTTCTGCTATAGTGGGAGGTGAAAATTTCATGTTCTGAAGCTTCCCTGAAAAGTTATGGCACAATGCACAAAAACGCTTTTCAGCCTGAGATAAGGTGGGTTTCGGAACGCCAAACATAAAAGTGTTGATAACTTTCGAAAAACACTTCAGACAGCTTAGATTTGATGTGCACCTACTAGAAAAACCCTTTCTGCTATAGTGGGAGGTTAAAATTTCATGTTCTGAAGCTTCCCTGAAAAGTTATGGCACAATGCACAAAAACGCTTTTCAGCCTGAGATAAGGTGGGTTTCGGAACGCCAAACATAAAAGTGTTAATAACTTTGGAAAAACACTTCAGACAGTTTAGATTTGTTGTGCAACTACTAGAAAGACCCTTTCTGCTATAGTGGGAGGTTAAAATTTCATGTTCTGAAGCTTCCCTGAAAAGTTATGGCACAATGCACAAAAACGCTTTTCAGCCTGAGATAAGGTGGGTTTCGGAACGCCAAACATAAAAGTGTTAATAACTTTGGAAAAACACTTCAGACAGTTTAGATTTGATGTGCAACTACTAGAAAGACCCTTTCTGCTATAGTGGGAGGTTAAAATTTCATGTTCTGAAGCTTCCCTGAAAAGTTATGGCACAATGCACAAAAACGCTTTTCAGCCTGAGATAAGGTGGGTTTCGGAACGCCAAACATAAAAGTGTTAATAACTTTGGAAAAACACTTCAGACAGTTTAGATTTGATGTGCAACTACTAGAAAGACCCTTTCTGCTATAGTGGGAGGTTAAAATTTCATGTTCTGAAGCTTCCCTGAAAAGTTATGGCACAATGCACAAAAACGCTTTTCAGCCTGAGATAAGGTGGGTTTCGGAACGCCAAACATAAAAGTGTTAATAACTTTGGAAAAACACTTCAGACAGTTTAGATTTGATGTGCAACTACTAGAAAGACCCTTTCTGCTATAGTGGGAGGTTAAAATTTCATGTTCTGAAGCTTTCCTGAAAAGTTATGGCACAATGCACAAAAATTCTTTTCAGCCTGAGATAAGGTGGGTTTCGGAACGCCAAACATAAAAGTGTTGATAACTTTTGAAAAACACTTCAGACAGTTTAGATTTGATGTGCAACTACTAGAAAGACCCTTTCTGCTATAGTGGGAGGTTAAAATTTCATGTTCTGAAGCTTCCCTGAAAAGTTATGGCACAATGCACAAAAACGCTTTTCAGCCTGAGATAAGGTGGGTTTCGGAAAGCCAAACATAAAAGTGTTGATAACTTTGGAAAAACACTTCAGACAGTTTAGATTTGATGTGCAACTACTAGAAAGACCCTTTCTGCTATAGTGGGAGGTTAAAATTTCATGTTCTGAAGCTTCCCTGAAAAGTTATGGCACAATGCACAAAAACGCTTTTCAGCCTGAGATAAGGTGGGTTTCGGAACGCCAAACATAAAAGTGTTAATAACTTTGGAAAAACACTTCAGACAGTTTAGATTTGATGTGCAACTACTAGAAAGACCCTTTCTGCTATAGTGGGAGGTTAAAATTTCATGTTCTGAAGCTTCCCTGAAAAGTTATGGCACAATGCACAAAAACGCTTTTCAGCCTGAGATAAGGTGGGTTTCGGAACGCCAAACATAAAAGTGTTGATAACTTTCGAAAAACACTTCAGAGAGCTTAGATTTGATGTGCACCTACTAGAAAGACCCTTTCTGCTATAGTGGGAGGTTAAAATTTCATGTTCTGAAGCTTCCCTGAAAAGTTACGGCACAATGCGTAAAAACGCTTTTCAGCCTGAGATAAGGTGGGTTTCGGAACGCCAAACATAAAAGTGTTGATAACTTTGTAAAAACACTTCAGACAGTTTAGATTTGATGTGCAACTACTAGAAAGACCCTTTCTGCTATAGTGGGAGGTTAAAATTTCATGTTCTGAAGCTTTCCTGAAAAGTTATGGCACAATGCACAAAAACGCTTTTCAGCCTGAGATAAGGTGGGTTTCGGAACGCCAAACATAAAAGTGTTGATAACTTTTGAAAAACACTTCAGACAGCTTAGATTTGATGTGCAACTACTAGAAAGACCCTTTCTGCTATAGTGGGAGGTTAAAATTTCATGTTCTGAAGCTTCCCTGAAAAGTTATGGCACAATGCACAAAAACGCTTTTCAGCCTGAGATAAGGTGGGTTTCGGAACGCCAAACATAAAAGTGTTAATAACTTTCGAAAAACACTTCAGACAGCTTAGATTTGATGTGCACCTACTAGAAAGACCCTTTCTGCTATAGTGGGAGGTTAAAATTTCATGTTCTGAAGCTTCCCTGAAAAGTTATGGCACAATGCGTAAAAACGCTTTTCAGCCTGAGATAAGGTGGGTTTCGGAACGCCAAACATAAAAGTGTTAATAACTTTGGAAAAACACTTCAGACAGTTTAGATTTGATCTGCAACTACTAGAAAGACCCTTTCTGCTATAGTGGGAGGTTAAAATTTCATGTTCTGAAGCTTCCCTGAAAAGTTATGGCACAATGCGTAAAAACGCTTTTCAGCCTGAGATAAGGTGGGTTTCGGAACGCCAAACATAAAAGTGTTGATAACTTTGGAAAAACACTTCAGACAGTTTAGATTTGATGTGCAACTACTAGAAAGACCCTTTCTGCTATAGTGGGAGGTTAAAATTTCATGTTCTGAAGCTTCCCTGAAAAGTTATGGCACAATGCACAAAAACGCTTTTCAGCGTGAGATAAGGTGGGTTTCGGAACGCCAAACATAAAAGTGTTAATAACTTTGGAAAAACACTTCAGACAGTTTAGATTTGATGTGCAACTACTAGAAAGACCCTTTCTGCTATAGTGGGAGGTTAAAATTTCATGTTCTGAAGCTTCCCTGAAAAGTTATGGCACAATGCACAAAAACGCTTTTCAGCCTGAGATAAGGTGGGTTTCGGAACGCCAAACATAAAAGTGTTAATAACTTTGGAAAAACACTTCAGACAGTTTAGATTTGATGTGCAACTACTAGAAAGACCCTTTCTGCTATAGTGGGAGGTTAAAATTTCATGTTCTGAAGCTTCCCTGAAAAGTTATGGCACAATGCACAAAAACGCTTTTCAGCCTGAGATAAGGTGGGTTTCGGAACGCCAAACATAAAAGTGTTAATAACTTTGGAAAAACACTTCAGACAGTTTAGATTTGACGTGCAACTACTAGAAAGACCCTTTCTGCTATAGTGGGAGGTTAAAATTTCATGTTCTGAAGCTTTCCTGAAAAGTTATGGCACAATGCAAAAAAACGCTTTTCAGCCTGAGATAAGGTGGGTTTCGGAACGCCAAACATAAAAGTGTTGATAACTTTTGAAAAACACTTCAGACAGCTTAGATTTGATGTGCAACTACTAGAAAGACCCTTTCTGCTATAGTGGGAGGTTAAAATTTCATGTTCTGAAGCTTCCCTGAAAAGTTATGGCACAATGCACAAAAACGCTTTTCAGCCTGAGATAAGGTGGGTTTCGGAACGCCAAACATAAAAGTGTTGATAACTTTCGAAAAACACTTCAGACAGCTTGGATTTGATGTGCACCTACTAGAAAGACCCTTTCTGCTATAGTGGGAGGTTAAAATTTCATGTTCTGAAGCTTCCCTGAAAAGTTATGGCACAATGCGTAAAAACGCTTTTCAGCCTGAGATAAGGTGGGTTTCGGAACGCCAAACATAAAAGTGTTGATAACTTTGGAAAAACACTTCAGACAGTTTAGATTTGATGTGCAACTACTAGAAAGACCCTTTCTGCTATAGTGGGAGGTTAAAATTTCATGTTCTGAAGCTTTCCTGAAAAGTTATGGCACAATGCACAAAAACGCTTTTCAGCCTGAGAAAAGGTGGGTTTCGGAACGCCAAACATAAAAGTGTTGATAACTTTGGAAAAACACTTCAGACAGCTTAGATTTGATGTGCAACTACTAGAAAGACCCTTTCTGCTATAGTGGGAGGTTAAAATTTCATGTTCTGAAGCTTCCCTGAAAAGTTATGGCACAATGCACAAAAACGCTTTTCAGCCTGAGATAAGGTGGGTTTCGGAACGCCAAACATAAAAGTGTTGATAACTTTCGAAAAACACTTCAGACAGCTTAGATTTGATGTGCACCTACTAGAAAGACCCTTTCTGCTATAGTGGGAGGTTAAAATTTTATGTTCTGAAGCTTCCCTGAAAAGTTATGGCACAATGCACAAAGACGCTTTTCAGCCTGAGATAAGGTGGGTTTCGGAACGCCAAACATAAAAGTGTTAATAACTTTGGAAAAACACTTCAGACAGTTTAGATTTGATGTGCAACTACTAGAAAGACCCTTTCTGCTATAGTGGGAGGTTAAAATTTCATGTTCTGAAGCTTCCCTGAAAAGTTATGGCACAATGCACAAAAACGCTTTTCAGCCTGAGATAAGGTGGGTTTCGGAACGCCAAACATAAAAATGTTAATAACTTTGGAAAAACACTTCAGACAGTTTAGATTTGATGTGCAACTACTAGAAAGACCCTTTCTGCTATAGTGGGAGGTTAAAATTTCATGTTCTGAAGCTTCCCTGAAAAGTTATGGCACAATGCACAAAAACGCTTTTCAGCCTGAGATAAGGTGGGTTTCGGAACGCCAAACATAAAAGTGTTAATAACTTTGGAAAAACACTTCAGACAGTTTAGATTTGATGTGCAACTACTAGAAAGACCCTTTCTGCTATAGTGGGAGGTTAAAATTTCATCTTCTGAAGCTTCCCTGAAAAGTTATGGCACAATGCACAAAAACGCTTTTCAGCCTGAGATAAGGTGGGTTTCGGAACGCCAAACATAAAAGTGTTGATAACTTTCGAAAAACACTTCAAAGAGCTTAGATTTGATGTGCACCTACTAGAAAGACCCTTTCTGCTATAGTGGGAGGTTAAAATTTCATGTTCTGAAGCTTCCCTGAAAAGTTATGGCACAATGCGTAAAAACGCTTTTCAGCCTGAGATAAGGTGGGTTTCGGAACGCCAAACATAAAAGTGTTGATAACTTTGGAAAAACACTTCAGACAGTTTAGATTTGATGTGCAACTACTAGAAAGACCCTTTCTGCTATAGTGGGAGGTTAAAATTTCATGTTCTGAAGCTTTCCTGAAAAGTTATGGCACAATGCACAAAAACGCTTTTCAGCCTGAGATAAGGTGGGTTTCGGAACGCCAAACATAAAAGTGTTGATAACTTTGGAAAAACACTTCAGACAGCTTAGATTTGATGTGCAACTACTAGAAAGACCCTTTCTGCTATAGTGGGAGGTTAAAATTTCATGTTCTGAAGCTTCCCTGAAAAGTTATGGCACAATGCACAAAAACGCTTTTCAGCCTGAGATAAGGTGGGTTTCGGAACGCCAAACATAAAAGTGTTAATAACTTTGGAAAAACACTTCAGACAGTTTAGATTTGATGTGCAACTACTAGAAAGACCCTTTCTGCTATAGTGGGAGGTTAAAATTTCATGTTCTGAAGCTTCCCTGAAAAGTTATGGCACAATGCACAAAAACGCTTTTCAGCCTGAGATAAGGTGGGTTTCGGAACGCCAAACATAAAAGTGTTAATAACTTTGGAAAAACACTTCAGACAGTTTAGATTTGATGTGCAACTACTAGAAAGACCCTTTCTGCTATAGTGGGAGGTTAAAATTTCATGTTCTGAAGCTTCCCTGAAAAGTTATGGCACAATGCACAAAAACGCTTTTCAGCCTGAGATAAGGTGGGTTTCGGAACGCCAAACATAAAAGTGTTAATAACTTTGGAAAAACACTTCAGACAGTTTAGATTTGATGTGCAACTACTAGAAAGACCCTTTCTGCTATAGTGGGAGGTTAAAATTTCATGTTCTGAAGCTTCCCTGAAAAGTTATGGCACAATGCACAAAAACGCTTTTCAGCCTGAGATAAGGTGGGTTTCGGAACGCCAAACATAAAAGTGTTGATAACTTTCGAAAAACACTTCAGAGAGCTTAGATTTGATGTGCACCTACTAGAAAGACCCTTTCTGCTATAGTGGGAGGTTAAAATTTCATGTTCTGAAGCTTCCCTGAAAAGTTATGGCACAATGCGTAAAAACGCTTTTCAGCCTGAGATAAGGTGGGTTTCGGAACGCCAAACATAAAAGTGTTGATAACTTTGGAAAAACACTTCAGACAGTTTAGATTTGATGTGCAACTACTAGAAAGACCCTTTCTGCTATAGTGGGAGGTTAAAATTTCATGTTCTGAAGCTTTCCTGAAAAGTTATGGCACAATGCACAAAAACGCTTTTCAGCCTGAGATAAGGTGGGTTTCGGAACGCCAAACATAAAAGTGTTGATAACTTTTGAAAAACACTTCAGACAGCTTAGATTTGATGTGCAACTACTAGAAAGACCCTTTCTGCTATAGTGGGAGGTTAAAATTTCATGTTCTGAAGCTTCCCTGAAAAGTTATGGCACAATGCACAAAAACGCTTTTCAGCCTGAGATAAGGTGGGTTTCGGAACGCCAAACATAAAAGTGTTGATAACTTTCGAAAAACACTTCAGACAGCTTAGATTTGATGTGCACCTACTAGAAAGACCCTTTCTGCTATAGTGGGAGGTTAAAATTTCATGTTCTGAAGCTTCCCTGAAAAGTTATGGCACAATGCGTAAAAACGCTTTTCAGCCTGAGATAAGGTGGGTTTCGGAACGCCAAACATAAAAGTGTTGATAACTTTGGAAAAACACTTCAGACAGTTTAGATTTGATGTGCAACTACTAGAAAGACCCTTTCTGCTATAGTGGGAGGTTAAAATTTCATGTTCTGAAGCTTTCCTGAAAAGTTATGGCACAATGCACAAAAACGCTTTTCAGCCTGAGATAAGGTGGGTTTCGGAAGGCCAAACATAAAAGTGTTGATAACTTTGGAAAAACACTTCAGAAAGCTTAGATTTGATGTGCAACTACTAGAAAGACCCTTTCTGCTATAGTGGGAGGTTAAAATTTCATGTTCTGAAGCTTCCCTGAAAAGTTATGGCACAATGCACAAAAACGCTTTTCAGCCTGAGATAAGGTGGGTTTCGGAACGCCAAACATAAAAGTGTTAATAACTTTGGAAAAACACTTCAGACAGTTTAGATTTGATGTGCAACTACTAGAAAGACCCTTTCTGCTATAGTGGGAGGTTAAAATTTCATGTTCTGAAGCTTCCCTGAAAAGTTATGGCACAATGCACAAAAACGCTTTTCAGCCTGAGATAAGGTGGGTTTCGGAACGCCAAACATAAAAGTGTTAATAACTTTGGAAAAACACTTCAGACAGTTTAGATTTGATGTGCAACTACTAGAAAGACCCTTTCTGCTATAGTGGGAGGTTAAAATTTCATGTTCTGAAGCTTCCCTGAAAAGTTATGGCACAATGCACAAAAACGCTTTTCAGCCTGAGATAAGGTGGGTTTCGGAACGCCAAACATAAAAGTGTTAATAACTTTGGAAAAACATTTCAGACAGTTTAGATTTGATGTGCAACTACTAGAAAGACCCTTTCTGCTATAGTGGGAGGTTAAAATTTCATGTTCTGAAGCTTCCCTGAAAAGTTATGGCACAATGCACAAAAACGCTTTTCAGCCTGAGATAAGGTGGGTTTCGGAACGCCAAACATAAAAGTGTTGATAACTTTCGAAAAACACTTCAGAGAGCTTAGATTTGATGTGCACCTACTAGAAAGACCCTTTCTGCTATAGTGGGAGGTTAAAATTTCATGTTCTGAAGCTTCCCTGAAAAGTAATGGCACAATGCGTAAAAACGCTTTTCAGCCTGAGATAAGGTGGGTTTCGGAACGCCAAACATAAAAGTGTTGATAACTTTGGAAAAACACTTCAGACAGTTTAGATTTGATGTGCAACTACTAGAAAGACCCTTTCTGCTATAGTGGGAGGTTAAAATTTCATGTTCTGAAGCTTTCCTGAAAAGTTATGGCACAATGCACAAAAACGCTTTTCAGCCTGAGATAAGGTGGGTTTCGGAACGCCAAACATAAAAGTGTTGATAACTTTGGAAAAACACTTCAGACAGCTTAGATTTGATGTGCAACTACTAGAAAGACCCTTTCTGCTATAGTCGGAGGTTAAAATTTCATGTTCTGAAGCTTCCCTGAAAAGTTATGGCACAATGCGTAAAAACGCTTTTCAGCCTGAGATAAGGTGGGTTTCGGAACGCCAAACATAAAAGTGTTGATAACTTTGGAAAAACACTTCAGGCAGCTTAGATTTGATGTGCAACTACTAGAAAGACCCTTTCTGCTATAGTGGGAGGTTAAAATTTCATGTTCTGAAGCTTTCCTGAAAAGTTATGGCACAATGCACAAAAACGCTTTTGAGCCTGAGATAAGGTGGGTTTCGGAACGCCAAACATAAAAGTGTTGATAACTTTTGAAAAACACTTCAGACAGCTTAGATTTGATGTGCAACTACTAGAAAGACCCTTTCTGCTATAGTGGGAGGTTAAAATTTCATGTTCTGAAGCTTCCCTGAAAAGTTATGGCACAATGCACAAAAACGCTTTTCAGCCTGAGATAAGGTGGGTTTCGGAACGCCAAACATAAAAGTGTTAATAACTTTCGAAAAACACTTCAGACAGCTTAGATTTGATGTGCACGTACGAGAAAGACCCTTTCTGCTATAGTGGGAGGTTAAAATTTCATGTTCTGAAGCTTCCCTGAAAAGTTATGGCACAATGCGTAAAAACGCTTTTCAGCCTGAGATAAGGTGGGTTTCGGAACGCCAAACATAAAAGTGTTGATAACTTTGGAAAAACACTTCAGACAGTTTAGATTTGATGTGCAACTACTCGAAAGACCCTTTCTGCTATATTGGGAGGTTAAAATTTCATGTTCTGAAGCTTTCCTGAAAAGTTATGGCACAATGCACAAAAACGCTTTTCAGCCTGAGATAAGGTGGGTTTCGGAACGCCAAACATAAAAGTGTTGATAACTTTGGAAAAACACTTCAGACAGCTTAGATTTGATGTGCAACTACTAGAAAGACCCTTTCTGCTATAGTGGGAGGTTAAAATTTCATGTTCTGAAGCTTCCCTGAAAAGTTATGGCACAATGCACAAAAACGCTTTTCAGCCTGAGATAAGGTGGGTTTCGGAACGCCAAACATAAAAGTGTTGATAACTTTCGAAAAACACTTCAGACAGCTTAGATTTGATGTGCACCTACTAGAAAGACCCTTTCTGCTATAGTGGGAGGTTAAAATTTCATGTTCTGAAGCTTCCCTGAAAAGTTATGGCACAATGCACAAAAACGCTTTTCAGCCTGAGATAAGGTGGGTTTCGGAACGCCAAACATAAAAGTGTTGATAACTTTTGAAAAACACTTCAGACAGCTTAGATTTGATGTGCAACAACTAGAAAGACCCTTTCTGCTATAGTGGGAGGTTAAAATTTCATGTTCTGAAGCTTCCCTGAAAAGTTATGGCACAATGCACAAAAACGCTTTTCAGCCTGAGATAAGGTGGGTTTCGGAACGCCAAACATAAAAGTGTTAATAACTTTCGAAAAACACTTCAGACAGCTTAGATTTGATGTGCACCTACGAGAAAGACCCTTTCTGCTATAGTGGGAGGTTAAAATTTCATGTTCTGAAGCTTCCCTGAAAAGTTATGGCACAATGCGTAAAAACGCTTTTCAGCCTGAGATAAGGTGGGTTTCGGAACGCCAAACATAAAAGTGTTGATAACTTTGGAAAAACACTTCAGACAGTTTAGATTTGATGTGCAACTACTAGAAAGACCCTTTCTGCTATAGTGGGAGGTTAAAATTTCATGTTCTGAAGCTTTCCTGAAAAGTTATGGCACAATGCACAAAAACGCTTTTCAGCCTGAGATAAGGTGGGTTTCGGAACGCCAAACATAAAAGTGTTAATAACTTTGGAAAAACACTTCAGACAGTTTAGATTTGATGTGCAACTACTAGAAAGACCCTTTCTGCTATAGTGGGAGGTTAAAATTTCATGTTCTGAAGCTTCCCTGAAAAGTTATGGCACAATGCGTAAAAACGCTTTTCAGCCTGAGATAAGGTGGGTTTCGGAACGCCAAACATAAAGGTGTTGATAACTTTGGAAAAACACTTCAGACAGTTTAGATTTGATGTGCAACTACTAGAAAGACCCTTTCTGCTATAGTGGGAGGTTAAAATTTCATGTTCTGAAGCTTCCCTGAAAAGTTATGGCACAATGCACAAAAACGCTTTTCAGCCTGAGATAAGGTGGGTTTCGGAACGCCAAACATAAAAGTGTTAATAACTTTGGAAAAACACTTCAGACAGTTTAGATTTGATGTGCAACTACTAGAAAGACCCTTTTCTGCTATAGTGGGAGGTTAAAATTTCATGTTCTGAAGCTTCCCTGAAAAGTTATGGCACAATGCACAAAAACGCTTTTCAGCCTGAGATAAGGTGGGTTTCGGAACGCCAAACATAAAAGTGTTAATAACTTTGGAAAAACACTTCAGACAGCTTAGATTTGATGTGCAACTACTAGAAAGACCCTTTCTGCTATAGTGGGAGGTTAAAATTTCATGTTCTGAAGCTTCCCTGAAAAGTTATGGCACAATGCACAAAAACGCTTTTCAGCCTGAGATAAGGTGGGTTTCGGAACGCCAAACATAAAAGTGTTAATAACTTTGGAAAAACACTTCAGACAGTTTAGATTTGATGTGCAACTACTAGAAAGACCCTTTCTGCTATAGTGGGAGGTTAAAATTTCATGTTCTGAAGCTTTCCTGAAAAGTTATGGCACAATGCACAAAAACGCTTTTCAGCCTGAGATAAGGTGGGTTTCGGAACGCCAAACATAAAAGTGTTGATAACTTTTGAAAAACACTTCAGACAGCTTAGATTTGATGTGCAACTACTAGAAAGACCCTTTCTGCTATAGTGGGAGGTTAAAATTTCATGTTCTGAAGCTTCCCTGAAAAGTTATGGCACAATGCACAAAAACGCTTTTCAGACTGAGATAAGGTGGGTTTCGGAACGCCAAACATAAAAGTGTTAATAACTTTCGAAAAACACTTCAGACAGCTTAGATTTGATGTGCACCTACGAGAAAGACCCTTTCTGCTATAGTGGGAGGTTAAAATTTCATGTTCTGAAGCTTCCCTGAAAAGTTATGGCACAATGCGTAAAAACGCTTTTCAGCCTGAGATAAGGTGGGTTTCGGAACGCCAAACATAAAAGTGTTGATAACTTTGGAAAAACACTTCAGACAGTTTAGATTTGATGTGCAACTACTAGAAAGACCCTTTCTGCTATAGTGGGAGGTTAAAATTTCATGTTCTGAAGCTTTCCTGAAAAGTTATGGCACAATGCACAAAAACGCTTTTCAGCCTGAGATAAGGTGGGTTTCGGAACGCCAAACATAAAAGTGTTAATAACTTTGGAAAAACACTTCAGACAGTTTAGATTTGATGTGCAACTACTAGAAAGACCCTTTCTGCTATAGTGGGAGGTTAAAATTTCATGTTCTGAAGCTTCCCTGAAAAGTTATGGCACAATGCGTAAAAACGCTTTTCAGCCTGAGATAAGGTGGGTTTCGGAACGCCAAACATAAAGGTGTTGATAACCTTGGAAAAACACTTCAGACAGTTTAGATTTGATGTGCAACTACTAGAAAGACCCTTTCTGCTATAGTGGGAGGTTAAAATTTCATGTTCTGAAGCTTCCCTGAAAAGTTATGGCACAATGCACAAAAACGCTTTTCAGCCTGAGATAAGGTGGGTTTCGGAACGCCAAACATAAAAGTGTTAATAACTTTGGAAAAACACTTCAGACAGTTTAGATTTGATGTGCAACTACTAGAAAGACCCTTTCTGCTATAGTGGGAGGTTAAAATTTCATGTTCTGAAGCTTCCCTGAAAAGTTATGGCACAATGCACAAAAACGCTTTTCAGCCTGAGATAAGGTGGGTTTCGGAACGCCAAACATAAAAGTGTTAATAACTTTGGAAAAACACTTCAGACAGCTTAGATTTGATGTGCAACTACTAGAAAGACCCTTTCTGCTATAGTGGGAGGTTAAAATTTCATGTTCTGAAGCTTCCCTGAAAAGTTATGGCACAATGCACAAAAACGCTTTTCAGCCTGAGATAAGGTGGGTTTCGGAACGCCAAACATAAAAGTGTTAATAACTTTGGAAAAACACTTCAGACAGTTTAGATTTGATGTGCAACTACTAGAAAGACCCTTTCTGCTATAGTGGGAGGTTAAAATTTCATGTTCTGAAGCTTTCCTGAAAAGTTATGGCACAATGCACAAAAACGCTTTTCAGCCTGAGATAAGGTGGGTTTCGGAACGCCAAACATAAAAGTGTTGATAACTTTTGAAAAACACTTCAGACAGCTTAGATTTGATGTGCAACTACTAGAAAGACCCTTTCTGCTATAGTGGGAGGTAAAAATTTCATGTTCTGAAGCTTCCCTGAAAAGTTATGGCACAATGCACAAAAACGCTTTTCAGCCTGAGATAAGGTGGGTTTCGGAACGCCAAACATAAAAGTGTTGATAACTTTGGAAAAACACTTCAGACAGTTTAGATTTGATGTGCAACTACTAGAAAGACCCTTTCTGCTATAGTGGGAGGTTAAAATTTCATGTTCTGAAGCTTTCCTGAAAAGTTATGGCACAATGCACAAAAACGCTTTTCAGCCTGAGATAAGGTGGGTTTCGGAACGCCAAACATAAAAGTGTTGATAACTTTCGAAAAACACTTCAGACAGCTTAGATTTGATGTGCACCTACTAGAAAGACCCTTTCTGCTATAGTGGGAGGTTAAAATTTCATGTTCTGAAGCTTCCCTGAAAAGTTATGGCACAATGCGTAAAAACGCTTTTCAGCCTGAGATAAGGTGGGTTTCGGAACGCCAAACATAAAAGTGTTGATAACTTTGGAAAAACACTTCAGAGAGCTTAGATTTGATGTGCAACTACTAGAAAGACCCTTTCTGCTATAGTGGGAGGTTAAAATTTCATGTTCTGAAGCTTTCCTGAAAAGTTATGGCACAATGCACAAAAACGCTTTTCAGCCTGAGATAAGGTGGGTTTCGGAACGCCAAACATAAAAGTGTTGATAACTTTTGAAAAACACTTCAGACAGCTTAGATTTGATGTGCAACTACTAGAAAGACCCTTTCTGCTATAGTGGGAGGTTAAAATTTCATGTTCTGAAGCTTCCCTGAAAAGTTATGGCACAATGCACAAAAACGCTTTTCAGCCTGAGATAAGGTGGGTTTCGGAACGCCAAACATAAAAGTGTTAATAACTTTCGAAAAACACTTCAGACAGCTTAGATTTGATGTGCACCTACTAGAAAGACCCTTTCTGCTATAGTGGGAGGTTAAAATTTCATGTTCTGAAGCTTCCCTGAAAAGTTATGGCACAATGCGTAAAAACCCTTTTCAGCCTGAGATAAGGTGGGTTTCGGAACGCCAAACATAAAAGTGTTGATAACTTTCGAAAAACACTTCAGACAGTTTAGATTTGATGTGCAACTACTAGAAAGACCCTTTCTGCTATAGTGGGAGGTTAAAATTTCATGTTCTGAAGCTTCCCTGAAAAGTTATGGCACAATGCGTAAAAACGCTTTTCAGCCTGAGATAAGGTGGGTTTCGGAACGCCAAACATAAAAGTGTTGATAACTTTGGAAAAACACTTCAGACATTTTAGATTTGATGTGCAACTACTAGAAAGACCCTTTCTGCTATAGTGGGAGGTTAAAATTTCATGTTCTGAAGCTTCCCTGAAAAGTTATGGCACAATGCACAAAAACGCTTTTCAGCCTGAGATAAGGTGGGTTTCGGAACGCCAAACATAAAAGTGTTAATAACTTTGGAAAAACACTTCAGACAGTTTAGATTTGATGTGCAACTACTAGAAAGACCCTTTCTGCTATAGTGGGAGGTTAAAATTTCATGTTCTGAAGCTTCCCTGAAAAGTTATGGCACAATGCACAAAAACGCTTTTCAGCCTGAGATAAGGTGGGTTTCGGAACGCCAAACATAAAAGTGTTAATAACTTTGGAAAAACACTTCAGACAGTTTAGATTTGATGTGCAACTACTAGAAAGACCCTTTCTGCTATAGTGGGAGGTTAAAATTTCATGTTCTGAAGCTTCCCTGAAAAGTTATGGCACAATGCGTAAAAACGCTTTTCAGCCTGAGATAAGGTGGGTTTCGGAACGCCAAACATAAAAGTGTTGATAACTTTGGAAAAACACTTCAGACAGTTTAGATTTGATGTGCAACTACTAGAAAGACCCTTTCTGCTATAGTGGGAGGTTAAAATTTCATGTTCTGAAGCTTTCCTGAAAAGTTATGGCACAATGCACAAAAACGCTTTTCAGCCTGAGATAAGGTGGGTTTCGGAACGCCAAACATAAAAGTGTTAATAACTTTGGAAAAACACTTCAGACAGTTTAGATTTGATGTGCAACTACTAGAAAGACCCTTTCTGCTATAGTGGGAGGTTAAAATTTCATGTTCTGAAGCTTCCCTGAAAAGTTATGGCACAATGCGTAAAAACGCTTTTCAGCCTGAGATAAGGTGGGTTTCGGAACGCCAAACATAAAAGTGTTGATAACTTTGGAAAAACACTTCAGACAGTTTAGATTTGATGTGCAACTACTAGAAAGACCCTTTCTGCTATAGTGGGAGGTTAAAATTTCATGTTCTGAAGCTTCCCTGAAAAGTTATGGCACAATGCACAAAAACGCTTTTCAGCCTGAGATAAGGTGGGTTTCGGAACGCCAAACATAAAAGTGTTAATAACTTTGGAAAAACACTTCAGACAGTTTAGATTTGATGTGCAACTACTAGAAAGACCCTTTCTGCTATAGTGGGAGGTTAAAATTTCATGTTCTGAAGCTTCCCTGAAAAGTTATGGCACAATGCACAAAAACGCTTTTCAGCCTGAGATAAGGTGGGTTTCGGAACGCCAAACATAAAAGTGTTAATAACTTTGGAAAAACACTTCAGACAGTTTAGATTTGATGTGCAACTACTAGAAAGACCCTTTCTGCTATAGTGGGAGGTTAAAATTTCATGTTCTGAAGCTTCCCTGAAAAGTTATGGCACAATGCACAAAAACGCTTTTCAGCCTGAGATAAGGTGGGTTTCGGAACGCCAAACATAAAAGTGTTAATAACTTTGGAAAAACACTTCAGACGGTTTAGATTTGATGTGCAACTACTAGAAAGACCCTTTCTGCTATAGTGGGAGGTTAAAATTTCATGTTCTGAAGCTTCCCTGAAAAGTTATGGCACAATGCACAAAAACGCTTTTCAGCCTGAGATAAGTTGGGTTTCGGAACGCCAAACATAAAAGTGTTGATAACTTTTGAAAAACACTTCAGACAGCTTAGATTTGATGTGCAACTACTAGAAAGACCCTTTCTGCTATAGTGGGAGGTTAAAATTTCATGTTCTGAAGCTTCCCTGAAAAGTTATGGCACAATGCACAAAAACGCTTTTCAGCCTGAGATAAGGTGGGTTTCGGAACGCCAAACATAAAAGTGTTGATAACTTTCGAAAAACACTTCAGACAGCTTAGATTTGATGTGCAACTACTAGAAAGACCCTTTCTGCTATAGTGGGAGGTTAAAATTTCATGTTCTGAAGCTTCCCTGAAAAGTTATGGCACAATGCGTAAAAACGCTTTTCAGCCTGAGATAAGGTGGGTTTCGGAACGCCAAACATAAAAGTGTTGATAACTTTGGAAAAACACTTCAGACAGTTTAGATTTGATGTGCAACTACTAGAAAGACCCTTTCTGCTATAGTGGGAGGTTAAAATTTCATGTTCTGAAGCTTTCCTGAAAAGTTATGGCACAATGCACAAAAACGCTTTTCAGCCTGAGATAAGGTGGGTTTCGGAACGCCAAACATAAAAGTGTTGATAACTTTGGAAAAACACTTCAGACAGCTTAGATTTGATGTGCAACTAGTAGAAAGACCCTTTCTGCTATAGTGGGAGGTTAAAATTTCATGTTCTGAAGCTTCCCTGAAAAGTTATGGCACAATGCACAAAAACGCTTTTAAACCTGAGATAAGGTGGGTTTCGGAACGCCAAACATAAAAGTGTTGATAACTTTCGAAAAACACTTCAAACAGCTTAGATTTGATGTGCACCTACTAGAAAGACCCTTTCTGCTATAGTGGGAGGTTAAAATTTCATGTTCTGAAGCTTCCCTGAAAAGTTATGGCACAATGCACAAAAACGCTTTTCAGCCTGAGATAAGGTGGGTTTCGGAACGCCAAACATAAAAGTGTTAATAACTTTGGAAAAACACTTCAGACAGTTTAGATTTGATGTGCAACTACTAGAAAGACCCTTTCTGCTATAGTGGGAGGTTAAAATTTCATGTTCTGAAGCTTCCCTGAAAAGTTATGGCACAATGCACAAAAACGCTTTTCAGCCTGAGATAAGGTGGGTTTCGGAACGCCAAACATAAAAGTGTTAATAACTTTGGAAAAACACTTCAGACAGTTTAGATTTGATGTGCAACTACTAGAAAGACCCTTTCTGCTATAGTGGGAGGTTAAAATTTCATGTTCTGAAGCTTCCCTGAAAAGTTATGGCACAATGCACAAAAACGCTTTTCAGCCTGAGATAAGGTGGGTTTCGGAACGCCAAACATAAAAGTGTTAATAACTTTGGAAAAACACTTCAGACAGTTTAGATTTGATGTGCAACTACTAGAAAGACCCTTTCTGCTATAGTGGGAGGTTAAAATTTCATGTTCTGAAGCTTCCCTGAAAAGTTATGGCACAATGCACAAAAACGCTTTTCAGCCTGAGATAAGGTGGGTTTCGGAACGCCAAACATAAAAGTGTTGATAACTTTCGAAAAACACTTCAAAAAGCTTAGATTTGATGTGCACCTACTAGAAAGACCCTTTCTGCTATAGTGGGAGGTTAAAATTTCATGTTCTGAAGCTTCCCTGAAAAGTTATGGCACAATGCGTAAAAACGCTTTTCAGCCTGAGATAAGGTGGGTTTCGGAACGCCAAACATAAAAGTGTTGATAACTTTGGAAAAACACTTCAGACAGTTTAGATTTGATGTGCAACTACTAGAAAGACCCTTTCTGCTATAGTGGGAGGTTAAAATTTCATGTTCTGAAGCTTTCCTGAAAAGTTATGGCACAATGCACAAAAACGCTTTTCAGCCTGAGATAAGGTGGGTTTCGGAACGCCAAACATAAAAGTGTTGATAACTTTGGAAAAACACTTCAGACAGCTTAGATTTGATGTGCAACTACTAGAAAGACCCTTTCTGCTATAGTGGGAGGTTAAAATTTCATGTTCTGAAGCTTCCCTGAAAAGTTATGGCACAATGCACAAAAACGCTTTTCAGCCTGAGATAAGGTGGGTTTCGGAACGCCAAACATAAAAGTGTTAATAACTTTGGAAAAACACTTCAGACAGTTTAGATTTGATGTGCAACTACTAGAAAGACCCTTTCTGCTATAGTGGGAGGTTAAAATTTCATGTTCTGAAGCTTCCCTGAAAAGTTATGGCACAATGCACAAAAACGCTTTTCAGCCTGAGATAAGGTGGGTTTCGGAACGCCAAACATAAAAGTGTTAATAACTTTGGAAAAACACTTCAGACAGTTTAGATTTGATGTGCAACTACTAGAAAGACCCTTTCTGCTATAGTGGGAGGTTAAAATTTCATGTTCTGAAGCTTCCCTGAAAAGTTATGGCACAATGCACAAAAACGCTTTTCAGCCTGAGATAAGGTGGGTTTCGGAACGCCAAACATAAAAGTGTTAATAACTTTGGAAAAACACTTCAGACAGTTTAGATTTGATGTGCAACTACTAGAAAGACCCTTTCTGCTATAGTGGGAGGTTAAAATTTCATGTTCTGAAGCTTCCCTGAAAAGTTATGGCACAATGCACAAAAACGCTTTTCAGCCTGAGATAAGGTGGGTTTCGGAACGCCAAACATAAAAGTGTTGATAACTTTCGAAAAACACTTCAAAGAGCTTAGATTTGATGTGCACCTACTAGAAAGACCCTTTCTGCTATAGTGGGAGGTTAAAATTTCATGTTCTGAAGCTTCCCTGAAAAGTTATGGCACAATGCGTAAAAACGCTTTTCAGCCTGAGATAAGGTGGGTTTCGGAACGCCAAACATAAAAGTGTTGATAACTTTGGAAAAACACTTCAGACAGTTTAGATTTGATGTGCAACTACTAGAAAGACCCTTTCTGCTATAGTGGGAGGTTAAAATTTCATGTTCTGAAGCTTTCCTGAAAAGTTATGGCACAATGCACAAAAACGCTTTTCAGCCTGAGATAAGGTGGGTTTCGGAACGCCAAACATAAAAGTGTTGATAACTTTGGAAAAACACTTCAGACAGCTTAGATTTGATGTGCAACTACTAGAAAGACCCTTTCTGCTATAGTGGGAGGTTAAAATTTCATGTTCTGAAGCTTCCCTGAAAAGTTATGGCACAATGCACAAAAACGCTTTTCAGCCTGAGATAAGGTGGGTTTCGGAACGCCAAACATAAAAGTGTTAATAACTTTGGAAAAACACTTCAGACAGTTTAGATTTGATGTGCAACTACTAGAAAGACCCTTTCTGCTATAGTGGGAGGTTAAAATTTCATGTTCTGAAGCTTCCCTGAAAAGTTATGGCACAATGCACAAAAACGCTTTTCAGCCTGAGATAAGGTGGGTTTCGGAACGCCAAACATAAAAGTGTTAATAACTTTGGAAAAACACTTCAGACAGTTTAGATTTGATGTGCAACTACTAGAAAGACCCTTTCTGCTATAGTGGGAGGTTAAAATTTCATGTTCTGAAGCTTCCCTGAAAAGTTATGGCACAATGCACAAAAACGCTTTTCAGCCTGAGATAAGGTGGGTTTCGGAACGCCAAACATAAAAGTGTTAATAACTTTGGAAAAACACTTCAGACAGTTTAGATTTGATGTGCAACTACTAGAAAGACCCTTTCTGCTATAGTGGGAGGTTAAAATTTCATGTTCTGAAGCTTCCCTGAAAAGTTATGGCACAATGCACAAAAACGCTTTTCAGCCTGAGATAAGGTGGGTTTCGGAACGCCAAACATAAAAGTGTTGATAACTTTCGAAAAACACTTCAGAGAGCTTAGATTTGATATGCACCTACTAGAAAGACCCTTTCTGCTATAGTGGGAGGTTAAAATTTCATGTTCTGAAGCTTCCCTGAAAAGTTATGGCACAATGCGTAAAAACGCTTTTCAGCCTGAGATAAGGTGGGTTTCGGAACGCCAAACATAAAAGTGTTGATAACTTTGGAAAAACACTTCAGACAGTTTAGATTTGATGTGCAACTACTAGAAAGACCCTTTCTGCTATAGTGGGAGGTTAAAATTTCATGTTCTGAAGCTTTCCTGAAAAGTTATGGCACAATGCACAAAAACGCTTTTCAGCCTGAGATAAGGTGGGTTTCGGAACGCCAAACATAAAAGTGTTGATAACTTTGGAAAAACACTTCAGACAGCTTAGATTTGATGTGCAACTACTAGAAAGACCCTTTCTGCTATAGTGGGAGGTTAAAATTTCATGTTCTGAAGCTTCCCTGAAAAGTTATGGCACAATGCACAAAAACGCTTTTCAGCCTGAGATAAGGTGGGTTTCGGAACGCCAAACATAAAAGTGTTGATAACTTTCGAAAAACACTTCAGACAGCTTAGATTTGATGTGCACCTACTAGAAAGACCCTTTCTGCTATAGTGGGAGGTTAAAATTTCATGTTCTGAAGCTTCCCTGAAAAGTTATGGCACAATGCGTAAAAACGCTTTTCAGCCTGAGATAAGGTGGGTTTCGGAACGCCAAACATAAAAGTGTTGATAACTTTGGAAAAACACTTCAGACAGTTTAGATTTGATGTGCAACTACTAGAAAGACCCTTTCTGCTATAGTGGGAGGTTAAAATTTCATGTTCTGAAGCTTCCCTGAAAAGTTATGGCACAATGCACAAAAACGCTTTTCAGCCTGAGATAAGGTGGGTTTCGGAACGCCAAACATAAAAGTGTTAATAACTTTGGAAAAACACTTCAGACAGTTTAGATTTGATGTGCAACTACTCGAAAGACCCTTTCTGCTATAGTGGGAGGTTAAAATTTCATGTTCTGAAGCTTTCCTGAAAAGTTATGGCACAATGCACAAAAACGCTTTTCAGCCTGAGATAAGGTGGGTTTCGGAACGCCAAACATAAAAGTGTTGATAACTTTCGAAAAACACTTCAGAGAGCTTAGATTTGATGTGCACCTACTAGAAAGACCCTTTCTGCTATAGTGGGAGGTTAAAATTTCATGTTCTGAAGCTTCCCTGAAAAGTTATGGCACAATGCGTAAAAACGCTTTTCAGCCTGAGATAAGGTGGGTTTCGGAACGCCAAACATAAAAGTGTTGATAACTTTGGAAAAACACTTCAGACAGTTTAGATTTGATGTGCAACTACTAGAAAGACCCTTTCTGCTATAGTGGGAGGTTAAAATTTCATGTTCTGAAGCTTTCCTGAAAAGTTATGGCACAATGCACAAAAACGCTTTTCAGCCTGAGATAAGGTGGGTTTCGGAACGCCAAACATAAAAGTGTTGATAACTTTTGAAAAACACTTCAGACAGCTTAGATTTGATGTGCAACTACTAGAAAGACCCTTTCTGCTATAGTGGGAGGTTAAAATTTCATGTTCTGAAGCTTCCCTGAAAAGTTATGGCACAATGCACAAAAACGCTTTTCAGCCTGAGATAAGGTGGGTTTCGGAAAGCCAAACATAAAAGTGTTAATAACTTTGGAAAAACACTTCAGACAGTTTAGATTTGATGTGCAAACATTAGAAAGACCCTTTCTGCTATAGTGGGAGGTTAAAATTTCATGTTCTGAAGCTTCCCTGAAAAGTTATGGCACAATGCACAAAAACGCTTTTCAGCCTGAGATAAGGTGGGTTTCGGAACGCCAAACATAAAAGTGTTAATAACTTTGGAAAAACACTTCAGACAGTTTAGATTTGATGTGCAACTACTAGAAAGACCCTTTCTGCTATAGTGGGAGGTTAAAATTTCATGTTCTGAAGCTTCCCTGAAAAGTTATGGCACAATGCACAAAAACGCTTTTCAGCCTGAGATAAGGTGGGTTTCGGAACGCCAAACATAAAAGTGTTGATAACTTTCGAAAAACACTTCAGAGAGCTTAGATTTGATGTGCACCTACTAGAAAGACCCTTTCTGCTATAGTGGGAGGTTAAAATTTCATGTTCTGAAGCTTCCCTGAAAAGTTATGGCACAATGCGTAAAAACGCTTTTCAGCCTGAGATAAGGTGGGTTTCGGAACGCCAAACATAAAAGTGTTGATAACTTTGGAAAAACACTTCAGACAGTTTAGATTTGATGTGCAACTACTAGAAAGACCCTTTCTGCTATAGTGGGAGGTTAAAATTTCATGTTCTGAAGCTTCCCTGAAAAGTTATGGCACAATGCACAAAAACGCTTTTCAGCCTGAGATAAGGTGGGTTTCGGAACGCCAAACATAAAAGTGTTAATAACTTTGGAAAAACACTTCAGACAGTTTAGATTTGATGTGCAACTACTCGAAAGACCCTTTCTGCTATAGTGGGAGGTTAAAATTTCATGTTCTGAAGCTTTCCTGAAAAGTTATGGCACAATGCACAAAAACGCTTTTCAGCCTGAGATAAGGTGGGTTTCGGAACGCCAAACATAAAAGTGTTGATAACTTTCGAAAAACACTTCAGAGAGCTTAGATTTGATGTGCACCTACTAGAAAGACCCTTTCTGCTATAGTGGGAGGTTAAAATTTCATGTTCTGAAGCTTCCCTGAAAAGTTATGGCACAATGCGTAAAAACGCTTTTCAGCCTGAGATAAGGTGGGTTTCGGAACGCCAAACATAAAAGTGTTGATAACTTTGGAAAAACACTTCAGACAGTTTAGATTTGATGTGCAACTACTAGAAAGACCCTTTCTGCTATAGTGGGAGGTTAAAATTTCATGTTCTGAAGCTTTCCTGAAAAGTTATGGCACAATGCACAAAAACGCTTTTCAGCCTGAGATAAGGTGGGTTTCGGAACGCCAAACATAAAAGTGTTGATAACTTTTGAAAAACACTTCAGACAGCTTAGATTTGATGTGCAACTACTAGAAAGACCCTTTCTGCTATAGTGGGAGGTTAAAATTTCATGTTCTGAAGCTTCCCTGAAAAGTTATGGCACAATGCACAAAAACGCTTTTCAGCCTGAGATAAGGTGGGTTTCGGAAAGCCAAACATAAAAGTGTTGATAACTTTGGAAAAACACTTCAGACAGTTTAGATTTGATGTGCAAACATTAGAAAGACCCTTTCTGCTATAGTGGGAGGTTAAAATTTCATGTTCTGAAGCTTCCCTGAAAAGTTATGGCACAATGCACAAAAACGCTTTTCAGCCTGAGATAAGGTGGGTTTCGGAACGCCAAACATAAAAGTGTTAATAACTTTGGAAAAACACTTCAGACAGTTTAGATTTGATGTGCAACTACTAGAAAGACCCTTTCTGCTATAGTGGGAGGTTAAAATTTCATGTTCTGAAGCTTCCCTGAAAAGTTATGGCACAATGCACAAAAACGCTTTTCAGCCTGAGATAAGGTGGGTTTCGGAACGCCAAACATAAAAGTGTTGATAACTTTCGAAAAACACTTCAGAGAGCTTAGATTTGATGTGCACCTACTAGAAAGACCCTTTCTGCTATAGTGGGAGGTTAAAATTTCATGTTCTGAAGCTTCCCTGAAAAGTTATGGCACAATGCGTAAAAACGCTTTTCAGCCTGAGATAAGGTGGGTTTCGGAACGCCAAACATAAAAGTGTTGATAACTTTGGAAAAACACTTCAGACAGTTTAGATTTGATGTGCAACTACTAGAAAGACCCTTTCTGCTATAGTGGGAGGTTAAAATTTCATGTTCTGAAGCTTTCCTGAAAAGTTATGGCACAATGCACAAAAACGCTTTTCAGCCTGAGATAAGGTGGGTTTCGGAACGCCAAACATAAAAGTGTTGATAACTTTTGAAAAACACTTCAGACAGCTTAGATTTGATGTGCAACTACTAGAAAGACCCTTTCTGCTATAGTGGGAGGTTAAAATTTCATGTTCTGAAGCTTCCCTGAAAAGTTAAGGCACAATGCACAAAAACGCTTTTCAGCCTGAGATAAGGTGGGTTTCGGAACGCCAAACATAAAAGTGTTGATAACTTTCGAAAAACACTTCAGACAGCTTAGATTTGATGTGCACCTACTAGAAAGACCCTTTCTGCTATAGTGGGAGGTTAAAATTTCATGTTCTGAAGCTTCCCTGAAAAGTTATGGCACAATGCACAAAAACGCTTTTCAGCCTGAGATAAGGTGGGTTTCGGAACGCCAAACATAAAAGTGTTAATAACTTTGGAAAAACACTTCAGACAGTTTAGATTTGATGTGCAACTACTAGAAAGACCCTTTCTGCTATAGTGGGAGGTTAAAATTTCATGTTCTGAAGCTTCCCTGAAAAGTTATGGCACAATGCGTAAAAACGCTTTTCAGCCTGAGATAAGGTGGGTTTCGGAACGCCAAACATAAAAGTGTTGATAACTTTGGAAAAACACTTCAGACAGTTTAGATTTGATGTGCAACTACTAGAAAGACCCTTTCTGCTATAGTGGGAGGTTAAAATTTCATGTTCTGAAGCTTTCCTGAAAAGTTATGGCACAATGCACAAAAACGCTTTTCAGCCTGAGATAAGGTGGGTTTCGGAACGCCAAACATAAAAGTGTTGATAACTTTTGAAAAACACTTCAGACAGCTTAGATTTGATGTGCAACTACTAGAAAGACCCTTTCTGCTATAGTGGGAGGTTAAAATTTCATGTTCTGAAGCTTCCCTGAAAAGTTATGGCACAATGCACAAAAACGCTTTTCAGCCTGAGATAAGGTGGGTTTCGGAAAGCCAAACATAAAAGTGTTGATAACTTTGGAAAAACACTTCAGACAGTTTAGATTTGATGTGCAAACATTAGAAAGACCCTTTCTGCTATAGTGGGAGGTTAAAATTTCATGTTCTGAAGCTTCCCTGAAAAGTTATGGCACAATGCACAAAAACGCTTTTCAGCCTGAGATAAGGTGGGTTTCGGAACGCCAAACATAAAAGTGTTAATAACTTTGGAAAAACACTTCAGACAGTTTAGATTTGATGTGCAACTACTAGAAAGACCCTTTCTGCTATAGTGGGAGGTTAAAATTTCATGTTCTGAAGCTTCCCTGAAAAGTTATGGCACAATGCACAAAAACGCTTTTCAGCCTGAGATAAGGTGGGTTTCGGAACGCCAAACATAAAAGTGTTGATAACTTTCGAAAAACACTTCAGAGAGCTTAGATTTGATGTGCACCTACTAGAAAGACCCTTTCTGCTATAGTGGGAGGTTAAAATTTCATGTTCTGAAGCTTCCCTGAAAAGTTATGGCACAATGCGTAAAAACGCTTTTCAGCCTGAGATAAGGTGGGTTTCGGAACGCCAAACATAAAAGTGTTGATAACTTTGGAAAAACACTTCAGACAGTTTAGATTTGATGTGCAACTACTAGAAAGACCCTTTCTGCTATAGTGGGAGGTTAAAATTTCATGTTCTGAAGCTTTCCTGAAAAGTTATGGCACAATGCACAAAAACGCTTTTCAGCCTGAGATAAGGTGGGTTTCGGAACGCCAAACATAAAAGTGTTGATAACTTTTGAAAAACACTTCAGACAGCTTAGATTTGATGTGCAACTACTAGAAAGACCCTTTCTGCTATAGTGGGAGGTTAAAATTTCATGTTCTGAAGCTTCCCTGAAAAGTTAAGGCACAATGCACAAAAACGCTTTTCAGCCTGAGATAAGGTGGGTTTCGGAACGCCAAACATAAAAGTGTTGATAACTTTCGAAAAACACTTCAGACAGCTTAGATTTGATGTGCACCTACTAGAAAGACCCTTTCTGCTATAGTGGGAGGTTAAAATTTCATGTTCTGAAGCTTCCCTGAAAAGTTATGGCACAATGCACAAAAACGCTTTTCAGCCTGAGATAAGGTGGGTTTCGGAACGCCAAACATAAAAGTGTTAATAACTTTGGAAAAACACTTCAGACAGTTTAGATTTGATGTGCAACTACTAGAAAGACCCTTTCTGCTATAGTGGGAGGTTAAAATTTCATGTTCTGAAGCTTCCCTGAAAAGTTATGGCACAATGCACAAAAACGCTTTTCAGCCTGAGATAAGGTGGGTTTCGGAACGCCAAACATAAAAGTGTTAATAACTTTGGAAAAACACTTCAGACAGTTTAGATTTGATGTGCAACTACTAGAAAGACCCTTTCTGCTATAGTGGGAGGTTAAAATTTCATGTTCTGAAGCTTCCCTGAAAAGTTATGGCACAATGCACAAAAACGCTTTTCAGCCTGAGATAAGGTGGGTTTCGGAACGCCAAACATAAAAGTGTTGATAACTTTCGAAAAACACTTCAGAGAGCTTAGATTTGATGTGCACCTACTAGAAAGACCCTTTCTGCTATAGTGGGAGGTTAAAATTTCATGTTCTGAAGCTTCCCTGAAAAGTTATGGCACAATGCGTAAAAACGCTTTTCAGCCTGAGATAAGGTGGGTTTCGGAACGCCAAACATAAAAGTGTTGATAACTTTGGAAAAACACTTCAGACAGTTTAGATTTGATGTGCAACTACTAGAAAGACCCTTTCTGCTATAGTGGGAGGTTAAAATTTCATGTTCTGAAGCTTTCCTGAAAAGTTATGGCACAATGCACAAAAACGCTTTTCAGCCTGAGATAAGGTGGGTTTCGGAACGCCAAACATAAAAGTGTTGATAACTTTGGAAAAACACTTCAGACAGCTTAGATTTGATGTGCAACTACTAGAAAGACCCTTTCTGCTATAGTGGGAGGTTAAAATTTCATGTTCTGAAGCTTCCCTGAAAAGTTATGGCACAATGCACAAAAACGCTTTTCAGCCTGAGATAAGGTGGGTTTCGGAACGCCAAACATAAAAGTGTTGATAACTTTCGAAAAACACTTCAGACAGCTTAGATTTGATGTGCACCTACTAGAAAGACCCTTTCTGCTATAGTGGGAGGTTAAAATTTCATGTTCTGAAGCTTCCCTGAAAAGTTAAGGCACAATGCACAAAAACGCTTTTCAGCCTGAGATAAGGTGGGTTTCGGAACGCCAAACATAAAAGTGTTGATAACTTTCGAAAAACACTTCAGACAGCTTAGATTTGATGTGCACCTACTAGAAAGACCCTTTCTGCTATAGTGGGAGGTTAAAATTTCATGTTCTGAAGCTTCCCTGAAAAGTTATGGCACAATGCACAAAAACGCTTTTCAGCCTGAGATAAGGTGGGTTTCGGAACGCCAAACATAAAAGTGTTAATAACTTTGGAAAAACACTTCAGACAGTTTAGATTTGATGTGCAACTACTAGAAAGACCCTTTCTGCTATAGTGGGAGGTTAAAATTTCATGTTCTGAAGCTTCCCTGAAAAGTTATGGCACAATGCACAAAAACGCTTTTCAGCCTGAGATAAGGTGGGTTTCGGAACGCCAAACATAAAAGTGTTAATAACTTTGGAAAAACACTTCAGACAGTTTAGATTTGATGTGCAACTACTAGAAAGACCCTTTCTGCTATAGTGGGAGGTTAAAATTTCATGTTCTGAAGCTTCCCTGAAAAGTTATGGCACAATGCACAAAAACGCTTTTCAGCCTGAGATAAGGTGGGTTTCGGAACGCCAAACATAAAAGTGTTGATAACTTTCGAAAAACACTTCAGAGAGCTTAGATTTGATGTGCACCTACTAGAAAGACCCTTTCTGCTATAGTGGGAGGTTAAAATTTCATGTTCTGAAGCTTCCCTGAAAAGTTATGGCACAATGCGTAAAAACGCTTTTCAGCCTGAGATAAGGTGGGTTTCGGAACGCCAAACATAAAAGTGTTGATAACTTTGGAAAAACACTTCAGACAGTTTAGATTTGATGTGCAACTACTAGAAAGACCCTTTCTGCTATAGTGGGAGGTTAAAATTTCATGTTCTGAAGCTTTCCTGAAAAGTTATGGCACAATGCACAAAAACGCTTTTCAGCCTGAGATAAGGTGGGTTTCGGAACGCCAAACATAAAAGTGTTGATAACTTTGGAAAAACACTTCAGACAGCTTAGATTTGATGTGCAACTACTAGAAAGACCCTTTCTGCTATAGTGGGAGGTTAAAATTTCATGTTCTGAAGCTTCCCTGAAAAGTTATGGCACAATGCACAAAAACGCTTTTCAGCCTGAGATAAGGTGGGTTTCGGAACGCCAAACATAAAAGTGTTGATAACTTTCGAAAAACACTTCAGACAGCTTAGATTTGATGTGCACCTACTAGAAAGACCCTTTCTGCTATAGTGGGAGGTTAAAATTTCATGTTCTGAAGCTTCCCTGAAAAGTTATGGCACAATGCGTAAAAACGCTTTTCAGCCTGAGATAAGGTGGGTTTCGGAACGCCAAACATAAAAGTGTTGATAACTTTGGAAAAACACTTCAGACAGTTTAGATTTGATGTGCAACTACTAGAAAGACCCTTTCTGCTATAGTGGGAGGTTAAAATTTCATGTTCTGAAGCTTTCCTGAAAAGTTATGGCACAATGCACAAAAACGCTTTTCAGCCTGAGATAAGGTGGGTTTCGGAACGCCAAACATAAAAGTGTTGATAACTTTGGAAAAACACTTCAGACAGCTTAGATTTGATGTGCAACTACTTGAAAGACCCTTTCTGCTATAGTGGGAGGTTAAAATTTCATGTTCTGAAGCTTCCCTGAAAAGTTATGGCACAATGCACAAAAACGCTTTTCAGCCTGAGATAAGGTGGGTTTCGGAACGCCAAACATAAAAGTGTTGATAACTTTCGAAAAACACTTCAGACAGCTTAGATTTGATGTGCAACTACTCGAAAGACCCTTTCTGCTATAGTGGGAGGTTAAAATTTCATGTTCTGAAGCTTTCCTGAAAAGTTATGGCACAATGCACAAAAACGCTTTTCAGCCTGAGATAAGGTGGGTTTCGGAACGCCAAACATAAAAGTGTTGATAACTTTGGAAAAACACTTCAGACAGTTTAGATTTGATGTGCAACTACTAGAAAGACCCTTTCTGCTATAGTGGGAGGTTAAAATTTCATGTTCTGAAGCTTCCCTGAAAAGTTATGGCACAATGCACAAAAACGCTTTTCAGCCTGAGATAAGGTGGGTTTCGGAACGCCAAACATAAAAGTGTTGATAACTTTCGAAAAACACTTCAGAGAGCTTAGATTTGATGTGCACCTACTAGAAAGACCCTTTCTGCTATAGTGGAAGGTTAAAATTTCATGTTCTGAAGCTTCCCTGAAAAGTTATGGCACAATGCGTAAAAACGCTTTTCAGCCTGAGATAAGGTGGGTTTCGGAACGCCAAACATAAAAGTGTTGATAACTTTGGAAAAACACTTCAGACAGTTTAGATTTGATGTGCAACTACTAGAAAGACCCTTTCTGCTATAGTGGGAGGTTAAAATTTCATGTTCTGAAGCTTTCCTGAAAAGTTATGGCACAATGCACAAAAACGCTTTTCAGCCTGAGATAAGGTGGGTTTCGGAACGCCAAACATAAAAGTGTTGATAACTTTGGAAAAACACTTCAGACAGCTTAGATTTGATGTGCAACTACTTGAAAGACCCTTTCTGCTATAGTGGGAGGTTAAAATTTCATGTTCTGAAGCTTCCCTGAAAAGTTATGGCACAATGCACAAAAACGCTTTTCAGCCTGAGATAAGGTGGGTTTCGGAACGCCAAACATAAAAGTGTTGATAACTTTCGAAAAACACTTCAGACAGCTTAGATTTGATGTGCAACTACTCGAAAGACCCTTTCTGCTATAGTGGGAGGTCAAAATTTCATGTTCTGAAGCTTTCCTGAAAAGTTATGGCACAATGCACAAAAACGCTTTTCAGCCTGAGATAAGGTGGGTTTCGGAACGCCAAACATAAAAGTGTTGATAACTTTGGAAAAACACTTCAGACAGTTTAGATTTGATGTGCAACTACTAGAAAGACCCTTTCTGCTATAGTGGGAGGTTAAAATTTCATGTTCTGAAGCTTCCCTGAAAAGTTATGGCACAATGCACAAAAACGCTTTTCAGCCTGAGATAAGGTGGGTTTCGGAACGCCAAACATAAAAGTGTTGATAACTTTCGAAAAACACTTCAGAGAGCTTAGATTTGATGTGCACCTACTAGAAAGACCCTTTCTGCTATAGTGGAAGGTTAAAATTTCATGTTCTGAAGCTTCCCTGAAAAGTTATGGCACAATGCGTAAAAACGCTTTTCAGCCTGAGATAAGGTGGGTTTCGGAACGCCAAACATAAAAGTGTTGATAACTTTGGAAAAACACTTCAGACAGTTTAGATTTGATGTGCAACTACTAGAAAGACCCTTTCTGCTATAGTGGGAGGTTAAAATTTCATGTTCTGAAGCTTTCCTGAAAAGTTATGGCACAATGCACAAAAACGCTTTTCAGCCTGAGATAAGGTGGGTTTCGGAACGCCAAACATAAAAGTGTTGATAACTTTTGAAAAACACTTCAGACAGCTTAGATTTGATGTGCAACTACTAGAAAGACCCTTTCTGCTATAGTGGGAGGTTAAAATTTCATGTTCTGAAGCTTCCCTGAAAAGTTAAGGCACAATGCACAAAAACGCTTTTCAGCCTGAGATAAGGTGGGTTTCGGAACGCCAAACATAAAAGTGTTGATAACTTTCGAAAAACACTTCAGACAGCTTAGATTTGATGTGCACCTACTAGAAAGACCCTTTCTGCTATAGTGGGAGGTTAAAATTTCATGTTCTGAAGCTTCCCTGAAAAGTTATGGCACAATGCACAAAAACGCTTTTCAGCCTGAGATAAGGTGGGTTTCGGAACGCCAAACATAAAAGTGTTAATAACTTTGGAAAAACACTTCAGACAGTTTAGATTTGATGTGCAACTACTAGAAAGACCCTTTCTGCTATAGTGGGAGGTTAAAATTTCATGTTCTGAAGCTTCCCTGAAAAGTTATGGCACAATGCACAAAAACGCTTTTCAGCCTGAGATAAGGTGGGTTTCGGAACGCCAAACATAAAAGTGTTAATAACTTTGGAAAAACACTTCAGACAGTTTAGATTTGATGTGCAACTACTAGAAAGACCCTTTCTGCTATAGTGGGAAGTTAAAATTTCATGTTCTGAAGCTTCCCTGAAAAGTTATGGCACAATGCACAAAAACGCTTTTCAGCCTGAGATAAGGTGGGTTTCGGAACGCCAAACATAAAAGTGTTAATAACTTTGGAAAAACACTTCAGACAGTTTAGATTTGATGTGCAACTACTAGAAAGACCCTTTCTGCTATAGTGGGAGGTTAAAATTTCATGTTCTGAAGCTTCCCTGAAAAGTTATGGCACAATGCACAAAAACGCTTTTCAGCCTGAGATAAGGTGGGTTTCGGAACGCCAAACATAAAAGTGTTGATAACTTTCGAAAAACACTTCAGAGACCTTAGATTTGATGTGCACCTACTAGAAAGACCCTTTCTGCTATAGTGGGAGGTTAAAATTTCATGTTCTGAAGCTTCCCTGAAAAGTTATGGCACAATGCGTAAAAACGCTTTTCAGCCTGAGATAAGGTGGGTTTCGGAACGCCAAACATAAAAGTGTTGATAACTTTGGAAAAACACTTCAGACAGTTTAGATTTGATGTGCAACTACTAGAAAGACCCTTTCTGCTATAGTGGGAGGTTAAAATTTCATGTTCTGAAGCTTTCCTGAAAAGTTATGGCACAATGCACAAAAACGCTTTTCAGCCTGAGATAAGGTGGGTTTCGGAACGCCAAACATAAAAGTGTTGATAACTTTGGAAAAACACTTCAGACAGCTTAGATTTGATGTGCAACTACTAGAAAGACCCTTTCTGCTATAGTGGGAGGTTAAAATTTCATGTTCTGAAGCTTCCCTGAAAAGTTATGGCACAATGCACAAAAACGCTTTTCAGCCTGAGATAAGGTGGGTTTCGGAACGCCAAACATAAAAGTGTTGATAACTTTCGAAAAACACTTCAGACAGCTTAGATTTGATGTGCACCTACTAGAAAGACCCTTTCTGCTATAGTGGGAGGTTAAAATTTCATGTTCTGAAGCTTCCCTGAAAAGTTATGGCACAATGCGTAAAATCGCTTTTCAGCCTGAGATAAGGTGGGTTTCGGAACGCCAAACATAAAAGTGTTGATAACTTTGGAAAAACACTTCAGACAGTTTAGATTTGATGTGCAACTACTAGAAAGACCCTTTCTGCTATAGTGGGAGGTTAAAATTTCATGTTCTGAAGCTTTCCTGAAAAGTTATGGCACAATGCACAAAAACGCTTTTCAGCCTGAGATAAGGTGGGTTTCGGAACGCCAAGCATAAAAGTGTTGATAACTTTGGAAAAACACTTCAGACAGCTTAGATTTGATGTGCAACTACTTGAAAGACCCTTTCTGCTATATTGGGAGGTTAAAATTTCATGTTCTGAAGCTTCCCTGAAAAGTTATGGCACAATGCACAAAAACGCTTTTCAGCCTGAGATAAGGTGGGTTTCGGAACGCCAAACATAAAAGTGTTGATAACTTTCGAAAAACACTTCAGACAGCTTAGATTTGATGTGCACCTACTAGAAAGACCCTTTCTGCTATAGTGGGAGGTTAAAATTTCATGTTCTGAAGCTTCCCTGAAAAGTTATGGCACAATGCGTAAAAACGCTTTTCAGCCTGAGATAAGGTGGGTTTCGGAACGCCAAACATAAAAGTGTTGATAACTTTGGAAAAACACTTCAGACAGTTTAGATTTGATGTGCAACTACTAGAAAGACCCTTTCTGCTATAGTGGGAGGTTAAAATTTCATGTTCTGAAGCTTCCCTGAAAAGTTATGGCACAATGCACAAAAACGCTTTTCAGCCTGAGATAAGGTGGGTTTCGGAACGCCAAACATAAAAGTGTTAATAACTTTGGAAAAACACTTCAGACAGTTTAGATTTGATGTGCAACTACTAGAAAGACCCTTTCTGCTATAGTGGGAGGTTAAAATTTCATGTTCTGAAGCTTCCCTGAAAAGTTATGGCACAATGCGTAAAAACGCTTTTCAGCCTGAGATAAGATGGGTTTCGGAACGCCAAACATAAAAGTGTTGATAACTTTGGAAAAACACTTCAGACAGTTTAGATTTGATGTGCAACTACTAGAAAGACCCTTTCTGCTATAGTGGGAGGTTAAAATTTCATGTTCTGAAGCTTCCCTGAAAAGTTATGGCACAATGCACAAAAACGCTTTTCAGCCTGAGATAAGGTGGGTTTCGGAACGCCAAACATAAAAGTGTTGATAACTTTTGAAAAACACTTCAGACAGCTTAGATTTGATGTGCAACTACTAGAAAGACCCTTTCTGCTATAGTGGGAGGTTAAAATTTCATGTTCTGAAGCTTCCCTGAAAAGTTATGGCACAATGCACAAAAACGCTTTTCAGCCTGAGATAAGGTGGGTTTCGGAAAGCCAAACATAAAAGTGTTGATAACTTTGGAAAAACACTTCAGACAGTTTAGATTTGATGTGCAACTACTAGAAAGACCCTTTCTGCTATAGTGGGAGGTTAAAATTTCATGTTCTGAAGCTTCCCTGAAAAGTTATGGCACAATGCGTAAAAACGCTTTTCAGTCTGAGATAAGGTGGGTTTCGGAACGCCAAACATAAAAGTGTTGATAACTTTTGAAAAACACTTCAGACAGCTTAGATTTGATGTGCAACTACTAGAAAGACCCTATCTGCTATAGTGGGAGGTTAAAATTTCATGTTCTGAAGCTTCCCTGAAAAGTTATGGCACAATGCACAAAAACGCTTTTCAGCCTGAGATAAGGTGGGTTTCGGAACGCCAAACATAAAAGTGTTAATAACTTTCGAAAAACACTTCAGAGAGCTTAGATTTGATGTGCACCTACTAGAAAGACCCTTTCTGCTATAGTGGGAGGTTAAAATTTCATGTTCTGAAGCTTCCCTGAAAAGTTATGGCACAATGCGTAAAAACGCTTTTCAGCCTGAGATAAGGTGGGTTTCGGAACGCCAAACATAAAAGTGTTGATAACTTTGGAAAAACACTTCAGACAGTTTAGATTTGATGTGCAACTACTAGAAAGACCCTTTCTGCTATAGTGGGAGGTTAAAATTTCATGTTCTGAAGCTTTCCTGAAAAGTTAAGGCACAATGCACAAAAACGCTTTTCAGCCTGAGATAAGGTGGGTTTCGGAACGCCAAACATAAAAGTGTTGATAACTTTCGAAAAACACTTCAGACAGCTTAGATTTGATGTGCACCTACTAGAAAGACCCTTTCTGCTATAGTGGGAGGTTAAAATTTCATGTTCTGAAGCTTCCCTGAAAAGTTATGGCACAATGCACAAAAACGCTTTTCAGCCTGAGATAAGGTGGGTTTCGGAACGCCAAACATAAAAGTGTTAATAACTTTGGAAAAACACTTCAGACAGTTTAGATTTGATGTGCAACTACTAGAAAGACCCTTTCTGCTATAGTGGGAGGTTAAAATTTCATGTTCTGAAGCTTTCCTGAAAAGTTATGGCACAATGCACAAAAACGCTTTTCAGCCTGAGATAAGGTGGGTTTCGGAACGCCAAACATAAAAGTGTTGATAACTTTTGAAAAACACTTCAGACAGCTTAGATTTGATGTGCAACTACTAGAAAGACCCTTTCTGCTATAGTGGGAGGTTAAAATTTCATGTTCTGAAGCTTCCCTGAAAAGTTAAGGCACAATGCACAAAAACGCTTTTCAGCCTGAGATAAGGTGGGTTTCGGAACGCCAAACATAAAAGTGTTGATAACTTTCGAAAAACACTTCAGACAGCTTAGATTTGATGTGCACCTACTAGAAAGACCCTTTCTGCTATAGTGGGAGGTTAAAATTTCATGTTCTGAAGCTTCCCTGAAAAGTTATGGCACAATGCACAAAAACGCTTTTCAGCCTGAGATAAGGTGGGTTTCGGAACGCCAAACATAAAAGTGTTAATAACTTTGGAAAAACACTTCAGACAGTTTAGATTTGATGTGCAACTACTAGAAAGACCCTTTCTGCTATAGTGGGAGGTTAAAATTTCATGTTCTGAAGCTTCCCTGAAAAGTTATGGCACAATGCACAAAAACGCTTTTCAGCCTGAGATAAGGTGGGTTTCGGAACGCCAAACATAAAAGTGTTAATAACTTTGGAAAAACACTTCAGACAGTTTAGATTTGATGTGCAACTACTAGAAAGACCCTTTCTGCTATAGTGGGAAGTTAAAATTTCATGTTCTGAAGCTTCCCTGAAAAGTTATGGCACAATGCACAAAAACGCTTTTCAGCCTGAGATAAGGTGGGTTTCCGAACGCCAAACATAAAAGTGTTAATAACTTTGGGAAAACACTTCAGACAGTTTAGATTTGATGTGCAACTACTAGAAAGACCCTTTCTGCTATAGTGGGAGGTTAAAATTTCATGTTCTGAAGCTTCCCTGAAAAGTTATGGCACAATGCACAAAAACGCTTTTCAGCCTGAGATAAGGTGGGTTTCGGAACGCCAAACATAAAAGTGTTGATAACTTTCGAAAAACACTTCAGAGAGCTTAGATTTGATGTGCACCTACTAGAAAGACCCTTTCTGCTATAGTGGGAGGTTAAAATTTCATGTTCTGAAGCTTCCCTGAAAAGTTATGGCACAATGCGTAAAAACGCTTTTCAGCCTGAGATAAGGTGGGTTTCGGAACGCCAAACATAAAAGTGTTGATAACTTTGGAAAAACACTTCAGACAGTTTAGATTTGATGTGCAACTACTAGAAAGACCCTTTCTGCTATAGTGGGAGGTTAAAATTTCATGTTCTGATGCTTTCCTGAAAAGTTATGGCACAATGCACAAAAACGCTTTTCAGCCTGAGATAAGGTGGGTTTCGGAACGCCAAACATAAAAGTGTTGATAACTTTGGAAAAACACTTCAGACAGCTTAGATTTGATGTGCAACTACTAGAAAGACCCTTTCTGCTATAGTGGGAGGTTAAAATTTCATGTTCTGAAGCTTCCCTGAAAAGTTATGGCACAATGCACAAAAACGCTTTTCAGCCTGAGATAAGGTGGGTTTCGGAACGCCAAACATAAAAGTGTTGATAACTTTCGAAAAACACTTCAGACAGCTTAGATTTGATGTGCACCTACTCGAAAGACCCTTTCTGCTATAGTGGGAGGTTAAAATTTCATGTTCTGAAGCTTCCCTGAAAAGTTATGGCACAATGCGTAAAAACGCTTTTCAGCCTGAGATAAGGTGGGTTTCGGAACGCCAAACATAAAAGTGTTGATAACTTTGGAAAAACACTTCAGACAGTTTAGATTTGATGTGCAACTACTAGAAAGACCCTTTCTGCTATAGTGGGAGGTTAAAATTTCATGTTCTGAAGCTTTCCTGAAAAGTTATGGCACAATGCACAAAAACGCTTTTCAGCCTGAGATAAGGTGGGTTTCGGAACGCCAAACATAAAAGTGTTGATAACTTTGGAAAAACACTTCAGACAGCTTAGATTTGATGTGCAACTACTTGAAAGACCCTTTCTGCTATAGTGGGAGGTTAAAATTTCATGTTCTGAAGCTTCCCTGAAAAGTTATGGCACAATGCACAAAAACGCTTTTCAGCCTGAGATAAGGTGGGTTTCGGAACGCCAAACATAAAAGTGTTGATAACTTTCGAAAAACACTTCAGACAGCTTAGATTTGATGTGCACCTACTAGAAAGACCCTTTCTGCTATAGTGGGAGGTTAAAATTTCATGTTCTGAAGCTTCCCTGAAAAGTTATGGCACAATGCGTAAAAACGCTTTTCAGCCTGAGATAAGGTGGGTTTCGGAACGCCAAACATAAAAGTGTTGATAACTTTGGAAAAACACTTCAGACAGTTTAGATTTGATGTGCAACTACTAGAAAGACCCTTTCTGCTATAGTGGGAGGTTAAAATTTCATGTTCTGAAGCTTCCCTGAAAAGTTATGGCACAATGCACAAAAACGCTTTTCAGCCTGAGATAAGGTGGGTTTCGGAACGCCAAACATAAAAGTGTTAATAACTTTGGAAAAACACTTCAGACAGTTTAGATTTGATGTGCAACTACTAGAAAGACCCTTTCTGCTATAGTGGGAGGTTAAAATTTCATGTTCTGAAGCTTCCCTGAAAAGTTATGGCACAATGCGGAAAAACGCTTTTCAGCCTGAGATAAGATGGGTTTCGGAACGCCAAACATAAAAGTGTTGATAACTTTGGAAAAACACTTCAGACAGTTTAGATTTGATGTGCAACTACTAGAAAGACCCTTTCTGCTATAGTGGGAGGTTAAAATTTCATGTTCTGAAGCTTTCCTGAAAAGTTATGGCACAATGCACAAAAACGCTTTTCAGCCTGAGATAAGGTGGGTTTCGGAACGCCAAACATAAAAGTGTTGATAACTTTTGAAAAACACTTCAGACAGCTTAGATTTGATGTGCAACTACTAGAAAGACCCTTTCTGCTATAGTGGGAGGTTAAAATTTCATGTTCTGAAGCTTCCCTGAAAAGTTATGGCACAATGCACAAAAACGCTTTTCAGCCTGAGATAAGGTGGGTTTCGGAAAGCCAAACATAAAAGTGTTGATAACTTTGGAAAAACACTTCAGACAGTTTAGATTTGATGTGCAACTACTAGAAAGACCCTTTCTGCTATAGTGGGAGGTTAAAATTTCATGTTCTGAAGCTTCCCTGAAAAGTTATGGCACAATGCGTAAAAACGCTTTTCAGTCTGAGATAAGGTGGGTTTCGGAACGCCAAACATAAAAGTGTTGATAACTTTTGAAAAACACTTCAGACAGCTTAGATTTGATGTGCAACTACTAGAAAGACCCTTTCTGCTATAGTGGGAGGTTAAAATTTCATGTTCTGAAGCCTCCCTGAAAAGTTATGGCACAATGCACAAAAACGCTTTTCAGCCTGAGATAAGGTGGGTTTCGGAACGCCAAACATAAAAGTGTTAATAACTTTCGAAAAACACTTCAGACAGCTTAGATTTGATGTGCAACTACTAGAAAGACCCTTTCTGCTATAGTGGGAGGTTAAAATTTCATGTTCTGAAGCTTTCCTGAAAAGTTATGGCACAATGCACAAAAACGCTTTTCAGCCTGAGATAAGGTGGGTTTCGGAACGCCAAACATAAAAGTGTTAATAACTTTGGAAAAACACTTCAGACAGTTTAGATTTGATGTGCAACTACTAGAAAGACCCTTTCTGCTATAGTGGGAGGTTAAAATTTCATGTTCTGAAGCTTCCCTGAAAAGTTATGCCACAATGCACAAAAACGCTTTTCAGCCTGAGATAAGGTGGGTTTCGGAACGCCAAACATAAAAGTGTTAATAACTTTGGAAAAACACTTCAGACAGTTTAGATTTGATGTGCAACTACTAGAAAGACCCTTTCTGCTATAGTGGGAGGTTAAAATTTCATGTTCTGAAGCTTCCCTGAAAAGTTATGGCACAATGCACAAAAACGCTTTTCAGCCTGAGATAAGGTGGGTTTCGGAACGCCAAACATAAAAGTGTTAATAACTTTGGAAAAACACTTCAGACAGTTTAGATTTGATGTGCAACTACTAGAAAGACCCTTTCTGCTATAGTGGGAGGTTAAAATTTCATGTTCTGAAGCTTCCCTGAAAAGTTATGGCACAATGCACAAAAACGCTTTTCAGCCTGAGATAAGGTGGGTTTCGGAACGCCAAACATAAAAGTGTTGATAACTTTCGAAAAACACTTCAGAGAGCTTAGATTTGATGTGCACCTACTAGAAAGACCCTTTCTGCTATAGTGGGAGGTTAAAATTTCATGTTCTGAAGCTTCCCTGAAAAGTTATGGCACAATGCGTAAAAACGCTTTTCAGCCTGAGATAAGGTGGGTTTCGGAACGCCAAACATAAAAGTGTTGATAACTTTGGAAAAACACTTCAGACAGTTTAGATTTGATGTGCAACTACTAGAAAGACCCTTTCTGCTATAGTGGAAGGTTAAAATTTCATGTTCTGAAGCTTTCCTGAAAAGTTATGGCACAATGCACAAAAACGCTTTTCAGCCTGAGATAAGGTGGGTTTCGGAACGCCAAACATAAAAGTGTTGATAACTTTTGAAAAACACTTCAGACAGATTAGATTTGATGTGCAACTACTAGAAAGACCCTTTCTGCTATAGTGGGAGGTTAAAATTTCATGTTCTGAACCTTCCCTGAAAAGTTATGGCACAATGCACAAAAACGCTTTTCAGCCTGAGATAAGGTGGGTTTCGGAACGCCAAACATAAAAGTGTTGATAACTTTCGAAAAACACTTCAGACAGCTTAGATTTGATGTGCACCTACTAGAAAGACAGTTTCTGCTATAGTGGGAGGTTAAAATTTCATGTTCTGAAGCTTCCCTGAAAAGTTATGGCACAATGCGTAAAAACGCTTTTCAGCCTGAGATAAGGTGGGTTTCGGAACGCCAAACATAAAAGTGTTGATAACTTTGGAAAAACACTTCAGACAGTTTAGATTTGATGTGCAACTACTAGAAAGACCCTTTCTACTATAGTGGGAGGTTAAAATTTCATGTTCTGAAGCTTTCCTGAAAAGTTATGGCACAATGCACAAAAACGCTTTTCAGCCTGAGATAAGGTGGGTTTCGGAACGCCAAACATAAAAGTGTTGATAACTTTGGAAAAACACTTCAGACAGCTTAGATTTGATGTGCAACTACTAGAAAGACCCTTTCTGCTATAGTGGGAGGTTAAAATTTCATGTTCTGAAGCTTCCCTGAAAAGTTATGGCACAATGCACAAAAACGCTTTTCAGCCTGAGATAAGGTGGGTTTCGGAACGCCAAACATAAAAGTGTTGATAACTTTCGAAAAACACTTCAGACAGCTTAGATTTGATGTGCACCTACTAGAAAGACCCTTTCTACTATAGTGGGAGGTTAAAATTTCATGTTCTGAAGCTTCCCTGAAAAGTTATGGCACAATGCACAAAAACGCTTTTCAGCCTGAGATAAGGTGGGTTTCGGAACGCCAAACATAAAAGTGTTAATAACTTTGGAAAAACACTTCAGACAGTTTAGATTTGATGTGCAACTACTAGAAAGACCCTTTCTGCTATAGTGGGAGGTTAAAATTTCATGTTCTGAAGCTTCCCTGAAAAGTTATGGCACAATGCACAAAAACGCTTTTCAGCCTGAGATAACGTGGGTTTCGGAACGCCAAACATAAAAGTGTTAATAACTTTGGAAAAACACTTCAGACAGTTTAGATTTGATGTGCAACTACTAGAAAGACCCTTTCTGCTATAGTGGGAGGTTAAAATTTCATGTTCTGAAGCTTCCCTGAAAAGTTATGGCACAATGCACAAAAACGCTTTTCAGCCTGAGATAAGGTGGGTTTCGGAACGCCAAACATAAAAGTGTTAATAACTTTGGAAAAACACTTCAGACAGTTTAGATTTGATGTGCAACTACTAGAAAGACCCTTTCTGCTATAGTGGGAGGTTAAAATTTCATGTTCTGAAGCTTCCCTGAAAAGTTATGGCACAATGCACAAAAACGCTTTTCAGCCTGAGATAAGGTGGGTTTCGGAACGCCAAACATAAAAGTGTTGATAACTTTCGAAAAACACTCCAGAGAGCTTAGATTTGATGTGCACCTACTAGAAAGACCCTTTCTGCTATAGTGGGAGGTTAAAATTTCATGTTCTGAAGCTTCCCTGAAAAGTTATGGCACAATGCGTAAAAACGCTTTTCAGCCTGAGATAAGGTGGGTTTCGGAACGCCAAACATAAAAGTGTTGATAACTTTGGAAAAACACTTCAGACAGTTTAGATTTGATGTGCAACTACTAGAAAGACCCTTTCTGCTATAGTGGGAGGTTAAAATTTCATGTTCTGAAGCTTTCCTGAAAAGTTATGGCACAATGCACAAAAACGCTTTTCAGCCTGAGATAAGGTGGGTTTCGGAACGCCAAACATAAAAGTGTTGATAACTTTGGAAAAACACTTCAGACAGCTTAGATTTGATGTGCAACTACTAGAAAGACCCTTTCTGCTATAGTGGGAGGTTAAAATTTCATGTTCTGAAGCTTCCCTGAAAAGTTATGGCACAATGCGTAAAAACGCTTTTCAGCCTGAGATAAGGTGGGTTTCGGAACGCCAAACATAAAAGTGTTGATAACTTTCGAAAAACACTTCAGACAGCTTAGATTTGATGTGCACCTACTAGAAAGACCCTTTCTGCTATAGTGGGAGGTTAAAATTTCATGTTCTGAAGCTTCCCTGAAAAGTTATGGCACAATGCGTAAAAACGCTTTTCAGCCTGAGATAAGGTGGGTTTCGGAACGCCAAACATAAAAGTGTTGATAACTTTGGAAAAACACTTCAGACAGTTTAGATTTGATGTGCAACTACTAGAAAGACCCTTTCTGCTATAGTGGGAGGTTAAAATTTCATGTTCTGAAGCTTTCCTGAAAAGTTATGGCACAATGCACAAAAACGCTTTTCAGCCTGAGATAAGGTGGGTTTCGGAACGCCAAACATAAAAGTGTTGATAACTTTGGAAAAACACTTCAGACAGCTTAGATTTGATGTGCAACTACTAGAAAGACCCTTTCTGCTATAGTGGGAGGTTAAAATTTCATGTTCTGAAGCTTCCCTGAAAAGTTATGGCACAATGCACAAAAACGCTTTTCAGCCTGAGATAAGGTGGGTTTCGGAACGCCAAACATAAAAGTGTTAATAACTTTGGAAAAACACTTCAGACAGTTTAGATTTGATGTGCAACTACTAGAAAGACCCTTTCTGCTATAGTGGGAGGTTAAAATTTCATGTTCTGAAGCTTCCCTGAAAAGTTATGGCACAATGCACAAAAACGCTTTTCAGCCTGAGATAAGGTGGGTTTCGGAACGCCAAACATAAAAGTGTTAATAACTTTGGAAAAACACTTCAGACAGTTTAGATTTGATGTGCAACTACTAGAAAGACCCTTTCTGCTATAGTGGGAGGTTAAAATTTCATGTTCTGAAGCTTCCCTGAAAAGTTATGGCACAATGCACAAAAACGCTTTTCAGCCTGAGATAAGGTGGGTTTCGGAACGCCAAACATAAAAGTGTTGATAACTTTCGAAAAACACTTCAGAGAGCTTAGATTCGATGTGCACCTACTAGAAAGACCCTTTCTGCTATAGTGGGAGGTTAAAATTTCATGTTCTGAAGCTTCCCTGAAAAGTTATGGCACAATGCGTAAAAACGCTTTTCAGCCTGAGATAAGGTGGGTTTCGGAACGCCAAACATAAAAGTGTTGATAACTTTGGAAAAACACTTCAGACAGTTTAGATTTGATGTGCAACTACTAGAAAGACCCTTTCTACTATAGTGGGAGGTTAAAATTTCATGTTCTGAAGCTTTCCTGAAAAGTTATGGCACAATGCACAAAAACGCTTTTCAGCCTGAGATAAGGTGGGTTTCGGAACGCCAAACATAAAAGTGTTAATAACTTTGGAAAAACACTTCAGACAGTTTAGATTTGATGTGCAACTACTAGAAAGACCCTTTCTGCTATAGTGGGAGGTTAAAATTTCATGTTCTGAAGCTTCCCTGAAAAGTTATGGCACAATGCACAAAAACGCTTTTCAGCCTGAGATAAGGTGGGTTTCGGAACGCCAAACATAAAAGTGTTAATAACTTTCGAAAAACACTTCAGACAGCTTAGATTTGATGTGCACCTACTAGAAAGACCCTTTCTGCTATAGTGGGAGGTTAAAATTTCATGTTCTGAAGCTTCCCTGAAAAGTTATGGCACAATGCGTAAAAACGCTTTTCAGCCTGAGATAAGGTGGGTTTCGGAACGCCAAACATAAAAGTGTTGATAACTTTGGAAAAACACTTCAGACAGTTTAGATTTGATGTGCAACTACTAGAAAGACCCTTTCTGCTATAGTGGGAGGTTAAAATTTCATGTTCTGAAGCTTCCCTGAAAAGTTATGGCACAATGCACAAAAACGCTTTTCAGCCTGAGATAAGGTGGGTTTCGGAACGCCAAACATAAAAGTGTTAATAACTTTGGAAAAACACTTCAGACAGTTGAGATTTGATGTGCAACTACTAGAAAGACCCTTTCTGCTATAGTGGGAGGTTAAAATTTCATGTTCTGAAGCTTCCCTGAAAAGTTATGGCACAATGCACAAAAACGCTTTTCAGCCTGAGATAAGGTGGGTTTCGGAACGCCAAACATAAAAGTGTTAATAACTTTGGAAAAACACTTCAGACAGTTTAGATTTGATGTGCAACTACTAGAAAGACCCTTTCTGCTATAGTGGGAGGTTAAAATTTCATGTTCTGAAGCTTCCCTGAAAAGTTATGGCACAATGCACAAAAACGCTTTTCAGCCTGAGATAAGGTGGGTTTCGGAACGCCAAACATAAAAGTGTTAATAACTTTGGAAAAACACTTCAGACAGTTTAGATTTGATGTGCAACTACTAGAAAGACCCTTTCTGCTATAGTGGGAGGTTAAAATTTCATGTTCGGAAGCTTCCCAGAAAAGTTATGGCACAATGCACAAAAACGCTATTCAGCCTGAGATAAGGTGGGTTTCGGAACGCCAAACATAAAAGTGTTGATAACTTTCGAAAAACACTTCAGAGAGCTTAGATTTGATGTGCACCTACTAGAAAGACCCTTTCCGCTATAGTGGGAGGTTAAAATTTCATGTTCTGAAGCTTCCCTGAAAAGTTATGGCACAATGCGTAAAAACGCTTTTCAGCCTGAGATAAGGTGGGTTTCGGAACGCCAAACATAAAAGTGTTGATAACTTTGGAAAAACACTTCAGACAGTTTAGATTTGATGTGCAACTACTAGAAAGACCCTTTCTGCTATAGTGGGAGGTTAAAATTTCATGTTCTGAAGCTTTCCTGAAAAGTTATGGCACAATGCACAAAAACGCTTTTCAGCCTGAGATAAGGTGGGTTTCGGAACGCCAAACATAAAAGTGTTGATAACTTTTGAAAAACACTTCAGACAGCTTAGATTTGATGTGCAACTACTAGAAAGACCCTTTCTGCTATAGTGGGAGGTTAAAATTTCATGTTCTGAAGCTTCCCTGAAAAGTTATGGCACAATGCACAAAAAAGCTTTTCAGCCTGAGATAAGGTGGGTTTCGGAACGCCAAACATAAAAGTGTTGATAACTTTCGAAAAACACTTCAGACAGCTTAGATTTGATGTGCACCTACTAGAAAGACCCTTTCTGCTATAGTGGGAGGTTAAAATTTCATGTTCTGAAGCTTCCCTGAAAAGTTATGGCACAATGCGTAAAAACGCTTTTCAGCCTGAGATAAGGTGGGTTTCGGAACGCCAAACATAAAAGTGTTGATAACTTTGGAAAAACACTTCAGACAGTTTAGATTTGATGTGCAACTACTAGAAAGACCCTTTCTGCTATAGTGGGAGGTTAAAATTTCATGTTCTGAAGCTTCCCTGAAAAGTTATGGCACAATGCACAAAAACGCTTTTCAGCCTGAGATAACGTGGGTTTCGGAACGCCAAACATAAAAGTGTTAATAACTTTGGAAAAACACTTCAGACAGTTTAGATTTGATGTGCAACTACTAGAAAGACCCTTTCTGCTATAGTGGGAGGTTAAAATTTCATGTTCTGAAGCTTTCCTGAAAAGTTATGGCACAATGCACAAAAACGCTTTTCAGCCTGAGATAAGGTGGGTTTCGGAACGCCAAACATAAAAGTGTTGATAACTTTGGAAAAACACTTCAGAGAGCTTAGATTTGATGTGCACCTACTAGAAAGACCCTTTCTGCTATAGTGGGAGGTTAAAATTTCATGTTCTGAAGCTTCCCTGAAAAGTTATGGCACAATGCGTAAAAACGCTTTTCAGCCTGAGATAAGGTGGGTTTCGGAACGCCAAACATAAAAGTGTTGATAACTTTGGAAAAACACTTCAGACAGTTTAGATTTGATGTGCAACTACTAGAAAGACCCTTTCTGCTATAGTGGGAGGTTAAAATTTCATGTTCTGAAGCTTTCCTGAAAAGTTATGGCACAATGCACAAAAACGCTTTTCAGCCTGAGATAAGGTGGGTTTCGGAACGCCAAACATAAAAGTGTTGATAACTTTTGAAAAACACTTCAGACAGCTTAGATTTGATGTGCAACTACTAGAAAGACCCTTTCTGCTATAGTGGGAGGTTAAAATTTCATGTTCTGAAGCTTCCCTGAAAAGTTATGGCACAATGCACAAAAACGCTTTTCAGCCTGAGATAAGGTGGGTTTCGGAACGCCAAACATAAAAGTGTTGATAACTTTGGAAAAACACTTCAGAGAGCTTAGATTTGATGTGCACCTACTAGAAAGACCCTTTCTGCTATAGTGGTAGGTTAAAATTTCATGTTCTGAAGCTTCCCTGAAAAGTTATGGCACAATGCGTAAAAACGCTTTTCAGCCTGAGATAAGGTGGGTTTCGGAACGCCAAACATAAAAGTGTTGATAACTTTGGAAAAACACTTCAGTTTAGATTTGATGTGCAACTACTAGAAAGACCCTTTCTGCTATAGTGGGAGGTTAAAATTTCATGTTCTGAAGCTTTCCTGAAAAGTTATGGCACAATGCACAAAAACGCTTTTCAGCCTGAGATAAGGTGGGTTTCGGAACGCCAAACATAAAAGTGTTGATAACTTTGGAAAAACACTTCAGACAGTTTAGATTTGATGTGCAACTACTAGAACGACCCTTTCTGCTATAGTGGGAGGTTAAAATTTCATGTTCTGAAGCTTCCCTGAAAAGTTATGGCACAATGCACAAAAACGCTTTTCAGCCTGAGATAAGGTGGGTTTCGGAACGCCAAACATAAAAGTGTTAATAACTTTGGAAAAACACTTCAGACAGTTTAGATTTGATGTGCAACTACTAGAAAGACCCTTTCTGCTATAGTGGGAGGTTAAAATTTCATGTTCTGAAGCTTCCCTGAAAAGTTATGGCACAATGCACAAAAACGCTTTTCAGCCTGAGATAAGGTGGGTTTCGGAACGCCAAACATAAAAGTGTTGATAACTTTCGAAAAACACTTCAGAGAGCTTAGATTTGATGTGCACCTACTAGAAAGACCCTTTCTGCTATAGTGGGAGGTTAAAATTTCATGTTCTGAAGCTTCCCTGAAAAGTTATGGCACAATGCGTAAAAACGCTTTTCAGCCTGAGATAAGGTGGGTTTCGGAACGCCAAACATAAAAGTGTTGATAACTTTGGAAAAACACTTCAGACAGTTTAGATTTGATGTGCAACTACTAGAAAGACCCTTTCTGCTATAGTGGGAGGTTAAAATTTCATGTTCTGAAGCTTTCCTGAAAAGTTATGGCACAATGCACAACAACGCTTTTCAGCCTGAGATAAGGTGGGTTTCGGAACGCCAAACATAAAAGTGTTGATAACTTTTGAAAAACACTTCAGACAGCTTAGATTTGATGTGCAACTACTAGAAAGACCCTTTCTGCTATAGTGGGAGGTTAAAATTTCATGTTCTGAAGCTTCCGTGAAAAGTTATGGCACAATGCACAAAAACGCTTTTCAGCCTGAGATAAGGTGGGTTTCGGAACGCCAAACATAAAAGTGTTAATAACTTTGGAAAAACACTTCAGACAGTTTAGATTTGATGTGCAACTACTAGAAAGACCCTTTCTGCTATAGTGGGAGGTTAAAATTTCATGTTCTGAAGCTTTCCTGAAAAGTTAAGGCACAATGCACAAAAACGCTTTTCAGCCTGAGATAAGGTGGGTTTCGGAACGCCAAACATAAAAGTGTTGATAACTTTCGAAAAACACTTCAGACAGCTTAGATTTGATGTGCACCTACTAGAAAGACCCTTTCTGCTATAGTGGGAGGTTAAAATTTCATGTTCTGAAGCTTCCCTGAAAAGTTATGGCACAATGCACAAAAACGCTTTTCAGCCTGAGATAAGGTGGGTTTCGGAACGCCAAACATAAAAGAGTTAATAACTTTGGAAAAACACTTCAGACAGTTTAGATTTGATGTGCAACTACTAGAAAGACCCTTTCTGCTATAGTGGGAGGTTAAAATTTCATGTTCTGAAGCTTCCCTGAAAAGTTATGGCACAATGCACAAAAACGCTTTTCAGCCTGAGATAAGGTGGGTTTCGGAACGCCAAACATAAAAGTGTTAATAACTTTGGAAAAACACTTCAGACAGTTTAGATTTGATGTGCAACTACTAGAAAGACCCTTTCTGCTATAGTGGGAAGTTAAAATTTCATGTTCTGAAGCTTCCCTGAAAAGTTATGGCACAATGCACAAAAACGCTTTTCAGCCAGAGATAAGGTGGGTTTCGGAACGCCAAACATAAAAGTGTTAATAACTTTGGAAAAACACTTCAGACAGTTTAGATTTGATGTGCAACTACTAGAAAGACCCTTTCTGCTATAGTGGGAGGTTAAAATTTCATGTTCTGAAGCTTCCCTGAAAAGTTATGGCACAATGCACAAAAACGCTTTTCAGCCTGAGATAAGGTGGGTTTCGGAACGCCAAACATAAAAGTGTTGATAACTTTCGAAAAACACTTCAGAGAGCTTAGATTTGATGTGCACCTACTAGAAAGACCCTTTCTGCTATAGTGGGAGGTTAAAATTTCATGTTCTGAAGCTTCCCTGAAAAGTTATGGCACAATGCGTAAAAACGCTTTTCAGCCTGAGATAAGGTGGGTTTCGGAACGCCAAACATAAAAGTGTTGATAACTTTGGAAAAACACTTCAGACAGTTTAGATTTGATGTGCAACTACTAGAAAGACCCTTTCTGCTATAGTGGGAGGTTAAAATTTCATGTTCTGAAGCTTTCCTGAAAAGTTATGGCACAATGCACAAAAACGCTTTTCAGCCTGAGATAAGGTGGGTTTCGGAACGCCAAACATAAAAGTGTTGATAACTTTGGAAAAACACTTCAGACAGCTTAGATTTGATGTGCAACTACTAGAAAGACCCTTTCTGCTATAGTGGGAGGTTAAAATTTCATGTTCTGAAGCTTCCCTGAAAAGTTATGGCACAATGCACAAAAACGCTTTTCAGCCTGAGATAAGGTGGGTTTCGGAACGCCAAACATAAAAGTGTTGATAACTTTCGAAAAACACTTCAGACAGCTTAGATTTGATGTGCACCTACTAGAAAGACCCTTTCTGCTATAGTGGGAGGTTAAAATTTCATGTTCTGAAGCTTTCCTGAAAAGTTATGGCACAATGCACAAAAACGCTTTTCAGCCTGAGATAAGGTGGGTTTCGGAACGCCAAACATAAAAGTGTTGATAACTTTTGAAAAACACTTCAGACAGCTTAGATTTGATGTGCAACTACTAGAAAGACCCTTTCTGCTATAGTGGGAGGTTAAAATTTCATGTTCTGAAGCTTCCCTGAAAAGTTATGGCACAATGCACAAAAACGCTTTTCAGCCTGAGATAAGGTGGGTTTCGGAAAGCCAAACATAAAAGTGTTGATAACTTTTGAAAAACACTTCAGACAGTTTAGATTTGATGTGCAACTACTAGAAAGACCCTTTCTGCTTTAGTGGGAGGTTAAAATTTCATGTTCTGAAGCTTCCCTGAAAAGTTATGGCACAATGCACAAAAACGCTTTTCAGCCTGAGATAAGGTGGGTTTCGGAACGCCAAACATAAAAGTGTTAATAACTTTGGAAAAACACTTCAGACAGTTTAGATTTGATGTGCAACTACTAGAAAGACCCTTTCTGCTATAGTGGGAGGTTAAAATTTCATGTTCTGAAGCTTCCCTGAAAAGTTATGGCACAATGCACAAAAACGCTTTTCAGCCTGAGATAAGGTGGGTTTCGGAACGCCAAACATAAAAGTGTTGATAACTTTCGAAAAACACTTCAGAGAGCTTAGATTTGATGTGCACCTACTAGAAAGACCCTTTCTGCTATAGTGGGAGGTTAAAATTTCATGTTCTGAAGCTTCCCTGAAAAGTTATGGCACAATGCGTAAAAACGCTTTTCAGCCTGAGATAAGGTGGGTTTCGGAACGCCAAACATAAAAGTGTTGATAACTTTGGAAAAACACTTCAGACAGTTTAGATTTGATGTGCAACTACTAGAAAGACCCTTTCTGCTATAGTGGGAGGTTAAAATTTCATGTTCTGAAGCTTTCCTGAAAAGTTATGGCACAATGCACAAAAACGCTTTTCAGCCTGAGATAAGGTGGGTTTCGGAACGCCAAACATAAAAGTGTTGATAACTTTGGAAAAACACTTCAGACAGCTTAGATTTGATGTGCAACTACTAGAAAGACCCTTTCTGCTATAGTGGGAGGTTAAAATTTCATGTTCTGAATTTCCCTGAAAAGTTATGGCACAATGCACAAAAACGCTTTTCAGCCTGAGATAAGGTGGGTTTCGGAACGCCAAACATAAAAGTGTTGATAACTTTGGAAAAACACTTCAGACAGTTTAGATTTGATGTGCAACTACTAGAAAGACCCTTTCTGCTATAGTGGGAGGTTAAAATTTCATGTTCTGAAGCTTCCCTGAAAAGTAATGGCACAATGCACAAAAACGCTTTTCAGCCTGAGATAAGGTGGGTTTCGGAACGCCAAACATAAAAGTGTTAATAACTTTGGAAAAACACTTCAGACAGTTTAGATTTGATGTGCAACTACTAGAAAGACCCTTTCTGCTATAGAGGGAGGTTAAAATTTCATGTTCTGAAGCTTCCCTGAAAAGTTATGGCACAATGCACAAAAACCCTTTTCAGCCTGAGATAAGGTGGGTTTCGGAACGCCAAACATAAAAGTGTTGATAACTTTCGAAAAACACTTCAGAGAGCTTAGATTTGATGTGCACCTACTAGAAAGACCCTTTCTGCTATAGTGGGAGGTTAAAATTTCATGTTCTGAAGCTTCCCTGAAAAGTTATGGCACAATGCGTAAAAACGCTTTTCAGCCTGAGATAAGGTGGGTTTCGGAACGCCAAACATAAAAGTGTTGATAACTTTGGAAAAACACTTCAGACAGTTTAGATTTGATGTGCAACTACTAGAAAGACCCTTTCTGCTATAGTGGGAGGTTAAAATTTCATGTTCTGAAGCTTTCCTGAAAAGTTATGGCACAATGCACAAAAACGCTTTTCAGCCTGAGATAAGGTGGGTTTCGGAACGCCAAACATAAAAGTGTTGATAACTTTTGAAAAACACTTCAGACAGCTTAGATTTCATGTGCAACTACTAGAAAGACCCTTTCTGCTATAGTGGGAGGTTAAAATTTCATGTTCTGAAGCTTCCGTGAAAAGTTATGGCACAATGCACAAAAACGCTTTTCAGCCTGACATAAGGTGGGTTTCGGTACGCCAAACATAAAAGTGTTGATAACTTTCGAAAAACACTTCAGACAGCTTAGATTTGATTTGCACCTACTAGAAAGACCCTTTCTGCTATAGTGGGAGGTTAAAATTTCATGTTCTGAAGCTTCCCTGAAAAGTTATGGCACAATGCGTAAAAACGCTTTTCAGCCTGAGATAAGGTGGGTTTCGGAACGCCAAACATAAAAGTGTTGATAACTTTGGAAAAACACTTCAGACAGTTTAGATTTGATGTGCAACTACTAGAAAGACCCTTTCTGCTATAGTGGGAGGTTAAAATTTCATGTTCTGAAGCTTCCCTGAAAAGTTATGGCACAATGCACAAAAACGCTTTTCAGCCTGAGATAAGGTGGGTTTCGGAACGCCAAACATAAAAGTGTTAATAACTTTGGAAAAACACTTCAGACAGTTTAGATTTGATGTGCAACTACTAGAAAGACCCTTTCTGCTATAGTGGGAGGTTAAAATTTCATGTTCTGAAGCTTCCCTGAAAAGTTATGGCACAATGCACAAAAACGCTTTTCAGCCTGAGATAAGGTGGGTTTCGGAACGCCAAACATAAAAGTGTTAATAACTTTGGAAAAACACTTCAGACAGTTTAGATTTGATGTGCAACTACTAGAAAGACCCTTTCTGCTATAGTGGGAGGTTAAAATTTCATGTTCTGAAGCTTCCGTGAAAAGTTATGGCACAATGCACAAAAACGCTTTTCAGCCTGACATAAGGTGGGTTTCGGAACGCCAAACATAAAAGTGTTGATAACTTTCGAAAAACACTTCAGAGAGCTTAGATTTGATGTGCACCTACTAGAAAGACCCTTTCTGCTATAGTGGGAGGTTAAAATTCCATGTTCTGAAGCTTCCCTGAAAAGTTATGGCACAATGCGTAAAAACGCTTTTCAGCCTGAGATAAGGTGGGTTTCGGAACGCCAAACATAAAAGTGTTGATAACTTTGGAAAAACACTTCAGACAGTTTAGATTTGATGTGCAACTACTAGAAAGACCCTTTCTCCTATAGTGGGAGGTTAAAATTTCATGTTCTGAAGCTTTCCTGAAAAGTTATGGCACAATGCACAAAAACGCTTTTCAGCCTGAGATAAGGTGGGTTTCGGAACGCCAAACATAAAAGTGTTGATAACTTTTGAAAAACACTTCAGACAGCTTAGATTTGATGTGCAACTACTAGAAAGACCCTTTCTGCTATAGTGGGAGGTTAAAATTTCATGTTCTGAAGCTTCCCTGAAAAGTTATGGCACAATGCACAAAAACGCTTTTCAGCCTGAGATAAGGTGGGTTTCGGAACGCCTAACATAAAAGTGTTGATAACTTTGGAAAAACACTTCAGACAGTTTAGATTTGATGTGCAACTACTAGAAAGACCCTTTCTGCTATAGTGGGAGGTTAAAATTTCATGTTCTGAAGCTTCCCTGAAAAGTAATGGCACAATGCACAAAAACGCTTTTCAGCCTGAGATAAGGTGGGTTTCGGAACGCCAAACATAAAAGTGTTGATAACTTTCGAAAAACACTTCAGAGAGCTTAGATTTGATGTGCACCTACTAGAAAGACCCTTTCTGCTATAGTGGGAGGTTAAAATTTCATGTTCTGAAGCTTCCCTGAAAAGTTATGGCACAATGCACAAAAACGCTTTTCAGCATGAGATAAGGTGGGTTTCGGAACGCCAAACATAAAAGTGTTAATAACTTTGGAAAAACACTTCAGACAGTTTAGATTTGATGTGCAACTACTAGAAAGACCCTTTCTGCTATAGTGGGAGGTTAAAATTTCATGTTCTGAAGCTTCCCTGAAAAGTTATGGCACAATGCACAAAAACGCTTTTCAGCCTGAGATAAGGTGGGTTTCGGAACGCCAAACATAAAAGTGTTAATAACTTTGGAAAAACACTTCAGACAGTTTAGATTTGATGTGCAACTACTAGAAAGACCCTTTCTGCTATAGTGGGAGGTTAAAATTTCATGTTCTGAAGCTTTCCTGAAAAGTTATGGCACAATGCACAAAAACGCTTTTCAGCCTGAGATAAGGTGGGTTTCGGAACGCCAAACATAAAAGTGTTGATAACTTTCGAAAAACACTTCAGAGAGATTAGATTTGATGTGCACCTACTAGAAAGACCCTTTCTGCTATAGTGGGAGGTTAAAATTTCATGTTCTGAAGCTTCCCTGAAAAGTTATGGCACAATGCGTAAAAACGCTTTTCAGCCTGAGATAAGGTGGGTTTCGGAACGCCAAACATAAAAGTGTTGATAACTTTGGAAAAACACTTCAGACAGTTTAGATTTGATGTGCAACTACTAGAAAGACCCTTTCTGCTATAGTGGGAGGTTAAAATTTCATGTTCTGAAGCTTTCCTGAAAAGTTATGGCACAATGCACAAAAACGCTTTTCAGCCTGAGATAAGGTGGGTTTCGGAACGCCAAACATAAAAGTGTTGATAACTTTTGAAAAACACTTCAGACAGCTTAGATTTGATGTGCAACTACTAGAAAGACCCTTTCTGCTATAGTGGGAGGTTAAAATTTCATGTTCTGAAGCTTCCCTGAAAAGTTATGGCACAATGCACAAAAACGCTTTTCAGCCTGAGATAAGGTGGGTTTCGGAAAGCCAAACATAAAAGTGTTGATAACTTTGGAAAAACACTTCAGACAGTTTAGATTTGATGTGCAACTACTAGAAAGACCCTTTCTGCTATAGTGGGAGGTTAAAATTTCATGTTCTGAAGCTTCCCTGAAAAGTTATGGCACAATGCACAAAAACGCTTTTCAGCCTGAGATAAGGTGGGTTTCGGAACGCCAAACATAAAAGTGTTAATAACTTTGGAAAAACACTTCAGACAGTTTAGATTTGATGTGCAACTACTAGAAAGACCCTTTCTGCTATAGTGGGAGGTTAAAATTTCATGTTCTGAAGCTTCCCTGAAAAGTTATGGCACAATGCACAAAAACGCTTTTCAGCCTGAGATAAGGTGGGTTTCGGAACGCCAAACATAAAAGTGTTGATAACTTTCGAAAAACACTTCAGAGAGCTTAGATTTGATGTGCACCTACTAGAAAGACCCTTTCTGCTATAGTGGGAGGTTAAAATTTCATGTTCTGAAGCTTCCCTGAAAAGTTATGGCACAATGCGTAAAAACGCTTTTCAGCCTGAGATAAGGTGGGTTTCGGAACGCCAAACATAAAAGTGTTGATAACTTTGGAAAAACACTTCAGACAGTTTAGATTTGATGTGCAACTACTAGAAAGACCCTTTCTGCTATAGTGGGAGGTTAAAATTTCATGTTCTGAAGCTTCCCTGAAAAGTTATGGCACAATGCATAAAAACGCTTTTCAGCCTGAGATAAGGTGGGTTTCGGAACGCCAAACATAAAAGTGTTAATAACTTTGGAAAAACACTTCAGACAGTTTAGATTTGATGTGCAACTACTAGAAAGACCCTTTCTGCTATAGTGGGAGGTTAAAATTTCATGTTCTGAAGCTTCCCTGAAAAGTTATGGCACAATGCGTAAAAACGCTTTTCAGCCTGAGATAAGGTGGGTTTCGGAACGCCAAACATAAAAGTGTTGATAACTTTGGAAAAACACTTCAGACAGTTTAGATTTGATGTGCAACTACTAGAAAGACCCTTTCTGCTATAGTGGGAGGTTAAAATTTCATGTTCTGAAGCTTCCCTGAAAAGTTATGGCACAATGCGTAAAAACGCTTTTCAGCCTGAGATAAGGTGGGTTTCGGAACGCCAAACATAAAAGTGTTGATAACTTTGGAAAAACACTTCAGACAGTTTAGATTTGATGTGCAACTACTAGAAAGACCCTTTCTGCTATAGTGGGAGGTTAAAATTTCATGTTCTGAAGCTTTCCTGAAAAGTTATGGCACAATGCACAAAAACGCTTTTCAGCCTGAGATAAGGTGGGTTTCGGAACGCCAAACATAAAAGTGTTGATAACTTTGGAAAAACACTTCAGACAGCTTAGATTTGATGTGCAACTACTAGAAAGACCCTTTCTGCTATAGTGGGAGGTTAAAATTTCATGTTCTGAAGCTTCCCTGAAAAGTTATGGCACAATGCACAAAAACGCTTTTCAGCCTGAGATAAGGTGGGTTTCGGAACGCCAAACATAAAAGTGTTGATAACTTTCGAAAAACACTTCAGACAGCTTAGATTTGATGTGCACCTATTAGAAAGACCCTTTCTGCTATAGTGGGAGGTTAAAATTTCATGTTCTGAAGCGTCCCTGAAAAGTTATGGCACAATGCGTAAAAACGCTTTTCAGCCTGAGATAAGGTGGGTTTCGGAACGCCAAACATAAAAGTGTTGATAACTTTGGAAAAACACTTCAGACAGTTTAGATTTGATGTGCAACTACCAGAAAGACCCTTTCTGCTATAGTGGGAGGTTAAAATTTCATGTTCTGAAGCTTTCCTGAAAAGTTATGGCACAATGCACAAAAACGCTTTTCAGCCTGAGATAAGGTGGGTTTCGGAACGCCAAACATAAAAGTGTTGATAACTTTGGAAAAACACTTCAGACAGCTTAGATTTGATGTGCAACTACTAGAAAGACCCTTTCTGCTATAGTGGGAGGTTCAAATTTCATGTTCTGAAGCTTCCCTGAAAAGTTATGGCACAATGCACAAAAACGCTTTTCAGCCTGAGATAAGGTGGGTTTCGGAACGCCAAACATAAAAGTGTTGATAACTTTCGAAAAACACTTCAGACAGCTTAGATTTGATGTGCACCTACTAGAAAGACCCTTTCTGCTATAGTGGGAGGTTAAAATTTCATGTTCTGAAGCTTCCCTGAAAAGTAATGGCACAATGCGTAAAAACGCTTTTCAGCCTGAGATAAGGTGGGTTTCGGAACGCCAAACATAAAAGTGTTGACAACTTTGGAAAAACACTTCAGACAGTTTAGATTTGATGTGCAACTACTAGAAAGACCCTTTCTGCTATAGTGGGAGGTTAAAATTTCATGTTCTGAAGCTTCCCTGAAAAGTTATGGCACAATGCACAAAAACGCTTTTCAGCCTGAGATAAGGTGGGTTTCGGAACGCCAAACATAAAAGTGTTAATAACTTTGGAAAAACACTTCAGACAGTTTAGATTTGATGTGCAACTACTAGAAAGACCCTTTCTGCTATAGTGGGAGGTTAAAATTTCATGTTCTGAAGCTTCCCTGAAAAGTTATGGCACAATGCACAAAAACGCTTTTCAGCCTGAGATAAGGTGGGTTTCGGAACGCCAAACATAAAAGTGTTAATAACTTTGGAAAAACACTTCAGACAGTTTAGATTTGATGTGCAACTACTAGAAAGACCCTTTCTGCTATAGTGGGAGGTTAAAATTTCATGTTCTGAAGCTTTCCTGAAAAGTTATGGCAGAATGCACAAAAACGCTTTTCAGCCTGAGATAAGGTGGGTTTCGGAACGCCAAACATAAAAGTGTTGATAACTTTCGAAAAACACTTCAGAGAGCTTAGATTTGATGTGCACCTACTAGAAAGACCCTTTCTGCTATAGTGGGAGGTTAAAATTTCATGTTCTGAAGCTTCCCTGAAAAGTTATGGCACAATGCGTAAAAACGCTTTTCAGCCTGAGATAAGGTGGGTTTCGGAACGCCAAACATAAAAGTGTTGATAACTTTGGAAAAACACTTCAGACAGTTTAGATTTGATGTGCAACTACTAGAAAGACCCTTTCTGCTATAGTGGGAGGTTAAAATTTCATGTTCTGAAGCTTTCCTGAAAAGTTATGGCACAATGCACAAAAACGCTTTTCAGCCTGAGATAAGGTGGGTTTCGGAACGCCAAACATAAAAGTGTTGATAACTTTTGAAAAACACTTCAGACAGCTTAGATTTGATGTGCAACTACTAGAAAGACCCTTTCTGCTATAGTGGGAGGTTAAAATTTCATGTTCTGAAGCTTCCCTGAAAAGTTATGGCACAATGCACAAAAACGCTTTTCAGCCTGAGATAAGGTGGGTTTCGGAAAGCCAAACATAAAAGTGTTGATAACTTTGGAAAAACACTTCAGACAGTTTAGATTTGATGTGCAAACATTAGAAAGACCCTTTCTGCTATAGTGGGAGGTTAAAATTTCATGTTCTGAAGCTTCCCTGAAAAGTTATGGCACAATGCACAAAAACGCTTTTCAGCCTGAGATAAGGTGGGTTTCGGAACGCCAAACATAAAAGTGTTAATAACTTTGGAAAAACACTTCAGACAGTTTAGATTTGATGTGCAACTACTAGAAAGACCCTTTCTGCTATAGTGGGAGGTTAAAATTTCATGTTCTGAAGCTTCCCTGAAAAGTTATGGCACAATGCACAAAAACGCTTTTCAGCCTGAGATAAGGTGGGTTTCGGAACGCCAAACATAAAAGTGTTGATAACTTTGGAAAAACACTTCAGACAGTTTAGATTTGATGTGCAACTACTAGAAAGACCCTTTCTGCTATAGTGGGAGGTTAAAATTTCATGTTCTGAAGCTTTCCTGAAAAGTTATGGCACAATGCACAAAAACGATTTTCAGCCTGAGATAAGGTGGGTTTCGGAACGCCAAACATAAAAGTGTTGATAACTTTTGAAAAACACTTCAGACAGCTTAGATTTGATGTGCAACTACTAGAAAGACCCTTTCTGCTATAGTGGGAGGTTAAAATTTCATGTTCTGAAGCTTCCCTGAAAAGTTATGGCACAATGCACAAAAACGCTTTTCAGCCTGAGATAAGGTGGGTTTCGGAACGCCAAACATAAATGTCTTGATAACTTTGGAAAAACACTTCAGACAGTTTAGATTTGATGTGCAACTACTAGAAAGACCCTTTCTGCTATAGTGGGAGGTTAAAATTTCATGTTCTGAAGCTTCCCTGAAAAGTTATGGCACAATGCACAAAAACGCTTTTCAGCCTGAGATAAGGTGGGTTTCGGAACGCCAAACATAAAAGTGTTGATAACTTTCGAAAAACACTTCAGAGAGCTTAGATTTGATGTGCACCTTCTAGAAAGACCCTTTCTGCTATAGTGGGAGGTTAAAATTTCATGTTCTGAAGCTTCCCTGAAAAGTTATGGCACAATGCGTAAAAACGCTGTTCAGCCTGAGATAAGGTGGGTTTCGGACCGCCAAACATAAAAGTGTTGATAACTTTGGAAAAACACTTCAGACAGTTTAGATTTGATGTGCAACTACTAGAAAGACCCTTTCTGCTATAGTGGGAGGTTAAAATTTCATGTTCTGAAGCTTTCCTGAAAAGTTATGGCACAATGCACAAAAACGCTTTTCAGCCTGAGATAAGGTGGGTTTCGGAACGCCAAACATAAAAGTGTTGATAACTTTTGAAAAACACTTCAGACAGCTTAGATTTGATGTGCAACTACTAGAAAGACCCTTTCTGCTATAGTGGGAGGTTAAAATTTCATGTTCTGAAGCTTCCCTGAAAAGTTATGGCACAATGCACAAAAACGCTTTTCAGCCTGAGATAAGGTTGGTTTCGGAAAGCCAAACATAAAAGTGTTGATAACTTTGGAAAAACACTTCAGACAGTTTAGATTTGATGTGCAACTACTAGAAAGACCCTTTCTGCTATAGTGGGAGGTTAAAATTTCATGTTCTGAAGCTTCCCTGAAAAGTTATGGCACAATGCACAAAAACGCTTTTCAGCCTGAGATAAGGTGGGTTTCGGAACGCCAAACATAAAAGTGTTAATAACTTTGGAAAAACACTTCAGACAGTTTAGATTTGATGTGCAACTACTAGAAAGACCCTTTCTGCTATAGTGGGAGGTTAAAATTTCATGTTCTGAAGCTTCCCTGAAAAGTTATGGCACAATGCTCAAAAACGCTTTTCAGCCTGAGATAAGGTGGGTTTCGGAACGCCAAACATAAAAGTGTTAATAACTTTGGAAAAACACTTCAGACAGTTTAGATTTGATGTGCAACTACTAGAAAGACCCTTTCTGCTATAGTGGGAGGTTAAAATTTCATGTTCTGAAGCTTCCCTGAAAAGTTATGGCACAATGCACAAAAACGCTTTTCAGCCTGAGATAAGGTGGGTTTCGGAACGCCAAACATAAAAGTGTTAATAACTTTGGAAAAACACTTCAGACAGTTTAGATTTGATGTGCAACTACTAGAAAGACCCTTTCTGCTATAGTGGGAGGTTAAAATTTCATGTTCTGAAGCTTCCCTGAAAAGTTATGGCACAATGCACAAAAACGCTTTTCAGCCTGAGATAAGGTGGGTTTCGGAACGCCAAACATAAAAGTGTTAATAACTTTGGAAAAACACTTCAGACAGTTTAGATTTGATGTGCAACTACTAGAAAGACCCTTTCTGCTATAGTGGGAGGTTAAAATTTCATGTTCTGAAGCTTCCCTGAAAAGTTATGGCACAATGCACAAAAACGCTTTTCAGCCTGAGATAAGGTGGGTTTCGGAACGCCAAACATAAAAGTGTTGATAACTTTCGAAAAACACTTCAGAGAGCTTAGATTTGATGTGCACCTACTAGAAAGACCCTTTCTGCTATAGTGGGAGGTTAAAATTTCATGTTCTGAAGCTTCCCTGAAAAGTTATGGCACAATGCACAAAAACGCTTTTCAGCCTGAGATAAGGTGGGTTTCGGAAGGCCAAACATAAAAGTGTTGATAACTTTCGAAAAACACTTCAGACAGCTTAGATTTGATGTGCACCTACTAGAAAGACCCTTTCTGCTATAGTGGGAGGTTAAAATTTCATGTTCTGAAGCTTCCCTGAAAAGTTATGGCACAATGCACAAAAACGCTTTTCAGCCTGAGATAAGGTGGGTTTCGGAACGCCAAACATAAAAGTGTTAATAACTTTGGAAAAACACTTCAGACAGTTTAGATTTGATGTGCAACTACTAGAAAGACCCTTTCTGCTATAGTGGGAGGTTAAAATTTCATGTTCTGAAGCTTCCCTGAAAAGTTATGGCACAATGCACAAAAACGCTTTTCAGCCTGAGATAAGGTGGGTTTCGGAACGCCAAACATAAAAGTGTTAATAACTTTGGAAAAACACTTCAGACAGTTTAGATTTGATGTGCAACTACTAGAAAGACCCTTTCTGCTATAGTGGGAGGTTAAAATTTCATGTTCTGAAGCTTCCCTGAAAAGTTATGGCACAATGCACAAAAACGCTTTTCAGCCTGAGATAAGGTGGGTTTCGGAACGCCAAACATAAAAGTGTTAATAACTTTGGAAAAACACTTCAGACAGTTTAGATTTGATGTGCAACTACTAGAAAGACCCTTTCTGCTATAGTGGGAGGTTAAAATTTCATGTTCTGAAGCTTCCCTGAAAAGTTATGGCACAATGCACAAAAACGCTTTTCAGCCTGAGATAAGGTGGGTTTCGGAACGCCAAACATAAAAGTGTTGATAACTTTCGAAAAACACTTCAAAGAGCTTAGATTTGATGTGCACCTACTGGAAAGACCCTTTCTGCTATAGTGGGAGGTTAAAATTTCATGTTCTGAAGCTTCCCTGAAAAGTTATGGCACAATGCGTAAAAACGCTTTTCAGCCTGAGATAAGGTGGGTTTCGGAACGCCAAACATAAAAGTGTTGATAACTTTGGAAAAACACTTCAGACAGTTTAGATTTGATGTGCAACTACTAGAAAGACCCTTTCTGCTATAGTGGGAGGTTAAAATTTCATGCTCTGAAGCTTTCCTGAAAAGTTATGGCACAATGCACAAAAACGCTTTTCAGCCTGAGATAAGGTGGGTTTCGGAACGCCAAACATAAAAGTGTTAATAACTTTGGAAAAACACTTCAGACAGTTTAGATTTGATGTGCAACTACTAGAAAGACCCTTTCTGCTATAGTGGGAGGTTAAAATTTCATGTTCTGAAGCTTCCCTGAAAAGTTATGGCACAATGCACAAAAACGCTTTTCAGCCTGAGATAAGGTGGGTTTCGGAACGCCAAACATAAAAGTGTTAATAACTTTGGAAAAACACTTCAGACAGTTTAGATTTGATGTGCAACTACTAGAAAGACCCTTTCTGCTATAGTGGGAGGTTAAAATTTCATGTTCTGAAGCTTCCCTGAAAAGTTATGGCACAATGCACAAAAACGCTTTTCAGCCTGAGATAAGGTGGGTTTCGGAACGCCAAACATAAAAGTGTTGATAACTTTCGAAAAACACTTCAGAGAGCTTAGATTTGATGTGCACCTACTAGAAAGACCCTTTCTGCTATAGTGGGAGGTTAAAATTTCATGTTCTGAAGCTTCCCTGAAAAGTTATGGCACAATGCGTAAAAACGCTTTTCAGCCTGAGATAAGGTGGGTTTCGGAACGCCAAACATAAAAGTGTTGATAACTTTGTAAAAACACTTCAGACAGTTTAGATTTGATGTGCAACTACTAGAAAGACCCTTTCTGCTATAGTGGGAGGTTAAAATTTCATGTTCTGAAGCTTTCCTGAAAAGTTATGGCACAATGCACAAAAACGCTTTTCAGCCTGAGATAATGTGGGTTTCGGAACGCCAAACATAAAAGTGTTGATAACTTTTGAAAAACACTTCAGACAGCTTAGATTTGATGTGCAACTACTAGAAAGACCCTTTCTGCTATAGTCGGAGGTTAAAATTTCATGTTCTGAAGCTTCCCTGAAAAGTTATGGCACAATGCACAAAAACGCTTTTCAGCCTGAGATAAGGTGGGTTTCGGAACGCCAAACATAAAAGTGTTGATAACTTTCGAAAAACACTTCAGACAGCTTAGATTTGATGTGCACCTACTAGAAAGACCCTTTCTGCTATAGTGGGAGGTTAAAATTTCATGTTCTGAAGCTTCCCTGAAAAGTTATGGCACAATGCGTAAAAACGCTTTTCAGCCTGAGATAAGGTGGGTTTCGGAACGCCAAACATAAAAGTGTTGATAACTTTGGAAAAACACTTCAGACAGTTTAGATTTGATGTGCAACTACTAGAAAGACCCTTTCTGCTATAGTGGGAGGTTAAAATTTCATGTTCTGAAGCTTTCCTGAAAAGTTATGGCACAATGCACAAAAACGCTTTTCAGCCTGAGATAAGGTGGGTTTCGGAAGGCCAAACATAAAAGTCTTGATAACTTTGGAAAAACACTTCAGACAGCTTAGATTTGATGTGCAACTACTAGAAAGACCCTTTCTGCTATAGTGGGAGGTTAAAATTTCATGTTCTGAAGCTTCCCTGAAAAGTTATGGCACAATGCACAAAAACGCTTTTCAGCCTGAGATAAGGTGGGTTTCGGAACGCCAAACATATAAGTGTTGATAACTTTCGAAAAACACTTCAGACAGCTTAGATTTGATGTGCACCTACTAGAAAGACCCTTTCTGCTATAGTGGGAGGTTAAAATTTCATGTTCTGAAGCTTCCCTGAAAAGTTATGGCACAATGCACAAAAACGCTTTTCAGCCTGAGATAAGGTGGGTTTCGGAACGCCAAACATAAAAGTGTTAATAACTTTGGAAAAACACTTCAGACAGTTTAGATTTGATGTGCAACTACTAGAAAGACCCTTTCTGCTATAGTGGGAGGTTAAAATTTCATGTTCTGAAGCTTCCCTGAAAAGTTATGGCACAATGCACAAAAACGCTTTTCAGCCTGAGATAAGGTGGGTTTCGGAACGCCAAACATAAAAGTGTTAATAACTTTGGAAAAACACTTCAGACAGTTTAGATTTGATGTGCAACTACTAGAAAGACCCTTTCTGCTATAGTGGGAGGTTAAAATTTCATGTTCTGAAGCTTCCCTGAAAAGTTATGGCACAATGCACAAAAACGCTTTTCAGCCTGAGATAAGGTGGGTTTCGGAACGCCAAACATAAAAGTGTTAATAACTTTGGAAAAACACTTCAGACAGTTTAGATTTGATGTGCAACTACTAGAAAGACCCTTTCTGCTATAGTGGGAGGTTAAAATTTCATGTTCTGAAGCTTCCCTGAAAAGTTATGGCACAATGCACAAAAACGCTTTTCAGCCTGAGATAAGGTGGGTTTCGGAACGCCAAACATAAAAGTGTTGATAACTTTCGAAAAACACTTCAGAGAGCTTAGATTTGATGTGCACCTACTAGAAAGACCCTTTCTGCTATAGTGGGAGGTTAAAATTTCATGTTCTGAAGCTTTCCTGAAAAGTTATGGCACAATGCACAAAAACGCTTTTCAGCCTGAGATAAGGTGGGTTTCGGAACGCCAAACATAAAAGTGTTGATAACTTTGGAAAAACACTTCAGACAGCTTAGATTTGATGTGCAACTACTAGAAAGACCCTTTCTGCTATAGTGGGAGGTTAAAATTTCATGTTCTGAAGCTTCCCTGAAAAGTTATGGCACAATGCACAAAAACGCTTTTCAGCCTGAGATAAGGTGGGTTTCGGAACGCCAAACATAAAAGTGTTGATAACTTTCGAAAAACACTTCAGACAGCTTAGATTTGATGTGCACCTACTAGAAAGACCCTTTCTGCTATAGTGGGAGGTTAAAATTTCATGTTCTGAAGCTTCCCTGAAAAGTTATGGCACAATGCGTAAAAACGCTTTTCAGCCTGAGATAAGGTGGGTTTCGGAACGCCAAACATAAAAGTGTTGATAACTTTGGAAAAACACTTCAGACAGTTTAGATTTGATGTGCAACTACTAGAAAGACCCTTTCTGCTATAGTGGGAGGTTAAAATTTCATGTTCTGAAGCTTCCCTGAAAAGTTATGGCACAATGCACAAAAACGCTTTTCAGCTTGAGATAAGGTGGGTTTCGGAACGCCAAACATAAAAGTGTTAATAACTTTGGAAAAACACTTCAGACAGTTTAGATTTGATGTGCAACTACTAGAAAGACCCTTTCTGCTATAGTGGGAGGTTAAAATTTCATGTTCTGAAGCTTCCCTGAAAAGTTATGGCACAATGCACAAAAACGCTTTTCAGCCTGAGATAAGGTGGGTTTCGGAACGCCAAACATAAAAGTGTTAATAACTTTGGAAAAACACTTCAGACAGTTTAGATTTGATGTGCAACTACTAGAAAGACCCTTTCTGCTATAGTGGGAGGTTAAAATTTCATGTTCTGAAGCTTTCCTGAAAAGTTATGGCAGAATGCACAAAAACGCTTTTCAGCCTGAGATAAGGTGGGTTTCGGAACGCCAAACATAAAAGTGTTGATAACTTTCGAAAAACACTTCAGAGAGCTTAGATTTGATGTGCACCTACTAGAAAGACCCTTTCTGCTATAGTGGGAGGTTAAAATTTCATGTTCTGAAGCTTCCCTGAAAAGTTATGGCACAATGCGTAAAAACGCTTTTCAGCCTGAGATAAGGTGGGTTTCGGAACGCCAAACATAAAAGTGTTGATAACTTTGGAAAAACACTTCAGACAGTTTAGATTTGATGTGCAACTACTAGAAAGACCCTTTCTGCTATAGTGGGAGGTTAAAATTTCATGTTCTGAAGCTTTCCTGAAAAGTTATGGCACAATGCACAAAAACGCTTTTCAGCCTGAGATAAGGTGGGTTTCGGAACGCCAAACATAAAAGTGTTGATAACTTTTGAAAAACACTTCAGACAGCTTAGATTTGATGTGCCACTACTAGAAAGACCCTTTCTGCTATAGTGGGAGGTTAAAATTTCATGTTCTGAAGCTTCCCTGAAAAGTTATGGCACAATGCACAAAAACGCTTTTCAGCCTGAGATAAGGTGGGTTTCGGAAAGCCAAACATAAAAGTGTTGATAACTTTGGAAAAACACTTCAGACAGTTTAGATTTGATGTGCAAACATTAGAAAGACCCTTTCTGCTATAGTGGGAGGTTAAAATTTCATGTTCTGAAGCTTCCCTGAAAAGTTATGGCACAATGCACAAAAACGCTTTTCAGCCTGAGATAAGGTGGGTTTCGGAACGCCAAACATAAAAGTGTTAATAACTTTGGAAAAACACTTCAGACAGTTTCGATTTGATGTGCAACTACTAGAAAGACCCTTTCTGCTATAGTGGGAGGTTAAAATTTCATGTTCTGAAGCTTCCCTGAAAAGTTATGGCACAATGCACAAAAACGCTTTTCAGCCTGAGATAAGGTGGGTTTCGGAACGCCAAACATAAAAGTGTTGATAACTTTCGAAAAACACTTCAGAGAGTTTAGATTTGATGTGCACCTACTAGAAAGACCCTTTCTGCTATAGTGGGAGGTTAAAATTTCATGTTCTGAAGCTTCCCTGAAAAGTTATGGCACAATGCGTAAAAACGCTTTTCAGCCTGAGATAAGGTGGGTTTCGGAACGCCAAACATAAAAGTGTTGATAACTTTGGAAAAACACTTCAGACAGTTTAGATTTGATGTGCAACTACTAGAAAGACCCTTTCTGCTATAGTGGGAGGTTAAAATTTCATGTTCTGAAGCTTCCCTGAAAAGTTATGGCACAATGCACAAAAACGCTTTTCAGCTTGAGATAAGGTGGGTTTCGGAACGCCAAACATAAAAGTGTTAATAACTTTGGAAAAACACTTCAGACAGTTTAGATTTGATGTGCAACTACTAGAAAGACCCTTTCTGCTATAGTGGGAGGTTAAAATTTCATGTTCTGAAGCTTCCCTGAAAAGTTATGGCACAATGCACAAAAACGCTTTTCAGCCTGAGATAAGGTGGGTTTCGGAACGCCAAACATAAAAGTGTTAATAACTTTGGAAAAACACTTCAGACAGTTTAGATTTGATGTGCAACTACTAGAAAGACCCTTTCTGCTATAGTGGGAGGTTAAAATTTCATGTTCTGAAGCTTTCCTGAAAAGTTATGGCAGAATGCACAAAAACGCTTTTCAGCCTGAGATAAGGTGGGTTTCGGAACGCCAAACATAAAAGTGTTGATAACTTTCGAAAAACACTTCAGAGAGCTTAGATTTGATGTGCACCTACTAGAAAGACCCTTTCTGCTATAGTGGGAGGTTAAAATTTCATGTTCTGAAGCTTCCCTGAAAAGTTATGGCACAATGCGTAAAAACGCTTTTCAGCCTGAGATAAGGTGGGTTTCGGAACGCCAAACATAAAAGTGTTGATAACTTTGGAAAAACACTTCAGACAGTTTAGATTTGATGTGCAACTACTAGAAAGACCCTTTCTGCTATAGTGGGAGGTTAAAATTTCATGTTCTGAAGCTTTCCTGAAAAGTTATGGCACAATGCACAAAAACGCTTTTCAGCCTGAGATAAGGTGGGTTTCGGAACGCCAAACATAAAAGTGTTGATAACTTTTGAAAAACACTTCAGACAGCTTAGATTTGATGTGCCACTACTAGAAAGACCCTTTCTGCTATAGTGGGAGGTTAAAATTTCATGTTCTGAAGCTTCCCTGAAAAGTTATGGCACAATGCACAAAAACGCTTTTCAGCCTGAGATAAGGTGGGTTTCGGAAAGCCAAACATAAAAGTGTTGATAACTTTGGAAAAACACTTCAGACAGTTTAGATTTGATGTGCAAACATTAGAAAGACCCTTTCTGCTATAGTGGGAGGTTAAAATTTCATGTTCTGAAGCTTCCCTGAAAAGTTATGGCACAATGCACAAAAACGCTTTTCAGCCTGAGATAAGGTGGGTTTCGGAACGCCAAACATAAAAGTGTTAATAACTTTGGAAAAACACTTCAGACAGTTTCGATTTGATGTGCAACTACTAGAAAGACCCTTTCTGCTATAGTGGGAGGTTAAAATTTCATGTTCTGAAGCTTCCCTGAAAAGTTATGGCACAATGCACAAAAACGCTTTTCAGCCTGAGATAAGGTGGGTTTCGGAACGCCAAACATAAAAGTGTTGATAACTTTCGAAAAACACTTCAGAGAGTTTAGATTTGATGTGCACCTACTAGAAAGACCCTTTCTGCTATAGTGGGAGGTTAAAATTTCATGTTCTGAAGCTTCCCTGAAAAGTTATGGCACAATGCGTAAAAACGCTTTTCAGCCTGAGATAAGGTGGGTTTCGGAACGCCAAACATAAAAGTGTTGATAACTTTGGAAAAACACTTCAGACAGTTTAGATTTGATGTGCAACTACTAGAAAGACCCTTTCTGCTATAGTGGGAGGTTAAAATTTCATGTTCTGAAGCTTTCCTGAAAAGTTATGGCACAATGCACAAAAACGCTTTTCAGCCTGAGATAAGGTGGGTTTCGGAACGCCAAACATAAAAGTGTTGATAACTTTTGAAAAACACTTCAGACAGCTTAGATTTGATGTGCAACTACTAGAAAGACCCTTTCTGCTATAGTGGGAGGTTAAAATTTCATGTTCTGAAGCTTCCCTGAAAAGTTATGGCACAATGCACAAAAACGCTTTTCAGCCTGAGATAAGGTGGGTTTCGGAACGCCAAACATAAAAGTGTTGATAACTTTCGAAAAACACTTCAGAGAGCTTAGATTTGATGTGCACCTACTAGAAAGACCCTTTCTGCTATAGTGGGAGGTTAAAATTTCATGTTCTGAAGCTTCCCTGAAAAGTTATGGCACAATGCACAAAAACGCTTTTCAGCCTGAGATAAGGTGGGTTTCGGAACGCCAAACATAAAAGTGTTAATAACTTTGGAAAAACACTTCAGACAGTTTAGATTTGATGTGCAACTACTAGAAAGACCCTTTCTGCTATAGTGGGAGGTTAAAATTTCATGTTCTGAAGCTTCCCTGAAAAGTTATGGCACAATGCACAAAAACGCTTTTCAGCCTGAGATAAGGTGGGTTTCGGAACGCCAAACATAAAAGTGTTAATAACTTTGGAAAAACACTTCAGACAGTTTAGATTTGATGTGCAACTACTAGAAAGACCCTTTCTGCTATAGTGGGAGGTTAAAATTTCATGTTCTGAAGCTTCCCTGAAAAGTTATGGCACAATGCACAAAAACGCTTTTCAGCCTGAGATAAGGTGGGTTTCGGAACGCCAAACATAAAAGTGTTAATAACTTTGGAAAAACACTTCAGACAGTTTAGATTTGATGTGCAACTACTAGAAAGACCCTTTCTGCTATAGTGGGAGGTTAAAATTTCATGTTCTGAAGCTTCCCTGAAAAGTTATGGCACAATGCACAATAACGCTTTTCAGCCTGAGATAAGGTGGGTTTCGGAACGCCAAACATAAAAGTGTTGATAACTTTCGAAAAACACTTCAGAGAGCTTAGATTTGATGTGCACCTACTAGAAAGACCCTTTCTGCTATAGTGGGAGGTTAAAATTTCATGTTCTGAAGCTTCCCTGAAAAGTTATGGCACAATGCGTAAAAACGCTTTTCAGCCTGAGATAAGGTGGGTTTCGGAACGCCAAACATAAAAGTGTTGATAACTTTGGAAAAACACTTCAGACAGTTTAGATTTGATGTGCAACTACTAGAAAGACCCTTTCTGCTATAGTGGGAGGTTAAAATTTCATGTTCTGAAGCTTTCCTGAAAAGTTATGGCACAATGCACAAAAACGCTTTTCAGCCTGAGATAAGGTGGGTTTCGGAACGCCAAACATAAAAGTGTTGATAACTTTGGAAAAACACTTCAGACAGCTTAGATTTGATGTGCAACTACTAGAAAGACCCTTTCTGCTATAGTGGGAGGTTAAAATTTCATGTTCTGAAGCTTCCCTGAAAAGTTATGGCACAATGCACAAAAACGCTTTTCAGCCTGAGATAAGGTGGGTTTCGGAACGCCAAACATAAAAGTGTTGATAACTTTGGAAAAACACTTCAGACAGCTTAGATTTGATGTGCAACTACTAGAAAGACCCTTTCTGCTATAGTGGGAGGTTAAAATTTCATGTTCTGAAGCTTTCCTGAAAAGTTATGGCACAATGCACAAAAACGCTTTTCAGCCTGAGATAAGGTGGGTTTCGGAACGCCAAACATAAAAGTGTTGATAACTTTGGAAAAACACTTCAGACAGCTTAGATTTGATGTGCAACTACTAGAAAGACCCTTTCTGCTATAGTGGGAGGTTAAAATTTCATGTTCTGAAGCTTCCCTGAAAAGTTATGGCACAATGCACAAAAACGCTTTTCAGCCTGAGATAAGGTGGGTTTCGGAACGCCAAACATAAAAGTGTTGATAACTTTGGAAAAACACTTCAGACAGCTTAGATTTGATGTGCACCTACTAGAAAGACCCTTTCTGCTATAGTGGGAGGTTAAAATTTCATGTTCTGAAGCTTCCCTGAAAAGTTATGGCACAATGCAAAAAAACGCTTTTCAGCCTGAGATAAGGTGGGTTTCGGAACGCCAAACATAAAAGTGTTGATAACTTTGGAAAAACACTTCAGACAGTTTAGATTTGATGTGCAACTACTAGAAAGACCCTTTCTGCTATAGTGGGAGGTTAAAATTTCATGTTCTGAAGCTTTCCTGAAAAGTTATGGCACAATGCACAAAAACGCTTTTCAGCCTGAGATAAGGTGGGTTTCGGAACGCCAAACATAAAAGTGTTGATAACTTTTGAAAAACACTTCAGACAGCTTAGATTTGATGTGCAACTACTAGAAAGACCCTTTCTGCTATAGTGGGAGGTTAAAATTTCATGTTCTGAAGCTTCCCTGAAAAGTTATGGCACAATGCACAAAAACGCTTTTCAGCCTGAGATAAGGTGGGTTTCGGAACGCCAAACATAAAAGTGTTGATAACTTTCGAAAAACACTTCAGACAGCTTAGATTTGATGTGCACCTACTAGAAAGACCCTTTCTGCTATAGTGGGAGGTTAAAATTTCATGTTCTGAAGCTTCCCTGAAAAGTTATGGCACAATGCGTAAAAACGCTTTTCAGCCTGAGATAAGGTGGGTTTCGGAACGCCAAACATAAAAGTGTTGATAACTTTGGAAAAACACTTCAGACAGTTTAGATTTGATGTGCAACTACTAGAAAGACCCTTTCTGCTATAGTGGGAGGTTAAAATTTCATGTTCTGAAGCTTCCCTGAAAAGTTATGGCACAATGCACAAAAACGCTTTTCAGCCTGAGATAAGGTGGGTTTCGGAACGCCAAACATAAAAGTGTTAATAACTTTGGAAAAACACTTCAGACAGTTTAGATTTGATGTGCAACTACTAGAAAGACCCTTTCTGCTATAGTGGGAGGTTAAAATTTCATGTTCTGAAGCTTCCCTGAAAAGTTATGGCACAATGCACAAAAACGCTTTTCAGCCTGAGATAAGGTGGGTTTCGGAACGCCAAACATAAAAGTGTTAATAACTTTGGAAAAACACTTCAGACAGTTTAGATTTGATGTGCAACTACTAGAAAGACCCTTTCTGCTATAGTGGGAGGTTAAAATTTCATGTTCTGAAGCTTCCCTGAAAAGTTATGGCACAATGCAAAAAAACGCTTTTCAGCCTGAGATAAGGTGGGTTTCGGAACGCCAAACATAAAAGTGTTGATAACTTTGGAAAAACACTTCAGACAGTTTAGATTTGATGTGCAACTACTAGAAAGACCCTTTCTGCTATAGTGGGAGGTTAAAATTTCATGTTCTGAAGCTTTCCTGAAAAGTTATGGCACAATGCACAAAAACGCTTTTCAGCCTGAGATAAGGTGGGTTTCGGAACGCCAAACATAAAAGTGTTGATAACTTTGGAAAAACACTTCAGACAGTTTAGATTTGATGTGCAACTACTAGAAAGACCCTTTCTGCTATAGTGGGAGGTTAAAATTTCATGTTCTGAAGCTTTCCTGAAAAGTTATGGCACAATGCACAAAAACGCTTTTCAGCCTGAGATAAGGTGGGTTTCGGAACGCCAAACATAAAAGTGTTGATAACTTTGGAAAAACACTTCAGACAGCTTAGATTTGATGTGCAACTACTAGAAAGACCCTTTCTGCTATAGTGGGAGGTTAAAATTTCATGTTCTGAAGCTTCCCTGAAAAGTTATGGCACAATGCACAAAAACGCTTTTCAGCCTGAGATAAGGTGGGTTTCGGAACGCCAAACATAAAAGTGTTGATAACTTTGGAAAAACACTTCAGACAGCTTAGATTTGATGTGCAACTACTAGAAAGACCCTTTCTGCTATAGTGGGAGGTTAAAATTTCATGTTCTGAAGCTTTCCTGAAAAGTTATGGCACAATGCACAAAAACGCTTTTCAGCCTGAGATAAGGTGGGTTTCGGAACGCCAAACATAAAAGTGTTGATAACTTTGGAAAAACACTTCAGACAGCTTAGATTTGATGTGCAACTACTAGAAAGACCCTTTCTGCTATAGTGGGAGGTTAAAATTTCATGTTCTGAAGCTTCCCTGAAAAGTTATGGCACAATGCACAAAAACGCTTTTCAGCCTGAGATAAGGTGGGTTTCGGAACGCCAAACATAAAAGTGTTGATAACTTTGGAAAAACACTTCAGACAGCTTAGATTTGATGTGCACCTACTAGAAAGACCCTTTCTGCTATAGTGGGAGGTTAAAATTTCATGTTCTGAAGCTTCCCTGAAAAGTTATGGCACAATGCAAAAAAACGCTTTTCAGCCTGAGATAAGGTGGGTTTCGGAACGCCAAACATAAAAGTGTTGATAACTTTGGAAAAACACTTCAGACAGTTTAGATTTGATGTGCAACTACTAGAAAGACCCTTTCTGCTATAGTGGGAGGTTAAAATTTCATGTTCTGAAGCTTTCCTGAAAAGTTATGGCACAATGCACAAAAACGCTTTTCAGCCTGAGATAAGGTGGGTTTCGGAACGCCAAACATAAAAGTGTTGATAACTTTCGAAAAACACTTCAGACAGCTTAGATTTGATGTGCACCTACTAGAAAGACCCTTTCTGCTATAGTGGGAGGTTAAAATTTCATGTTCTGAAGCTTCCCTGAAAAGTTATGGCACAATGCGTAAAAACGCTTTTCAGCCTGAGATAAGGTGGGTTTCGGAACGCCAAACATAAAAGTGTTGATAACTTTGGAAAAACACTTCAGACAGTTTAGATTTGATGTGCAACTACTAGAAAGACCCTTTCTGCTATAGTGGGAGGTTAAAATTTCATGTTCTGAAGCTTCCCTGAAAAGTTATGGCACAATGCACAAAAACGCTTTTCAGCCTGAGATAAGGTGGGTTTCGGAACGCCAAACATAAAAGTGTTAATAACTTTGGAAAAACACTTCAGACAGTTTAGATTTGATGTGCAACTACTAGAAAGACCCTTTCTGCTATAGTGGGAGGTTAAAATTTCATGTTCTGAAGCTTCCCTGAAAAGTTATGGCACAATGCACAAAAACGCTTTTCAGCCTGAGATAAGGTGGGTTTCGGAACGCCAAACATAAAAGTGTTAATAACTTTGGAAAAACACTTCAGACAGTTTAGATTTGATGTGCAACTACTAGAAAGACCCTTTCTGCTATAGTGGGAGGTTAAAATTTCATGTTCTGAAGCTTCCCTGAAAAGTTATGGCACAATGCAAAAAAACGCTTTTCAGCCTGAGATAAGGTGGGTTTCGGAACGCCAAACATAAAAGTGTTGATAACTTTGGAAAAACACTTCAGACAGTTTAGATTTGATGTGCAACTACTAGAAAGACCCTTTCTGCTATAGTGGGAGGTTAAAATTTCATGTTCTGAAGCTTTCCTGAAAAGTTATGGCACAATGCACAAAAACGCTTTTCAGCCTGAGATAAGGTGGGTTTCGGAACGCCAAACATAAAAGTGTTGATAACTTTTGAAAAACACTTCAGACAGCTTAGATTTGATGTGCAACTACTAGAAAGACCCTTTCTGCTATAGTGGGAGGTTAAAATTTCATGTTCTGAAGCTTTCCTGAAAAGTTATGGCACAATGCACAGAAACGCTTTTCAGCCTGAGATAAGGTGGGTTTCGGAACGCCAAACATAAAAGTGTTGATAACTTTCGAAAAACACTTCAGACAGCTTAGATTTGATGTGCACCTACTAGAAAGACCCTTTCTGCTATAGTGGGAGGTTAAAATTTCATGTTCTGAAGCTTCCCTGAAAAGTTATGGCACAATGCGTAAAAACGCTTTTCAGCCTGAGATAAGGTGGGTTTCGGAACGCCAAACATAAAAGTGTTGATAACTTTGGAAAAACACTTCAGACAGTTTAGATTTGATGTGCAACTACTAGAAAGACCCTTTCTGCTATAGTGGGAGGTTAAAATTTCATGTTCTGAAGCTTTCCTGAAAAGTTATGGCACAATGCACAAAAACGCTTTTCAGCCTGAGATAAGGTGGGTTTCGGAACGCCAAACATAAAAGTGTTGATAACTTTGGAAAAACACTTCAGACAGCTTAGATTTGATGTGCAACTACTAGAAAGACCCTTTCTGCTATAGTGGGAGGTTAAAATTTCATGTTCTGAAGCTTCCCTGAAAAGTTATGGCACAATGCACAAAAACGCTTTTCAGCCTGAGATAAGGTGGGTTTCGGAACGCCAAACATAAAAGTGTTGATAACTTTCGAAAAACACTTCAGACAGCTTAGATTTGATGTGCACCTACTAGAAAGACCCTTTCTGCTATAGTGGGAGGTTAAAATTTCATGTTCTGAAGCTTCCCTGAAAAGTTATGGCACAATGCACAAAAACGCTTTTCAGCCTGAGATAAGGTGGGTTTCGGAACGCCAAACATAAAAGTGTTAATAACTTTGGAAAAACACTTCAGACAGTTTAGATTTGATGTGCAACTACTAGAAAGACCCTTTCTGCTATAGTGGGAGGTTAAAATTTCATGTTCTGAAGCTTCCCTGAAAAGTTATGGCACAATGCACAAAAACGCTTTTCAGCCTGAGATAAGGTGGGTTTCGGAACGCCAAACATAAAAGTGTTGATAACTTTCGAAAAACACTTCAGAGAGCTTAGATTTGATGTGCACCTACTAGAAAGACCCTTTCTGCTATAGTGGGAGGTTAAAATTTCATGTTCTGAAGCTTCCCTGAAAAGTTATGGCACAATGCGTAAAAACGCTTTTCAGCCTGAGATAAGGTGGGTTTCGGAACGCCAAACATAAAAGTGTTGATAACTTTGGAAAAACACTTCAGACAGTTTACATTTGATGTGCAACTACTAGAAAGACCCTTTCTGCTATAGTGGGAGGTTAAAATTTCATGTTCTGAAGCTTCGCTGAAAAGTTATGGCACAATGCACAAAAACGCTTTTCAGCCTGAGATAAGGTGGGTTTCGGAACGCCAAACATAAAAGTGTTAATAACTTTGGAAAAACACTTCAGACAGTTTAGATTTGATGTGCAACTACTAGAAAGACCCTTTCTGCTATAGTGGGAGGTTAAAATTTCATGTTCTGAAGCTTCCCTGAAAAGTTATGGCACAATGCACAAAAACGCTTTTCAGCCTGAGATAAGGTGGGTTTCGGAACGCCAAACATAAAAGTGTTGATAACTTTCGAAAAACACTTCAGAGAGCTTAGATTTGATGTGCACCTACTAGAAAGACCCTTTCTGCTATAGTGGGAGGTTAAAATTTCATGTTCTGAAGCTTCCCTGAAAAGTTATGGCACAATGCGTAAAAACGCTTTTCAGCCTGAGATAAGGTGGGTTTCGGAACGCCAAACATAAAAGTGTTGATAACTTTGGAAAAACACTTCAGACAGTTTAGATTTGATGTGCAACTACTAGAAAGACCCTTTCTGCTATAGTGGGACGTTAAAATTTCATGTTCTGAAGCTTTCCTGAAAAGTTATGGCACAATGCACAAAAACGCTTTTCAGCCTGAGATAAGGTGGGTTTCGGAACGCCAAACATAAAAGTGTTGATAACTTTGGAAAAACACTTCAGACAGCTTAGATTTGATGTGCAACTACTAGAAAGACCCTTTCTGCTATAGTGGGAGGTTAAAATTTCATGTTCTGAAGCTTCCCTGAAAAGTTATGGCACAATGCACAAAAACGCTTTTCAGCCTGAGATAAGGTGGGTTTCGGAACGCCAAACATAAAAGTGTTGATAACTTTCGAAAAACACTTCAGACAGATTAGATTTGATGTGCACCTACTAGAAAGACCCTTTCTGCTATAGTGGGAGGTTAAAATTTCATGTTCTGAAGCTTCCCTGAAAAGTTATGGCACAATGCGTAAAAACGCTTTTCAGCCTGAGATAAGGTGGGTTTCGGAACGCCAAACATAAAAGTGTTGATAACTTTGGAAAAACACTTCAGACAGTTTAGATTTGATGTGCAACTACTAGAAAGACCCTTTCTGCTGTAGTGGGAGGTTAAAATTTCATGTTCTGAAGCTTCCCTGAAAAGTTATGGCACAATGCACAAAAACGCTTTTCAGCCTGAGATAAGGTGGGTTTTGGAACGCCAAACATAAAAGTGTTAATAACTTTGGAAAAACACTTCAGACAGTTTAGATTTGATGTGCAACTACTAGAAAGACCCTTTCTGCTATAGTGGGAGGTTAAAATTTCATGTTCTGAAGCTTCCCTGAAAAGTTATGGCACAATGCACAAAAACGCTTTTCAGCCTGAGATAAGGTGGGTTTCGGAACGCCAAACATAAAAGTGTTGATAACTTTCGAAAAACACTTCAGAGAGCTTAGATTTGATGTGCACCTACTAGAAAGACCCTTTCTGCTATAGTGGGAGGTTAAAATTTCATGTTCTGAAGCTTTCCAGAAAAGTTATGGCACAATGCACAAAAACGCTTTTCAGCCTGAGATAAGGTGGGTTTCGGAACGCCAAACATAAAAGTGTTGATAACTTTCGAAAAACACTTCAGAGAGCTTAGATTTGATGTGCACCTACTAGAAAGACCCTTTCTGCTATAGTGGGAGGTTAAAATTTCATGTTCTGAAGCTTCCCTGAAAAGTTATGGCACAATGCGTAAAAACGCTTTTCAGCCTGAGATAAGGTGGGTTTCGGAACGCCAAACATAAAAGTGTTGATAACTTTGGAAAAACACTTCAGACAGTTTAGATTTGATGTGCAACTACTAGAAAGACCCTTTCTGCTATAGTGGGAGGTTAAAATTTCATGTTCTGAAGCTTTCCTGAAAAGTTATGGCACAATGCACAAAAACGCTTTTCAGCCTGAGATAAGGTGGGTTTCGGAACGCCAAACATAAAAGTGTTGATAACTTTTGAAAAACACTTTAGACAGCTTAGATTTGATGTGCAACTACTAGAAAGACCCTTTCTGCTATAGTGGGAGGTTAAAATTTCATGTTCTGAAGCTTCCCTGAAAAGTTATGGCACAATGCACAAAAACGCTTTTCAGCCTGAGATAAGGTGGGTTTCGGAAAGCCAAACATAAAAGTGTTGATTACTTTGGAAAAACACTTCAGACAGTTTAGATTTGATGTGCAACTACTAGAAAGACCCTTTCTGCTATAGTGGGAGGTTAAAATTTCATGTTCTGAAGCTTCCCTGAAAAGTTATGGCACAATGCACAAAAACGCTTTTCAGCCTGAGATAAGGTGGGTTTCGGAACGCCAAACATAAAAGTGTTAATAACTTTGGAAAAACACTTCAGACAGTTTAGATTTGATGTGCAACTACTAGAAAGGCCCTTTCTGCTATAGTGGGAGGTTAAAATTTCATGTTCTGAAGCTTCCCTGAAAAGTTATGGCACAATGCACAAAAACGCTTTTCAGCCTGAGATAAGGTGGGTTTCGGAACGCCAAACATAAAAGTGTTGATAACTTTCGAAAAACACTTCAGAGAGCTTAGATTCGATGTGCACCTACTAGAAAGACCCTTTCTGCTATAGTGGGAGGTTAAAATTTCATGTTCTGAAGCTTCCCTGAAAAGTTATGGCACAATGCGTAAAAACGCTTTTCAGCCTGAGATAAGGTGGGTTTCGGAACGCCAAACATAAAAGTGTTGATAACTTTGGAAAAACACTTCAGACAGTTTAGATTTGATGTGCAACTACTAGAAAGACCCTTTCTGCTATAGTGGGAGGTTAAAATTTCATGTTCTGAAGCTTTCCTGAAAAGTTATGGCACAATGCACAAAAACGCTTTTCAGCCTGAGATAAGGTGGGTTTCGGAACGCCAAACATAAAAGTGTTGATAACTTTTGAAAAACACTTCAGACAGCTTAGATTTGATGTGCAACTACTAGAAAGACCCTTTCTGCTATAGTGGGAGGTTAAAATTTCATGTTCTGAAGCTTCCCTGAAAAGTTATGGCACAATGCACAAAAACGCTTTTCAGCCTGAGATAAGGTGGGTTTCGGAACGCCAAACATAAAAGTGTTAATAACTTTCGAAAAACACTTCAGACAGCTTAGATTTGATGTGCACCTACTAGAAAGACCCTTTCTGCTATAGTGGGAGGTTAAAATTTCATGTTCTGAAGCTTCCCTGAAAAGTTATGGCACAATGCGTAAAAACGCTTTTCAGCCTGAGATAAGGTGGGTTTCGGAACGCCAAACATAAAAGTGTTGATAACTTTGGAAAAACACTTCAGACAGTTTAGATTTGATGTGCAACTACTAGAAAGACCCTTTCTGCTATAGTGGGAGGTTAAAATTTCATGTTCTGAAGCTTCCCTGAAAAGTTATGGCACAATGCACAAAAACGCTTTTCAGCCTGAGATAAGGTGGGTTTCGGAACGCCAAACATAAAAGTGTTAATAACTTTGGAAAAACACTTCAGACAGTTTAGATTTGATGTGCAACTACTAGAAAGACCCTTTCTGCTATAGTGGGAGGTTAAAATTTCATGTTCTGAAGCTTCCCTGAAAAGTTATGGCACAATGCACAAAAACGCTTTTCAGCCTGAGATAAGGTGGGTTTAGGAACGCCAAACATAAAAGTGTTAATAACTTTGGAAAAACACTTCAGACAGTTTAGATTTGATGAGCAACTACTAGAAAGACCCTTTCTGCTATAGTGGGAGGTTAAAATTTCATGTTCTGAAGCTTCCCTGAAAAGTTATGGCACAATGCACAAAAACGCTTTTCAGCCTGAGATAAGGTGGGTTTCGGAACGCCAAACATAAAAGTGTTGATAACTTTCGAAAAACACTTCAGAGAGCTTAGATTTGATATGCACCTACTAGAAAGACCCTTTCTGCTATAGTGGGAGGTTAAAATTTCATGTTCTGAAGCTTCCCTGAAAAGTTATGGCACAATGCGTAAAAACGCTTTTCAGCCTGAGATAAGGTGGGTTTCGGAACGCCAAACATAAAAGTGTTGATAACTTTGGAAAAACACTTCAGACAGTTTAGATTTGATGTGCAACTACTAGAAAGACCCTTTCTGCTATAGTGGGAGGTTAAAATTTCATGTTCTGAAGCTTTCCTGAAAAGTTATGGCACAATGCACAAAAACGCTTTTCAGCCTGAGATAAGGTGGGTTTCGGAACGCCAAACATAAAAGTGTTGATAACTTTTGAAAAACACTTCAGACAGCTTAGATTTGATGTGCAACTACTAGAAAGACCCTTTCTGCTATAGTGGGAGGTTAAAATTTCATGTTCTGAAGCTTCCCTGAAAAGTTATGGCACAATGCACAAAAACGCTTTTCAGCCTGAGATAAGGTGGGTTTCGGAACGCCAAACATAAAAGTGTTGATAACTTTCGAAAAACACTTCAGACAGCTTAGATTTGATGTGCACCTACTAGAAAGACCCTTTCTGCTTTAGTGGGAGGTTAAAATTTCATGTTCTGAAGCTTCCCTGAAAAGTTATGGCACAATGCGTAAAAACGCTTTTCAGCCTGAGATAAGGTGGGTTTCGGAACGCCAAACATAAAAGTGTTGATAACTTTGGAAAAACACTTCAGACAGTTTAGATTTGATGTGCAACTACTAGAAAGACCCTTTCTGCTATAGTGGGAGGTTAAAATTTCATGTTCTGAAGCTTCCCTGAAAAGTTATGGCACAATGCACAAAAACGCTTTTCAGCCTGAGATAAGGTGGGTTTCGGAACGCCAAACATAAAAGTGTTAATAACTTTGGAAAAACACTTCAGACAGTTTAGATTTGATGTGCAACTACTAGAAAGACCCTTTCTGCTATAGTGGGAGGTTAAAATTTCATGTTCTGAAGCTTCCCTGAAAAGTTATGGCACAATGCACAAAAACGCTTTTCAGCCTGAGATAAGGTGGGTTTCGGAACGCCAAACATAAAAGTATTAATAACTTTGGAAAAACACTTCAGACAGTTTAGATTTGATGTGCAACTACTAGAAAGACCCTTTCTGCTATAGTGGGAGGTTAAAATTTCATGTTCTGAAGCTTCCCTGAAAAGTTATGGCACAATGCACAAAAACGCTTTTCAGCCTGAGATAAGGTGGGTTTCGGAACGCCAAACATAAAAGTGTTAATAACTTTGGAAAAACACTTCAGACAGTTTAGATTTGATGTGCAACTACTAGAAAGACCCTTTCTGCTATAGTGGGAGGTTAAAATTTCATGTTCTGAAGCTTCCCTGAAAAGTTATGGCACAATGCACAAAAACGCTTTTCAGCCTGAGATAAGGTGGGTTTCGGAACGCCAAACATAAAAGTGTTAATAACTTTGGAAAAACACTTCAGACAGTTTAGATTTGATGTGCAACTACTAGAGAGACCCTTTCTGCTTTAGTGGGAGGTTAAAATTTCATGTTCTGAAGCTTCCCTGAAAAGTTATGGCACAATGCGTAAAAACGCTTTTCAGCCTGAGATAAGGTGGGTTTCGGAACGCCAAACATAAAAGTGTTGATAACTTTGGAAAAACACTTCAGACAGTTTAGATTTGATGTGCAACTACTAGAAAGACCCTTTCTGCTATAGTGGGAGGTTAAAATTTCATGTTCTGAAGCTTCCCTGAAAAGTTATGGCACAATGCACAAAAACGCTTTTCAGCCTGAGATAAGGTGGGTTTTGGAACGCCAAACATAAAAGTGTTAATAACTTTGGAAAAACACTTCAGACAGTTTAGATTTGATGTGCAACTACTAGAAAGACCCTTTCTGCTATAGTGGGAGGTTAAAATTTCATGTTCTGAAGCTTCCCTGAAAAGTTATGGCACAATGCACAAAAACGCTTTTCAGCCTGAGATAAGGTGGGTTTCGGAACGCCAAACATAAAAGTGTTGATAACTTTCGAAAAACACTTCAGAGAGCTTAGATTTGATGTGCACCTACTAGAAAGACCCTTTCTGCTATAGTGGGAGGTTAAAATTTCATGTTCTGAAGCTTTCCTGAAAAGTTATGGCACAATGCACAAAAACGCTTTTCAGCCTGAGATAAGGTGGGTTTCGGAACGCCAAACATAAAAGTGTTGATAACTTTTGAAAAACACTTCAGACAGCTTAGATTTGATGTGCAACTACTAGAAAGACCCTTTCTGCTATAGTGGGAGGTTAAAATTTCATGTTCTGAAGCTTCCCTGAAAAGTTATGGCACAATGCACAAAAACGCTTTTCAGCCTGAGATAAGGTGGGTTTCGGAACGCCAAACATAAAAGTGTTGATAACTTTCGAAAAACACTTCAGACAGCTTAGATTTGATGTGCACCTACTAGAAAGACCCTTTCTGCTTTAGTGGGAGGTTAAAATTTCATGTTCTGAAGCTTCCCTGAAAAGTTATGGCACAATGCGTAAAAACGCTTTTCAGCCTGAGATAAGGTGGGTTTCGGAACGCCAAACATAAAAGTGTTGATAACTTTGGAAAAACACTTCAGACAGTTTAGATTTGATGTGCAACTACTAGAAAGACCCTTTCTGCTATAGTGGGAGGTTAAAATTTCATGTTCTGAAGCTTCCCTGAAAAGTTATGGCACAATGCACAAAAACGCTTTTCAGCCTGAGATAAGGTGGGTTTCGGAACGCCAAACATAAAAGTGTTAATAACTTTGGAAAAACACTTCAGACAGTTTAGATTTGATGTGCAACTACTAGAAAGACCCTTTCTGCTATAGTGGGAGGTTAAAATTTCATGTTCTGAAGCTTCCCTGAAAAGTTATGGCACAATGCACAAAAACGCTTTTCAGCCTGAGATAAGGTGGGTTTCGGAACGCCAAACATAAAAGTGTTAATAACTTTGGAAAAACACTTCAGACAGTTTAGATTTGATGTGCAACTACTAGAAAGACCCTTTCTGCTATAGTGGGAGGTTAAAATTTCATGTTCTGAAGCTTCCCTGAAAAGTTATGGCACAATGCACAAAAACGCTTTTCAGCCTGAGATAAGGTGGGTTTCGGAACGCCAAACATAAAAGTGTTAATAACTTTGGAAAAACACTTCAGACAGTTTAGATTTGATGTGCAACTACTAGAGAGACCCTTTCTGCTTTAGTGGGAGGTTAAAATTTCATGTTCTGAAGCTTCCCTGAAAAGTTATGGCACAATGCGTAAAAACGCTTTTCAGCCTGAGATAAGGTGGGTTTCGGAACGCCAAACATAAAAGTGTTGATAACTTTGGAAAAACACTTCAGACAGTTTAGATTTGATGTGCAACTACTAGAAAGACCCTTTCTGCTATAGTGGGAGGTTAAAATTTCATGTTCTGAAGCTTCCCTGAAAAGTTATGGCACAATGCACAAAAACGCTTTTCAGCCTGAGATAAGGTGGGTTTTGGAACGCCAAACATAAAAGTGTTAATAACTTTGGAAAAACACTTCAGACAGTTTAGATTTGATGTGCAACTACTAGAAAGACCCTTTCTGCTATAGTGGGAGGTTAAAATTTCATGTTCTGAAGCTTCCCTGAAAAGTTATGGCACTATGCACAAAAACGCTTTTCAGCCTGAGATAAGGTGGGTTTCGGAACGCCAAACATAAAAGTGTTGATAACTTTCGAAAAACACTTCAGAGAGCTTAGATTTGATGTGCACCTACTAGAAAGACCCTTTCTGCTATAGTGGGAGGTTAAAATTTCATGTTCTGAAGCTTTCCTGAAAAGTTATGGCACAATGCACAAAAACGCTTTTCAGCCTGAGATAAGGTGGGTTTCGGAACGCCAAACATAAAAGTGTTGATAACTTTCGAAAAACACTTCAGAGAGCTTAGATTTGATGTGCACCTACTAGAAAGACCCTTTCTGCTATAGTGGGAGGTTAAAATTTCATGTTCTGAAGCTTCCCTGAAAAGTTATGGCACAATGCGTAAAAACGCTTTTCAGCCTGAGATAAGGTGGGTTTCGGAACGCCAAACATAAAAGTGTTGATAACTTTGGAAAAACACTTCAGACAGTTTAGATTTGATGTGCAACTACTAGAAAGACCCTTTCTGCTATAGTGGGAGGTTAAAATTTCATGTTCTGAAGCTTTCCTGAAAAGTTATGGCACAATGCACAAAAACGCTTTTCAGCCTGAGATAAGGTGGGTTTCGGAACGCCAAACATAAAAGTGTTGATAACTTTTGAAAAACACTTTAGACAGCTTAGATTTGATGTGCAACTACTAGAAAGACCCTTTCTGCTATAGTGGGAGGTTAAAATTTCATGTTCTGAAGCTTCCCTGAAAAGTTATGGCACAATGCACAAAAACGCTTTTCAGCCTGAGATAAGGTGGGTTTCGGAAAGCCAAACATAAAAGTGTTGATAACTTTGGAAAAACACTTCAGACAGTTTAGATTTGATGTGCAACTACTAGAAAGACCCTTTCTGCTATAGTGGGAGGTTAAAATTTCATGTTCTGAAGCTTCCCTGAAAAGTTATGGCACAATGCACAAAAACGCTTTTCAGCCTGAGATAAGGTGGGTTTCGGAACGCCAAACATAAAAGTGTTAATAACTTTGGAAAAACACTTCAGACAGTTTAGATTTGATGTGCAACTACTAGAAAGGCCCTTTCTGCTATAGTGGGAGGTTAAAATTTCATGTTCTGAAGCTTCCCTGAAAAGTTATGGCACAATGCACAAAAACGCTTTTCAGCCTGAGATAAGGTGGGTTTCGGAACGCCAAACATAAAAGTGTTGATAACTTTCGAAAAACACTTCAGAGAGCTTAGATTCGATGTGCACCTACTAGAAAGACCCTTTCTGCTATAGTGGGAGGTTAAAATTTCATGTTCTGAAGCTTCCCTGAAAAGTTATGGCACAATGCGTAAAAACGCTTTTCAGCCTGAGATAAGGTGGGTTTCGGAACGCCAAACATAAAAGTGTTGATAACTTTGGAAAAACACTTCAGACAGTTTAGATTTGATGTGCAACTACTAGAAAGACCCTTTCTGCTATAGTGGGAGGTTAAAATTTCATGTTCTGAAGCTTTCCTGAAAAGTTATGGCACAATGCACAAAAACGCTTTTCAGCCTGAGATAAGGTGGGTTTCGGAACGCCAAACATAAAAGTGTTGATAACTTTTGAAAAACACTTCAGACAGCTTAGATTTGATGTGCAACTACTAGAAAGACCCTTTCTGCTATAGTGGGAGGTTAAAATTTCATGTTCTGAAGCTTCCCTGAAAAGTTATGGCACAATGCACAAAAACGCTTTTCAGCCTGAGATAAGGTCGGTTTCGGAACGCCAAACATAAAAGTGTTAATAACTTTCGAAAAACACTTCAGATAGCTTAGATTTGATGTGCACCTACTAGAAAGACCCTTTCTGCTATAGTGGGAGGTTAAAATTTCATGTTCTGAAGCTTCCCTGAAAAGTTATGGCACAATGCGTAAAAACGCTTTTCAGCCTGAGATAAGGTGGGTTTCGGAACGCCAAACATAAAAGTGTTGATAACTTTGGAAAAACACTTCAGACAGTTTAGATTTGATGTGCAACTACTAGAAAGACCCTTTCTGCTATAGTGGGAGGTTAAAATTTCATGTTCTGAAGCTTCCCTGAAAAGTTATGGCACAATGCACAAAAACGCTTTTCAGCCTGAGATAAGGTGGGTTTCGGAACGCCAAACATAAAAGTGTTAATAACTTTGGAAAAACACTTCAGACAGTTTAGATTTGATGTGCAACTACTAGAAAGACCCTTTCTGCTATAGTGGGAGGTTAAAATTTCATGTTCTGAAGCTTCCCTGAAAAGTTATGGCACAATGCACAAAAACGCTTTTCAGCCTGAGATAAGGTGGGTTTAGGAACGCCAAACATAAAAGTGTTAATAACTTTGGAAAAACACTTCAGACAGTTTAGATTTGATGTGCAACTACTAGAAAGACCCTTTCTGCTATAGTGGGAGGTTAAAATTTCATGTTCTGAAGCTTCCCTGAAAAGTTATGGCACAATGCACAAAAACGCTTTTCAGCCTGAGATAAGGTGGGTTTCGGAACGCCAAACATAAAAGTGTTAATAACTTTGGAAAAACACTTCAGACAGTTTAGATTTGATGTGCAACTACTAGAAAGACCCTTTCTGCTATAGTGGGAGGTTAAAATTTCATGTTCTGAAGCTTCCCTGAAAAGTTATGGCACAATGCACAAAAACGCTTTTCAGCCTGAGATAAGGTGGGTTTCGGAACGCCAAACATAAAAGTGTTGATAACTTTCGAAAAACACTTCAGAGAGCTTAGATTTGATATGCACCTACTAGAAAGACCCTTTCTGCTATAGTGGGAGGTTAAAATTTCATGTTCTGAAGCTTCCCTGAAAAGTTATGGCACAATGCGTAAAAACGCTTTTCAGCCTGAGATAAGGTGGGTTTCGGAACGCCAAACATAAAAGTGTTGATAACTTTGGAAAAACACTTCAGACAGTTTAGATTTGATGTGCAACTACTAGAAAGACCCTTTCTGCTATAGTGGGAGGTTAAAATTTCATGTTCTGAAGCTTTCCTGAAAAGTTATGGCACAATGCACAAAAACGCTTTTCAGCCTGAGATAAGGTGGGTTTCGGAACGCCAAACATAAAAGTGTTGATAACTTTTGAAAAACACTTCAGACAGCTTAGATTTGATGTGCAACTACTAGAAAGACCCTTTCTGCTATAGTGGGAGGTTAAAATTTCATGTTCTGAAGCTTCCCTGAAAAGTTATGGCACAATGCACAAAAACGCTTTTCAGCCTGAGATAAGGTGGGTTTCGGAACGCCAAACATAAAAGTGTTGATAACTTTCGAAAAACACTTCAGACAGCTTAGATTTGATGTGCACCTACTAGAAAGACCCTTTCTGCTTTAGTGGGAGGTTAAAATTTCATGTTCTGAAGCTTCCCTGAAAAGTTATGGCACAATGCGTAAAAACGCTTTTCAGCCTGAGATAAGGTGGGTTTCGGAACGCCAAACATAAAAGTGTTGATAACTTTGGAAAAACACTTCAGACAGTTTAGATTTGATGTGCAACTACTAGAAAGACCCTTTCTGCTATAGTGGGAGGTTAAAATTTCATGTTCTGAAGCTTCCCTGAAAAGTTATGGCACAATGCACAAAAACGCTTTTCAGCCTGAGATAAGGTGGGTTTCGGAACGCCAAACATAAAAGTGTTAATAACTTTGGAAAAACACTTCAGACAGTTTAGATTTGATGTGCAACTACTAGAAAGACCCTTTCTGCTATAGTGGGAGGTTAAAATTTCATGTTCTGAAGCTTCCCTGAAAAGTTATGGCACAATGCACAAAAACGCTTTTCAGCCTGAGATAAGGTGGGTTTCGGAACGCCAAACATAAAAGTGTTAATAACTTTGGAAAAACACTTCAGACAGTTTAGATTTGATGTGCAACTACTAGAAAGACCCTTTCTGCTATAGTGGGAGGTTAAAATTTCATGTTCTGAAGCTTCCCTGAAAAGTTATGGCACAATGCACAAAAACGCTTTTCAGCCTGAGATAAGGTGGGTTTCGGAACGCCAAACATAAAAGTGTTAATAACTTTGGAAAAACACTTCAGACAGTTTAGATTTGATGTGCAACTACTAGAAAGACCCTTTCTGCTATAGTGGGAGGTTAAAATTTCATGTTCTGAAGCTTCCCTGAAAAGTTATGGCACAATGCACAAAAACGCTTTTCAGCCTGAGATAAGGTGGGTTTCGGAACGCCAAACATAAAAGTGTTAATAACTTTGGAAAAACACTTCAGACAGTTTAGATTTGATGTGCAACTACTAGAAAGACCCTTTCTGCTATAGTGGGAGGTTAAAATTTCATGTTCTGAAGCTTTCCTGAAAAGTTATGGCACAATGCACAAAAACGCTTTTCAGCCTGAGATAAGGTGGGTTTCGGAAGGCCAAACATAAAAGTGTTGATAACTTTGGAAAAACACTTCAGACAGCTTAGATTTGATGTGCAACTACTAGAAAGACCCTTTCTGCTATAGTGGGAGGTTAAAATTTCATGTTCTGAAGCTTCCCTGAAAAGTTATGGCACAATGCACAAAAACGCTTTTCAGCCTGAGATAAGGTGGGTTTCGGAACGCCAAACATAAAAGTGTTAATAACTTTGGAAAAACACTTCAGACAGTTTAGATTTGATGTGCAACTACTAGAAAGACCCTTTCTGCTATAGTGGGAGGTTAAAATTTCATGTTCTGAAGCTTCCCTGAAAAGTTATGGCACAATGCACAAAAACGCTTTTCAGCCTGAGATAAGGTGGGTTTCGGAACGCCAAACATAAAAGTGTTAATAACTTTGGAAAAACACTTCAGACAGTTTAGATTTGATGTGCAACTACTAGAAAGACCCTTTCTGCTATAGTGGGAGGTTAAAATTTCATGTTCTGAAGCTTCCCTGAAAAGTTATGGCACAATGCACAAAAACGCTTTTCAGCCTGAGATAAGGTGGGTTTCGGAACGCCAAACATAAAAGTGTTAATAACTTTGGAAAAACACTTCAGACAGTTTAGATTTGATGTGCAACTACTAGAAAGACCCTTTCTGCTATAGTGGGAGGTTAAAATTTCATGTTCTGAAGCTTCCCTGAAAAGTTATGGCACAATGCACAAAAACGCTTTTCAGCCTGAGATAAGGTGGGTTTCGGAACGCCAAACATAAAAGTGTTAATAACTTTGGAAAAACACTTCAGACAGTTTAGATTTGATGTGCAACTACTAGAAAGACCCTTTCTGCTATAGTGGGAGGTTAAAATTTCATGTTCTGAAGCTTCCCTGAAAAGTTATGGCACAATGCACAAAAACGCTTTTCAGCCTGAGATAAGGTGGGTTTCGGAACGCCAAACATGAAAGTGTTAATAACTTTGGAAAAACACTTCAGACAGTTTAGATTTGATGTGCAACTACTAGAAAGACCCTTTCTGCTATAGTGGGAGGTTAAAATTTCATGTTCTGAAGCTTTCCTGAAAAGTTATGGCACAATGCACAAAAACGCTTTTCAGCCTGAGATAAGGTGGGTTTCGGAACGCCAAACATAAAAGTGTTGATAACTTTTGAAAAACACTTCAGACAGCTTAGATTTGATGTGCAACTACTAGAAAGACCCTTTCTGCTATAGTGGGAGGTTAAAATTTCATGTTCTGAAGCTTCCCTGAAAAGTTATGGCACAATGCACAAAAACGCTTTTCAGCCTGAGATAAGGTGGGTTTCGGAACGCCAAACATAAAAGTGTTGATAACTTTCGAAAAACACTTCAGACAGCTTAGATTTGATGTGCACCTACTAGAAAGACCCTTTCTGCTTTAGTGGGAGGTTAAAATTTCATGTTCTGAAGCTTCCCTGAAAAGTTATGGCACAATGCGTAAAAACGCTTTTCAGCCTGAGATAAGGTGGGTTTCGGAACGCCAAACATAAAAGTGTTGATAACTTTGGAAAAACACTTCAGACAGTTTAGATTTGATGTGCAACTACTAGAAAGACCCTTTCTGCTATAGTGGGAGGTTAAAATTTCATGTTCTGAAGCTTCCCTGAAAAGTTATGGCACAATGCACAAAAACGCTTTTCAGCCTGAGATAAGGTGGGTTTCGGAACGCCAAACATAAAAGTGTTAATAACTTTGGAAAAACACTTCAGACAGTTTAGATTTGATGTGCAACTACTAGAAAGACCCTTTCTGCTATAGTGGGAGGTTAAAATTTCATGTTCTGAAGCTTCCCTGAAAAGTTATGGCACAATGCACAAAAACGCTTTTCAGCCTGAGATAAGGTGGGTTTCGGAACGCCAAACATAAAAGTGTTAATAACTTTGGAAAAACACTTCAGACAGTTTAGATTTGATGTGCAACTACTAGAAAGACCCTTTCTGCTATAGTGGGAGGTTAAAATTTCATGTTCTGAAGCTTCCCTGAAAAGTTATGGCACAATGCACAAAAACGCTTTTCAGCCTGAGATAAGGTGGGTTTCGGAACGCCAAACATAAAAGTGTTAATAACTTTGGAAAAACACTTCAGACAGTTTAGATTTGATGTGCAACTACTAGAAAGACCCTTTCTGCTATAGTGGGAGGTTAAAATTTCATGTTCTGAAGCTTCCCTGAAAAGTTATGGCACAATGCACAAAAACGCTTTTCAGCCTGAGATAAGGTGGGTTTCGGAACGCCAAACATAAAAGTGTTAATAACTTTGGAAAAACACTTCAGACAGTTTAGATTTGATGTGCAACTACTAGAAAGACCCTTTCTGCTATAGTGGGAGGTTAAAATTTCATGTTCTGAAGCTTTCCTGAAAAGTTATGGCACAATGCACAAAAACGCTTTTCAGCCTGAGATAAGGTGGGTTTCGGAAGGCCAAACATAAAAGTGTTGATAACTTTGGAAAAACACTTCAGACAGCTTAGATTTGATGTGCAACTACTAGAAAGACCCTTTCTGCTATAGTGGGAGGTTAAAATTTCATGTTCTGAAGCTTCCCTGAAAAGTTATGGCACAATGCACAAAAACGCTTTTCAGCCTGAGATAAGGTGGGTTTCGGAACGCCAAACATAAAAGTGTTAATAACTTTGGAAAAACACTTCAGACAGTTTAGATTTGATGTGCAACTACTAGAAAGACCCTTTCTGCTATAGTGGGAGGTTAAAATTTCATGTTCTGAAACTTCCCTGAAAAGTTATGGCACAATGCACAAAAACGCTTTTCAGCCTGAGATAAGGTGGGTTTCGGAACGCCAAACATAAAAGTGTTAATAACTTTGGAAAAACACTTCAGACAGTTTAGATTTGATGTGCAACTACTAGAAAGACCCTTTCTGCTATAGTGGGAGGTTAAAATTTCATGTTCTGAAGCTTCCCTGAAAAGTTATGGCACAATGCACAAAAACGCTTTTCAGCCTGAGATAAGGTGGGTTTCGGAACGCCAAACATAAAAGTGTTAATAACTTTGGAAAAACACTTCAGACAGTTTAGATTTGATGTGCAACTACTAGAAAGACCCTTTCTGCTATAGTGGGAGGTTAAAATTTCATGTTCTGAAGCTTCCCTGAAAAGTTATGGCACAATGCACAAAAACGCTTTTCAGCCTGAGATAAGGTGGGTTTCGGAACGCCAAACATAAAAGTGTTAATAACTTTGGAAAAACACTTCAGACAGTTTAGATTTGATGTGCAACTACTAGAAAGACCCTTTCTGCTATAGTGGGAGGTTAAAATTTCATGTTCTGAAGCTTCCCTGAAAAGTTATGGCACAATGCACAAAAACGCTTTTCAGCCTGAGATAAGGTGGGTTTCGGAACGCCAAACATGAAAGTGTTAATAACTTTGGAAAAACACTTCAGACAGTTTAGATTTGATGTGCAACTACTAGAAAGACCCTTTCTGCTATAGTGGGAGGTTAAAATTTCATGTTCTGCAGCTTCCCTGAAAAGTTATGGCACAATGCACAAAAACGCTTTTCAGCCTGAGATAAGGTGGGTTTCGGAACGCCAAACATAAAAGTGTTAATAACTTTGGAAAAACACTTCAGACAGTTTAGATTTGATGTGCAACTACTAGAAAGACCCTTTCTGCTATAGTGGGAGGTTAAAATTTCATGTTCTGAAGCTTCCCTGAAAAGTTATGGCACAATGCACAAAAACGCTTTTCAGCCTGAGATAAGGTGGGTTTCGGAAGGCCAAACATAAAAGTGTTGATAACTTTGGAAAAACACTTCAGACAGCTTAGATTTGATGTGCAACTACTAGAAAGACCCTTTCTGCTATAGTGGGAGGTTAAAATTTCATGTTCTGAAGCTTCCCTGAAAAGTTATGGCACAATGCACAAAAACGCTTTTCAGCCTGAGATAAGGTGGGTTTCGGAACGCCAAACATAAAAGTGTTGATAACTTTCGAAAAACACTTCAGACAGCTTAGATTTGATGTGCACCTACTAGAAAGACCCTTTCTGCTATAGTGGGAGGTTAAAATTTCATGTTCTGAAGCTTCCCTGAAAAGTTATGGCACAATGCACAAAAACGCTTTTCAGCCTGAGATAAGGTGGGTTTCGGAACGCCAAACATAAAAGTGTTAATAACTTTGGAAAAACACTTCAGACAGTTTAGATTTGATGTGCAACTACTAGAAAGACCCTTTCTGCTATAGTGGGAGGTTAAAATTTCATGTTCTGAAGCTTCCCTGAAAAGTTATGGCACAATGCACAAAAACGCTTTTCAGCCTGAGATAAGGTGGGTTTCGGAACGCCAAACATAAAAGTGTTAATAACTTTGGAAAAACACTTCAGACAGTTTAGATTTGATGTGCAACTACTAGAAAGACCCTTTCTGCTATAGTGGGAGGTTAAAATTTCATGTTCTGAAGCTTCCCTGAAAAGTTATGGCACAATGCACAAAAACGCTTTTCAGCCTGAGATAAGGTGGGTTTCGGAACGCCAAACATAAAAGTGTTAATAACTTTGGAAAAACACTTCAGACAGTTTAGATTTGATGTGCAACTACTAGAAAGACCCTTTCTGCTATAGTGGGAGGTTAAAATTTCATGTTCTGAAGCTTCCCTGAAAAGTTATGGCACAATGCACAAAAACGCTTTTCAGCCTGAGATAAGGTGGGTTTCGGAACGCCAAACATAAAAGTGTTAATAACTTTGGAAAAACACTTCAGACAGTTTAGATTTGATGTGCAACTACTAGAAAGACCCTTTCTGCTATAGTGGGAGGTTAAAATTTCATGTTCTGAAGCTTCCCTGAAAAGTTATGGCACAATGCACAAAAACGCTTTTCAGCCTGAGATAAGGTGGGTTTCGGAACGCCAAACATGAAAGTGTTAATAACTTTGGAAAAACACTTCAGACAGTTTAGATTTGATGTGCAACTACTAGAAAGACCCTTTCTGCTATAGTGGGAGGTTAAAATTTCATGTTCTGCAGCTTCCCTGAAAAGTTATGGCACAATGCACAAAAACGCTTTTCAGCCTGAGATAAGGTGGGTTTCGGAACGCCAAACATAAAAGTGTTAATAACTTTGGAAAAACACTTCAGACAGTTTAGATTTGATGTGCAACTACTAGAAAGACCCTTTCTGCTATAGTGGGAGGTTAAAATTTCATGTTCTGAAGCTTCCCTGAAAAGTTATGGCACAATGCACAAAAACGCTTTTCAGCCTGAGATAAGGTGGGTTTCGGAACGCCAAACATAAAAGTGTTGATAACTTTCGAAAAACACTTCAGAGAGCTTAGATTTGATGTGCACCTACTAGAAAGACCCTTTCTGCTATAGTGGGAGGTTAAAATTTCATGTTCTGAAGCTTCCCTGAAAAGTTATGGCACAATGCGTAAAAACGCTTTTCAGCCTGAGATAAGGTGGGTTTCGGAACGCCAAACATAAAAGTGTTGATAACTTTGGAAAAACACTTCAGACAGTTTAGATTTGATGTGCAACTACTAGAAAGACCCTTTCTGCTATAGTGGGAGGTTAAAATTTCATGTTCTGAAGCTTTCCTGAAAAGTTATGGCACAATGCACAAAAACGCTTTTCAGCCTGAGATAAGGTGGGTTTCGGAACGCCAAACATAAAAGTGTTGATAACTTTGGAAAAACACTTCAGACAGCTTAGATTTGATGTGCAACTACTAGAAAGACCCTTTCTGCTATAGTGGGAGGTTAAAATTTCATGTTCTGAAGCTTCCCTGAAAAGTTATGGCACAATGCACAAAAACGCTTTTCAGCCTGAGATAAGGTGGGTTTCGGAACGCCAAACATAAAAGTGTTGATAACTTTCGAAAAACACTTCAGACAGCTTAGATTTGATGTGCACCTACTAGAAAGACCCTTTCTGCTATAGTGGGAGGTTAAAATTTCATGTTCTGAAGCTTCCCTGAAAAGTTATGGCACAATGCGTAAAAACGCTTTTCAGCCTGAGATAAGGTGGGTTTCGGAACGCCAAACATAAAAGTGTTGATAACTTTGGAAAAACACTTCAGACAGTTTAGATTTGATGTGCAACTACTAGAAAGACCCTTTCTGCTATAGTGGGAGGTTAAAATTTCATGTTCTGAAGCTTTCCTGAAAAGTTATGGCACAATGCACAAAAACGCTTTTCAGCCTGAGATAAGGTGGGTTTCGGAACGCCAAACATAAAAGTGTTGATAACTTTGGAAAAACACTTCAGACAGCTTAGATTTGATGTGCAACTACTAGAAAGACCCTTTCTGCTATAGTGGGAGGTTAAAATTTCATGTTCTGAAGCTTCCCTGAAAAGTTATGGCACAATGCACAAAAACGCTTTTCAGCCTGAGATAAGGTGGGTTTCGGAACGCCAAACATAAAAGTGTTGATAACTTTCGAAAAACACTTCAGACAGCTTCGATTTGATGTGCACCTACTAGAAAGACCCTTTCTGCTATAGTGGGAGGTTAAAATTTCATGTTCTGAAGCTTCCCTGAAAAGTTATGGCACAATGCGTAAAAACGCTTTTCAGCCTGAGATAAGGTGGGTTTCGGAACGCCAAACATAAAAGTGTTGATAACTTTGGAAAAACACTTCAGACAGTTTAGATTTGATGTGCAACTACTAGAAAGACCCTTTCTGCTATAGTGGGAGGTTAAAATTTCATGTTCTGAAGCTTTCCTGAAAAGTTATGGCACAATGCACAAAAACGCTTTTCAGCCTGAGATAAGGTGGGTTTCGGAACGCCAAACATAAAAGTGTTGATAACTTTGGAAAAACACTTCAGACAGCTTAGATTTGATGTGCAACTACTAGAAAGACCCTTTCTGCTATAGTGGGAGGTTAAAATTTCATGTTCTGAAGCTTCCCTGAAAAGTTATGGCACAATGCACAAAAACGCTTTTCAGCCTGAGATAAGGTGGGTTTCGGAACGCCAAACATAAAAGTGTTGATAACTTTCGAAAAACACTTCAGACAGCTTCGATTTGATGTGCACCTACTAGAAAGACCCTTTCTGCTATAGTGGGAGGTTAAAATTTCATGTTCTGAAGCTTTCCTGAAAAGTTATGGCACAATGCACAAAAACGCTTTTCAGCCTGAGATAAGGTGGGTTTCGGAACGCCAAACATAAAAGTGTTGATAACTTTGGAAAAACACTTCAGACAGCTTAGATTTGATGTGCAACTACTAGAAAGACCCTTTCTGCTATAGTGGGAGGTTAAAATTTCATGTTCTGAAGCTTCCCTGAAAAGTTATGGCACAATGCACAAAAACGCTTTTCAGCCTGAGATAAGGTGGGTTTCGGAACGCCAAACATAAAAGTGTTGATAACTTTCGAAAAACACTTCAGACAGCTTCGATTTGATGTGCACCTACTAGAAAGACCCTTTCTGCTATAGTGGGAGGTTAAAATTTCATGTTCTGAAGCTTCCCTGAAAAGTTATGGCACAATGCGTAAAAACGCTTTTCAGCCTGAGATAAGGTGGGTTTCGGAACGCCAAACATAAAAGTGTTGATAACTTTGGAAAAACACTTCAGACAGTTTAGATTTGATGTGCAACTTCTAGAAAGACCCTTTCTGCTATAGTGGGAGGTTAAAATTTCATGTTCTGAAGCTTCCCTGAAAAGTTATGGCACAATGCACAAAAACGCTTTTCAGCCTGAGATAAGGTGGGTTTCGGAACGCCAAACATAAAAGTGTTAATAACTTTGGAAAAACACTTCAGACAGTTTAGATTTGATGTGCAACTACTAGAAAGACCCTTTCTGCTATAGTGGGAGGTTAAAATTTCATGTTCTGAAGCTTCCCTGAAAAGTTATGGCACAATGCACAAAAACGCTTTTCAGCCTGAGATAAGGTGGGTTTCGGAACGCCAAACATAAAAGTGTTAATAACTTTGGAAAAACACTTCAGACAGTTTAGATTTGATGTGCAACTACTAGAAAGACCCTTTCTGCTATAGTGGGAGGTTAAAATTTCATGTTCTGAAGCTTTCCTGAAAAGTTATGGCACAATGCACAAAAACGCTTTTCAGCCTGAGATAAGGTGGGTTTCGGAACGCCAAACATAAAAGTGTTGATAACTTTCGAAAAACACTTCAGAGAGCTTAGATTTGATGTGCACCTACTAGAAAGACCCTTTCTGCTATAGTGGGAGGTTAAAATTTCATGTTCTGAAGCTTCCCTGAAAAGTTATGGCACAATGCGTAAAAACGCTTTTCAGCCTGAGATAAGGTGGGTTTCGGAACGCCAAACATAAAAGTGTTGATAACTTTGGAAAAACACTTCAGACAGTTTAGATTTGATGTGCAACTACTAGAAAGACCCTTTCTGCTATAGTGGGAGGTTAAAATTTCATGTTCTGAAGCTTTCCTGAAAAGTTATGGCACAATGCACAAAAACGCTTTTCAGCCTGAGATAAGGTGGGTTTCGAAACGCCAAACATAAAAGTGTTGATAACTTTTGAAAAACACTTCAGACAGCTTAGATTTGATGTGCAACTACTAGAAAGACCCTTTCTGCTATAGTGGGAGGTTAAAATTTCATGTTCTGAAGCTTCCCTGAAAAGTTATGGCACAATGCACAAAAACGCTTTTCTGCCTGAGATAAGGTGGGTTTCGGAACGCCAAACATAAAAGTGTTGATAACTTTCGAAAAACACTTCAGAGAGCTTAGATTTGATGTGCACCTACTAGAAAGACCCTTTCTGCTATAGTGGGAGGTTAAAATTTCATGTTCTGAAGCTTCCCTGAAAAGTTATGGCACAATGCGTAAAAACGCTTTTCAGCCTGAGATAAGGTGGGTTTCGGAACGCCAAACATAAAAGTGTTCATAACTTTGGAAAAACACTTCAGACAGTTTAGATTTGATGTGCAACTACTAGAAAGACCCTTTCTGATATAGTGGGAGGTTAAAATTTCATGTTCTGAAGCTTTCCTGAAAAGTTATGGCACAATGCACAAAAACGCTTTTCAGCCTGAGATAAGGTGGGTTTCGGAACGCCAAACATAAAAGTGTTGATAACTTTTGAAAAACACTTCAGACAGCTTAGATTTGATGTGCAACTACTAGAAAGACCCTTTCTGCCATAGTGGGAGGTTAAAATTTCATGTTCTGAAGCTTCCCTGAAAAGTTATGGCACAATGCACAAAAACGCTTTTCAGCCTGAGATAAGGTGGGTTTCGGAACGCCAAACATAAAAGTGTTGATAACTTTCGAAAAACACTTCAGACAGCTTAGATTTGATGTGCACCTACTAGAAAGACCCTTTCTGCTATAGTGGGAGGTTAAAATTTCATGTTCTGAAGCTTCCCTGAAAAGTTATGGCACAATGCACAAAAACGCTTTTCAGCCTGAGATAAGGTGGGTTTCGGAACGCCAAACATAAAAGTGTTAATAACTTTGGAAAAACACTTCAGACAGTTTAGATTTGATGTGCAACTACTAGAAAGACCCTTTCTGTTATAGTGGGAGGTTAAAATTTCATGTTCTGAAGCTTCCCTGAAAAGTTATGGCACAATGCACAAAAACGCTTTTCAGCCTGAGATAAGGTGGGTTTCGGAACGCCAAACATAAAAGTGTTGATAACTTTCGAAAAACACTTCAGAGAGCTTAGATTTGATGTGCACCTACAAGAAAGACCCTTTCTGCTATAGTGGGAGGTTAAAATTTCATGTTCTGAAGCTTCCCTGAAAAGTTATGGCACAATGCACAAAAACGCTTTTCAGCCTGAGATAAGGTGGGTTTCGGGACGCCAAACATAAAAGTGTTAATAACTTTGGAAAAACACTTCAGACAGTTTAGATTTGATGTGCAACTACTAGACAGACCCTTTCTGCTATAGTGGGAGGTTAAAATTTCATGTTCTGAAGCTTCCCTGAAAAGTTATGGCACAATGCACAAAAACGCTTTTCAGCCTGAGATAAGGTGGGTTTCGGAACGCCAAACATAAAAGTGTTGATAACTTTCGAAAAACACTTCAGAGAGCTTAGATTTGATGTGCACCTACAAGAAAGACCCTTTCTGCTATAGTGGGAGGTTAAAATTTCATGTTCTGAAGCTTCCCTGAAAAGTTATGGCACAATGCGTAAAAACGCTTTTCAGCCTGAGATAAGGTGGGTTTCGGAACGGCAAACATAAAAGTATTGATAACTTTGGAAAAACACTTCAGACAGTTTAGATTTGATGTGCAACTACTAGAAAGACCCTTTCTGCTATAGTGGGAGGTTAAAATTTCATGTTCTGAAGCTTTCCTGAAAAGTTATGGCACAATGCACAAAAACGCTTTTCAGCCTGAGATAAGGTGGGTTTCGGAACGCCAAACATAAAAGTGTTGATAACTTTGGAAAAACACTTCAGACAGCTTAGATTTGATGTGCAACTACTAGAAAGACCCTTTCTGCTATAGTGGGAGGTTAAAATTTCATGTTCTGAAGCTTCCCTGAAAAGTTATGGCACAATGCACAAAAACGCTTTTCAGCCTGAGATAAGGTGGGTTTCGGAACGCCAAACATAAAAGTGTTGATAACTTTCGAAAAACACTTCAGACAGCTTAGATTTGATGTGCAACTACTAGAAAGACCCTTTCTGCTATAGTGGGAGGTTAAAATTTCATGTTCTGAAGCTTCCCTGAAAAGTTATGGCACAATGCACAAAAACGCTTTTCAGCCTGAGATAAGGTGGGTTTCGGAACGCCAAACATAAAAGTGTTGATAACTTTCGAAAAACACTTCAGACAGCTTAGATTTGATGTGCACCTACTAGAAAGACCCTTTCTGCTATAGTGGGAGGTTAAAATTTCATGTTCTGAAGCTTCCCTGAAAAGTTATGGCACAATGCGCAAAAACGCTTTTCAGCCTGAGATAAGGTGGGTTTCGGAACGCCAAACATAAAAGTGTTGATAACTTTGGAAAAACACTTCAGACAGTTTAGATTTGATGTGCAACTACTAGAAAGACCCTTTCTGCTATAGTGGGAGGTTAAAATTTCATGTTCTGAAGGTTCCCTGAAAAGTTATGGCACAATGCACAAAAACGCTTTTCAGCCTGAGATAAGGTGGGTTTCGGAACGCCAAACATAAAAGTGTTAATAACTTTGGAAAAACATATCAGACAGTTTAGATTTGATGTGCAACTACTAGAAAGACCCTTTCTGCTATAGTGGGAGGTTAAAATTTCATGTTCTGAAGCTTCCCTGAAAAGTTATGGCACAATGCACAAAAACGCTTTTCAGCCTGAGATAAGGTGGGTTTCGGAACGCCAAACATAAAAGTGTTAATAACTTTGGAAAAACACTTCAGACAGTTTAGATTTGATGTGCAACTACTAGAAAGACCCTTTCTGCTATAGTGGGAGGTTAAAATTTCATGTTCTGAAGCTTTCCTGAAAAGTTATGGCACAATGCACAAAAACGCTTTTCAGCCTGAGATAAGGTGGGTTTCGGAACGCCAAACATAAAAGTGTTGATAACTTTCGAAAAACACTTCAGAGAGCTTAGATTTGATGTGCACCTACTAGAAAGACCCTTTCTGCTATAGTGGGAGGTTAAAATTTCATGTTCTGAAGCTTTCCTGAAACGTTATGGCACAATGCACAAAAACGCTTTTCAGCCTGAGATAAGGTGGGTTTCGGAACGCCAAACATAAAAGTGTTGATAACTTTGGAAAAACACTTCAGACAGCTTAGATTTGATGTGCAACTACTAGAAAGACCCTTTCTGCTATAGTGGGAGGTTAAAATTTCATGTTCTGAAGCTTCCCTGAAAAGTTATGGCACAATGCACAAAAACGCTTTTCAGCCTGAGATAAGGTGGGTTTCGGAACGCCAAACATAAAAGTGTTGATAACTTTGGAAAAACACTTCAAGACAGTTTAGATTTGATGTGCAACTACTAGAAAGACCCTTTCTGCTATAGTGGGAGGTTAAAATTTCATGTTCTGAAGCTTCCCTGAAAAGTTATGGCACAATGCACAAAAACGCTTTTCAGTCTGAGATAAGGTGGGTTTCGGAACGCCAAACATAAAAGTGTTAATAACTTTGGAAAAACATTTCAGACAGTTTAGATTTGATGTGCAACTACTAGAAAGACCCTTTCTGCTATAGTGGGAGGTTAAAATTTCATGTTCTGAAGCTTCCCTGAAAAGTTATGGCACAATGCGTAAAAACGCTTTTCAGCCTGAGATAAGGTGGGTTTCGGAACGCCAAACATAAAAGTGTTGATAACTTTGGAAAAACACTTCAGACAGTTTAGATTTGATGTGCAACTACTAGAAAGACCCTTTCTGCTATAGTGGGAGGTTAAAATTTCATGTTCTGAAGCTTTCCTGAAAAGTTATGGCACAATGCACAAAAACGCTTTTCAGCCTGAGATAAGGTGGGTTTCGGAACGCCAAACATAAAAGTGTTGATAACTTTTGAAAAACACTTCAGACAGCTTAGATTTGATGTGCAACTACTAGAAAGACCCTTTCTGCTATAGTGGGAGGTTAAAATTTCATGTTCTGAAGCTTCCCTGAAAAGTTATGGCACAATGCACAAAAACGCTTTTCAGCCTGAGATAAGGTGGGTTTCGGAAAGCCAAACATAAAAGTGTTGATAACTTTGGAAAAACACTTCAGACAGTTTAGATTTGATGTGCAAACATTAGAAAGACCCTTTCTGCTATAGTGGGAGGTTAAAATTTCATGTTCTGAAGCTTCCCTGAAAAGTTATGGCACAATGCACAAAAACGCTTTTCAGCCTGAGATAAGGTGGGTTTCGGAACGCCAAACATAAAAGTGTTGATAACTTTCGAAAAACACTTCAGACAGCTTAGATTTGATGTGCACCTACTAGAAAGACCCTTTCTGCTATAGTGGGAGGTTAAAATTTCATGTTCTGAAGCTTCCCTGAAAAGTTATGGCACAATGCACAAAAACGCTTTTCAGCCTGAGATAAGGTGGGTTTCGGAACGCCAAACATAAAAGTGTTAATAACTTTGGAAAAACACTTCAGACAGTTTAGATTTGATGTGCAACTACTAGAAAGACCCTTTCTGCTATAGTGGGAGGTTAAAATTTCATGTTCTGAAGCTTTCCTGAAAAGTTATGGCACAATGCACAAAAACGCTTTTCAGCCTGAGATAAGGTGGGTTTCGGAACGCCAAACATAAAAGTGTTGATAACTTTCGAAAAACACTTCAGAGAGCTTAGATTTGATGTGCACCTACTAGAAAGACCCTTTCTGCTATAGTGGGAGGTTAAAATTTCATGTTCTGAAGCTTTCCTGAAACGTTATGGCACAATGCACAAAAACGCTTTTCAGCCTGAGATAAGGTGGGTTTCGGAACGCCAAACATAAAAGTGTTGATAACTTTGGAAAAACACTTCAGACAGCTTAGATTTGATGTGCAACTACTAGAAAGACCCTTTCTGCTATAGTGGGAGGTTAAAATTTCATGTTCTGAAGCTTCCCTGAAAAGTTATGGCACAATGCACAAAAACGCTTTTCAGCCTGAGATAAGGTGGGTTTCGGAACGCCAAACATAAAAGTGTTGATAACTTTCGAAAAACACTTCAGACAGCTTCGATTTGATGTGCACCTACTAGAAAGACCCTTTCTGCTATAGTGGGAGGTTAAAATTTCATGTTCTGAAGCTTCCCTGAAAAGTTATGGCACAATGCGTAAAAACGCTTTTCAGCCTGAGATAAGGTGGGTTTCGGAACGCCAAACATAAAAGTGTTGACAACTTTGGAAAAACACTTCAGACAGTTTAGATTTGATGTGCAACTACTAGAAAGACCCTTTCTGCTATAGTGGGAGGTTAAAATTTCATGTTCTGAAGCTTCCCTGAAAAGTTATGGCACAATGCACAAAAACGCTTTTCAGCCTGAGATAAGGTGGGTTTCGGAACGCCAAACATAAAAGTGTTAATAACTTTGGAAAAACACTTCAGACAGTTTAGATTTGATGTGCAACTACTAGAAAGACCCTTTCTGCTATAGTGGGAGGTTAAAATTTCATGTTCTGAAGCTTCCCTGAAAAGTTATGGCACAATGCACAAAAACGCTTTTCAGCCTGAGATAAGGTGGGTTTCGGAACGCCAAACATAAAAGTGTTAATAACTTTGGAAAAACACTTCAGACAGTTTAGATTTGATGTGCAACTACTAGAAAGACCCTTTCTGCTATAGTGGGAGGTTAAAATTTCATGTTCTGAAGCTTTCCTGAAAAGTTATGGCACAATGCACAAAAACGCTTTTCAGCCTGAGATAAGGTGGGTTTCGGAACGCCAAACATAAAAGTGTTGATAACTTTCGAAAAACACTTCAGAGAGCTTAGATTTGATGTGCACCTACTAGAAAGACCCTTTCTGCTATAGTGGGAGGTTAAAATTTCATGTTCTGAAGCTTCCCTGAAAAGTTATGGCACAATGCGTAAAAACGCTTTTCAGCCTGAGATAAGGTGGGTTTCGGAACGCCAAACATAAAAGTGTTGATAACTTTGGAAAAACACTTCAGACAGTTTAGATTTGATGTGCAACTACTAGAAAGACCCTTTCTGCTATAGTGGGAGGTTAAAATTTCATGTTCTGAAGCTTTCCTGAAAAGTTATGGCACAATGCACAAAAACGCTTTTCAGCCTGAGATAAGGTGGGTTTCGGAACGCCAAACATAAAAGTGTTGATAACTTTTGAAAAACACTTCAGACAGCTTAGATTTGATGTGCAACTACTAGAAAGACCCTTTCTGCTATAGTGGGAGGTTAAAATTTCATGTTCTGAAGCTTCCCTGAAAAGTTATGGCACAATGCACAAAAACGCTTTTCAGCCTGAGATAAGGTGGGTTTCGGAAAGCCAAACATAAAAGTGTTGATAACTTTGGAAAAACACTTCAGACAGTTTAGATTTGATGTGCAACTACTAGAAAGACCCTTTCTGCTATAGTGGGAGGTTAAAATTTCATGTTCTGAAGCTTCCCTGAAAAGTTATGGCACAATGCACAAAAACGCTTTTCAGCCTGAGATAAGGTGGGTTTCGGAACGCCAAACATAAAAGTGTTAATAACTTTGGAAAAACACTTCAGACAGTTTAGATTTGATGTGCAACTACTAGAAAGACCCTTTCTGCTATAGTGGGAGGTTAAAATTTCATGTTCTGAAGCTTTCCTGAAAAGTTATGGCACAATGCACAAAAACGCTTTTCAGCCTGAGATAAGGTGGGTTTCGGAACGCCAAACATAAAAGTGTTGATAACTTTCGAAAAACACTTCAGAGAGCTTAGATTTGATGTGCACCTACTAGAAAGACCCTTTCTGCTATAGTGGGAGGTTAAAATTTCATGTTCTGAAGCTTCCCTGAAAAGTTATGGCACAATGCGTAAAAACGCTTTTCAGCCTGAGATAAGGTGGGTTTCGGAACGCCAAACATAAAAGTGTTGATAACTTTGGAAAAACACTTCAGACAGTTTAGATTTGATGTGCAACTACTAGAAAGACCCTTTCTGCTATAGTGGGAGGTTAAAATTTCATGTTCTGAAGCTTTCCTGAAAAGTTATGGCACAATGCACAAAAACGCTTTTCAGCCTGAGATAAGGTGGGTTTCGGAACGCCAAACATAAAAGTGTTGATAACTTTTGAAAAACACTTCAGACAGCTTAGATTTGATGTGCAACTACTAGAAAGACCCTTTCTGCTATAGTGGGAGGTTAAAATTTCATGTTCTGAAGCTTCCCTGAAAAGTTATGGCACAATGCACAAAAACGCTTTTCAGCCTGAGATAAGGTGGGTTTCGGAAAGCCAAACATAAAAGTGTTGATAACTTTGGAAAAACACTTCAGACAGTTTAGATTTGATGTGCAAACATTAGAAAGACCCTTTCTGCTATAGTGGGAGGTTAAAATTTCATGTTCTGAAGCTTCCCTGAAAAGTTATGGCACAATGCACAAAAACGCTTTTCAGCCTGAGATAAGGTGGGTTTCGGAACGCCAAACATAAAAGTGTTAATAACTTTGGAAAAACACTTCAGACAATTTAGATTTGATGTGCAACTACTAGAAAGACCCTTTCTGCTATAGTGGGAGGTAAAAATTTCATGTTCTGAAGCTTCCCTGAAAAGTTATGGCACAATGCACAAAAACGCTTTTCTGCCTGAGATAAGGTGGGTTTCGGAACGCCAAACATAAAAGTGTTGATAACTTTCGAAAAACACTTCAGAGAGCTTAGATTTGATGTGCACCTACTAGAAAGACCCTTTCTGCTATAGTGGGAGGTTAAAATTTCATGTTCTGAAGCTTCCCTGAAAAGTTATGGCACAATGCGTAAAAACGCTTTTCAGCCTGAGATAAGGTGGGTTTCGGAACGCCAAACATAAAAGTGTTGATAACTTTGGAAAAACACTTCAGACAGTTTAGATTTGATGTGCAACTACTAGAAAGACCCTTTCTGATATAGTGGGAGGTTAAAATTTCATGTTCTGAAGCTTTCCTGAAAAGTTATGGCACAATGCACAAAAACGCTTTTCAGCCTGAGATAAGGTGGGTTTCGGAACGCCAAACATAAAAGTGTTGATAACTTTTGAAAAACACTTCAGACAGCTTAGATTTGATGTGCAACTACTAGAAAGACCCTTTCTGCCATAGTGGGAGGTTAAAATTTCATGTTCTGAAGCTTCCCTGAAAAGTTATGGCACAATGCACAAAAACGCTTTTCAGCCTGAGATAAGGTGGGTTTCGGAACGCCAAACATAAAAGTGTTGATAACTTTCGAAAAACACTTCAGACAGCTTAGATTTGATGTGCACCTACTAGAAAGACCCTTTCTGCTATAGTGGGAGGTTAAAATTTCATGTTCTGAAGCTTCCCTGAAAAGTTATGGCACAATGCACAAAAACGCTTTTCAGCCTGAGATAAGGTGGGTTTCGGAACGCCAAACATAAAAGTGTTAATAACTTTGGAAAAACACTTCAGACAGTTTAGATTTGATGTGCAACTACTAGAAAGACCCTTTCTGCTATAGTGGGAGGTTAAAATTTCATGTTCTGAAGCTTCCCTGAAAAGTTATGGCACAATGCACAAAAACGCTTTTCAGCCTGAGATAAGGTGGGTTTCGGAACGCCAAACATAAAAGTGTTAATAACTTTGGAAAAACACTTCAGACAGTTTAGATTTGATGTGCAACTACTAGAAAGACCCTTTCTGCTATAGTGGGAGGTTAAAATTTCATGTTCTGAAGCTTCCCTGAAAAGTTATGGCACAATGCACAAAAACGCTTTTCAGCCTGAGATAAGGTGGGTTTCGGGACGCCAAACATAAAAGTGTTAATAACTTTGGAAAAACACTTCAGACAGTTTAGATTTGATGTGCAACTACTAGACAGACCCTTTCTGCTATAGTGGGAGGTTAAAATTTCATGTTCTGAAGCTTCCCTGAAAAGTTATGGCACAATGCACAAAAACGCTTTTCAGCCTGAGATAAGGTGGGTTTCGGAACGCCAAACATAAAAGTGTTGATAACTTTCGAAAAACACTTCAGAGAGCTTAGATTTGATGTGCAACTACTAGAAAGACCCTTTCTGCTATAGTGGGAGGTTAAAATTAATTTCATGTTCTGAAGCTTCCCTGAAAAGTTATGGCACAATGCGTAAAAACGCTTTTCAGCCTGAGATAAGGTGGGTTTCGGAACGCCAAACATAAAAGTCTTGATAACTTTGGAAAAACACTTCAGACAGTTTAGATTTGATGTGCAACTACTAGAAAGACCCTTTCTGCTATAGTGGGAGGTTAAAATTTCATGTTCTGAAGCTTTCCTGAAAAGTTATGGCACAATGCACAAAAACGCTTTTCAGCCTGAGATAAGGTGGGTTTCGGAACGCCAAACATAAAAGTGTTGATAACTTTGGAAAAAAACTTCAGACAGCTTAGATTTGATGTGCAACTACTAGAAAGACCCTTTCTGCTATAGTGGGAGGTTAAAATTTCATGTTCTGAAGCTTCCCTGAAAAGTTATGGCACAATGCACAAAAACGCTTTTCAGCCTGAGATAAGGTGGGTTTCGGAACGCCAAACATAAAAGTGTTGATAACTTTCGAAAAACACTTCAGACAGCTTAGATTTGATGTGCAACTACTAGAAAGACCCTTTCTGCTATAGTGGGAGGTTAAAATTTCATGTTCTGAAGCTTTCCTGAAAAGCTATGGCACAATGCACAAAAACGCTTTTCAGCCTGAGATAAGGTGGGTTTCGGAACGCCAAACATAAAAGTGTTGATAACTTTGGAAAAACACTTCAGACAGCTTAGATTTGATGTGCAACTACTAGAAAGACCCTTTCTGCTATAGTGGGAGGTTAAAATTTCATGTTCTGAAGCTTCCCTGAAAAGTTATGGCACAATGCACAAAAACGCTTTTCAGCCTGAGATAAGGTGGGTTTCGGAACGCCAAACATAAAAGTGTTGATAACTTTCGAAAAACACTTCAGACAGCTTAGATTTGATGTGCACCTACTAGAAAGACCCTTTATGCTATAGTGGGAGGTTAAAATTTCATGTTCTGAAGCTTCCCTGAAAAGTTATGGCACAATGCGCAAAAACGCTTTTCAGCCTGAGATAAGGTGGGTTTCGGAACGCCAAACATAAAAGTGTTGATAACTTTCGAAAAACACTTCAGAGAGCTTAGATTTGATGTGCACCTACTAGAAAGACCCTTTCTGCTATAGTGGGAGGTTAAAATTTCATGTTCTGAAGCTTCCCTGAAAAGTTATGGCACAATGCGTAAAAACGCTTTTCAGCCTGAGATAAGGTGGGTTTCGGAACGCCAAACATAAAAGTGTTGATAACTTTGGAAAAACACTTCAGACAGTTTAGATTTGATGTGCAACTACTAGAAAGACCCTTTCTGCTATAGTGGGAGGTTAAAATTTATGTTCTGAAGCTTTCCTGAAAAGTTATGGCACAATGCACAAAAACGCTTTTCAGCCTGAGATAAGGTGGGTTTCGGAACCCCAAACATAAAAGTGTTGATAACTTTTGAAAAACACTTCAGACAGCTTAGATTTGATGTGCAACTACTAGAAAGACCCTTTCTGCTATAGTGGGAGGTTAAAATTTCATGTTCTGAAGCTTCCCTGAAAAGTTATGGCACAATGCACAAAAACGCTTTTCAGCCTGAGATAAGGTGGGTTTCGGAAAGCCAAACATAAAAGTGTTGATAACTTTGGAAAAACACTTCAGACAGTTTAGATTTGATGTGCAAACATTAGAAAGACCCTTTCTGCTATAGTGGGAGGTTAAAATTTCATGTTCTGAAGCTTCCCTGAAAAGTTATGGCACAATGCACAAAAACGCTTTTCAGCCTGAGATAAGGTGGGTTTCGGAACGCCAAACATAAAAGTGTTAATAACTTTGGAAAAACACTTCAGACAGTTTAGATTTGATGTGCACCTACTAGAAAGACCCTTTCTGCTATAGTGGGAGGTTAAAATTTCATGTTCTGAAGCTTCCCTGAAAAGTTATGGCACAATGCACAAAAACGCTTTTCAGCCTGAGATAAGGTGGGTTTCGGAACGCCAAACATAAAAGTGTTAATAACTTTGGAAAAACACTTCAGACAGTTTAGATTTGATGTGCAACTACTAGAAAGACCCTTTCTGCTATAGTGGGAGGTTAAAATTTCATGTTCTGAAGCTTCCCTGAAAAGTTATGGCACAATGCACAAAAACGCTTTTCAGCCTGAGATAAGGTGGGTTTCGGGACGCCAAACATAAAAGTGTTAATAACTTTGGAAAAACACTTCAGACAGTTTAGATTTGATGTGCAACTACTAGACAGACCCTTTCTGCTATAGTGGGAGGTTAAAATTTCATGTTCTGAAGCTTCCCTGAAAAGTTATGGCACAATGCACAAAAACGCTTTTCAGCCTGAGATAAGGTGGGTTTCGGAACGCCAAACATAAAAGTGTTGATAACTTTCGAAAAACACTTCAGAGAGCTTAGATTTGATGTGCACCTACAAGAAAGACCCTTTCTGCTATAGTGGGAGGTTAAAATTTCATGTTCTGAAGCTTCCCTGAAAAGTTATGGCACAATGCGTAAAAACGCTTTTCAGCCTGAGATAAGGTGGGTTTCGGAACGCCAAACATAAAAGTCTTGATAACTTTGGAAAAACACTTCAGACAGTTTAGATTTGATGTGCAACTACTAGAAAGACCCTTTCTGCTATAGTGGGAGGTTAAAATTTCATGTTCTGAAGCTTCCCTGAAAAGTTATGGCACAATGCACAAAAACGCTTTTCAGCCTGAGATAAGGTGGGTTTCGGAACGCCAAACATAAAAGTGTTGATAACTTTGGAAAAACACTTCAGACAGCTTAGATTTGATGTGCAACTACTAGAAAGACCCTTTCTGCTATAGTGGGAGGTTAAAATTTCATGTTCTGAAGCTTCCCTGAAAAGTTATGGCACAATGCACAAAAACGCTTTTCAGCCTGAGATAAGGTGGGTTTCGGAACGCCAAACATAAAAGTGTTGATAACTTTCGAAAAACACTTCAGACAGCTTAGATTTGATGTGCAACTACTAGAAAGACCCTTTCTGCTATAGTGGGAGGTTAAAATTTCATGTTCTGAAGCTTTCCTGAAAAGTTATGGCACAATGCACAAAAACGCTTTTCAGCCTGAGATAAGGTGGGTTTCGGAACACCAAACATAAAAGTGTTGATAACTTTGGAAAAACACTTCAGACAGCTTAGATTTGATGTGCAACTACTAGAAAGACCCTTTCTGCTATAGTGGGAGGTTAAAATTTCATGTTCTGAAGCTTCCCTGAAAAGTTATGGCACAATGTACAAAAACGCTTTTCAGCCTGAGATAAGGTGGGTTTCGGAACGCCAAACATAAAAGTGTTGATAACTTTCGAAAAACACTTCAGACAGCTTAGATTTGATGTGCACCTACTAGAAAGACCCTTTCTGCTATAGTGGGAGGTTAAAATTTCATGTTCTGAAGCTTCCCTGAAAAGTTATGGCACAATGCGCAAAAACGCTTTTCAGCCTGAGATAAGGTGGGTTTCGGAACGCCAAACATAAAAGTGTTGATAACTTTGGAAAAACACTTCAGACAGTTTAGATTTGATGTGCAACTACTAGAAAGACCCTTTCTGCTATAGTGGGAGGTTAAAATTTCATGTTCTGAAGGTTCCCTGAAAAGTTATGGCACAATGCACAAAAACGCTTTTCAGCCTGAGATAAGGTGGGTTTCGGAACGCCAAACATAAAAGTGTTAATAACTTTGGAAAAACATATCAGACAGTTTAGATTTGATGTGCAACTACTAGAAAGACCCTTTGTGCTATAGTGGGAGGTTAAAATTTCATGTTCTGAAGCTTCCCTGAAAAGTTATGGCACAATGCACAAAAACGCTTTTCAGCCTGAGATAAGGTGGGTTTCGGAACGCCAAACATAAAAGTGTTAATAACTTTGGAAAAACACTTCAGACAGTTTAGATTTGATGTGCAACTACTAGAAAGACCCTTTCTGCTATAGTGGGAGGTTAAAATTTCATGTTCTGAAGCTTTCCTGAAAAGTTATGGCACAATGCACAAAAACGCTTTTCAGCCTGAGATAAGGTGGGTTTCGGAACGCCAAACATAAAAGTGTTGATAACTTTCGAAAAACACTTCAGAGAGCTTAGATTTGATGTGCACCTACTAGAAAGACCCTTTCTGCTATAGTGGGAGGTTAAAATTTCATGTTCTGAAGCTTTCCTGAAAAGTTATGGCACAATGCACAAAAACGCTTTTCAGCCTGAGATAAGGTGGGTTTCGGAACGCCAAACATAAAAGTGTTGATAACTTTGGAAAAACACTTCAGACAGCTTAGATTTGATGTGCAACTACTAGAAAGACCCTTTCTGCTATAGTGGGAGGTTAAAATTTCATGTTCTGAAGCTTCCCTGAAAAGTTATGGCACAATGCACAAAAACGCTTTTCAGCCTGAGATAAGGTGGGTTTCGGAACGCCAAACATAAAAGTGTTGATAACTTTCGAAAAACACTTCAGACAGCTTAGATTTGATGTGCACCTACTAGAAAGACCCTTTCTGCTATAGTGGGAGGTTAAAATTTCATGTTCTGAAGCTTCCCTGAAAAGTTATGGCACAATGCGTAAAAACGCTTTTCAGCCTGAGATAAGGTGGGTTTCGGAACGCCAAACATAAAAGTGTTGATAACTTTGGAAAAACACTTCAGACAGTTTAGATTTGATGTGCAACTACTAGAAAGACCCTTTCTGCTATAGTGGGAGGTTAAAATTTCATGTTCTGAAGCTTCCCTGAAAAGTTATGGCACAATGCACAAAAACGCTTTTCAGCCTGAGATAAGGTGGGTTTCGGAACGCCAAACATAAAAGTGTTAATAACTTTGGAAAAACACTTCAGACAGTTTAGATTTGATGTGCAACTACTAGAAAGACCCTTTCTGCTATAGTGGGAGGTTAAAATTTCATGTTCTGAAGCTTCCCTGAAAAGTTATGGCACAATGCACAAAAACGCTTTTCAGCCTGAGATAAGGTGGGTTTCGGAACGCCAAACATAAAAGTGTTAATAACTTTGGAAAAACACTTCAGACAGTTTAGATTTGATGTGCAACTACTAGAAAGACCCTTTCTGCTATAGTGGGAGGTTAAAATTTCATGTTCTGAAGCTTTCCTGAAAAGTTATGGCACAATGCACAAAAACGCTTTTCAGCCTGAGATAAGGTGGGTTTCGGAACGCCAAACATAAAAGTGTTGATAACTTTCGAAAAACACTTCAGAGAGCTTAGATTTGATGTGCACCTACTAGAAAGACCCTTTCTGCTTTAGTGGGAGGTTAAAATTTCATGTTCTGAAGCTTCCCTGAAAAGTTATGGCACAATGCGTAAAAACGCTTTTCAGCCTGAGATAAGGTGGGTTTCGGAACGCCAAACATAAAAGTGTTGATAACTTTGGAAAAACACTTCAGACAGTTTAGATTTGATGTGCAACTACTAGAAAGACCCTTTCTGCTATAGTGGGAGGTTAAAATTTCATGTTCTGAAGCTTTCCTGAAAAGTTATGGCACAATGCACAAAAACGCTTTTCAGCCTGAGATAAGGTGGGTTTCGGAACGCCAAACATAAAAGTGTTGATAACTTTTGAAAAACACTTCAGACAGCTTAGATTTGATGTGCAACTACTAGAAAGACCCTTTCTGCTATAGTGGGAGGTTAAAATTTCATGTTCTGAAGCTTCCCTGAAAAGTTATGGCACAATGCACAAAAACGCTTTTCAGCCTGAGATAAGGTGGGTTTCGGAAAGCCAAACATAAAAGTGTTGATAACTTTGGAAAAACACTTCAGACAGTTTAGATTTGATGTGCAAACATTAGAAAGACCCTTTCTGCTATAGTGGGAGGTTAAAATTTCATGTTCTGAAGCTTCCCTGAAAAGTTATGGCACAATGCACAAAAACGCTTTTCAGCCTGAGATAAGGTGGGTTTCGGAACGCCAAACATAAAAGTGTTAATAACTTTGGAAAAACACTTCAGACAGTTTAGATTTGATGTGCAACTACTAGAAAGACCCTTTCTGCTATAGTGGGAGGTTAAAATTTCATGTTCTGAAGCTTCCCTGAAAAGTTATGGCACAATGCACAAAAACGCTTTTCTGCCTGAGATAAGGTGGGTTTCGGAACGCCAAACATAAAAGTGTTGATAACTTTGGAAAAACACTTCAGACAGTTTAGATTTGATGTGCAACTACTAGAAAGACCCTTTCTGCTATAGTGGGAGGTTAAAATTTCATGTTCTGAAGGTTCCCTGAAAAGTTATGGCACAATGCACAAAAACGCTTTTCAGCCTGAGATAAGGTGGGTTTCGGAACGCCAAACATAAAAGTGTTAATAACTTTGGAAAAACATATCAGACAGTTTAGATTTGATGTGCAACTACTAGAAAGACCCTTTGTGCTATAGTGGGAGGTTAAAATTTCATGTTCTGAAGCTTCCCTGAAAAGTTATGGCACAATGCACAAAAACGCTTTTCAGCCTGAGATAAGGTGGGTTTCGGAACGCCAAACATAAAAGTGTTGATAACTTTCGAAAAACACTTCAGACAGCTTCGATTTGATGTGCACCTACTAGAAAGACCCTTTCTGCTATAGTGGGAGGTTAAAATTTCATGTTCTGAAGCTTCCCTGAAAAGTTATGGCACAATGCGTAAAAACGCTTTTCAGCCTGAGATAAGGTGGGTTTCGGAACGCCAAACATAAAAGTGTTGATAACTTTGGAAAAACACTTCAGACAGTTTAGATTTGATGTGCAACTACTAGAAAGACCCTTTCTGCTATAGTGGGAGGTTAAAATTTCATGTTCTGAAGCTTCCCTGAAAAGTTATGGCACAATGCACAAAAACGCTTTTCAGCCTGAGATAAGGTGGGTTTCGGAACGCCAAACATAAAAGTGTTAATAACTTTGGAAAAACACTTCAGACAGTTTAGATTTGATGTGCAACTACTAGAAAGACCCTTTCTGCTATAGTGGGAGGTTAAAATTTCATGTTCTGAAGCTTCCCTGAAAAGTTATGGCACAATGCACAAAAACGCTTTTCAGCCTGAGATAAGGTGGGTTTCGGAACGCCAAACATAAAAGTGTTAATAACTTTGGAAAAACACTTCAGACAGTTTAGATTTGATGTGCAACTACTAGAAAGACCCTTTCTGCTATAGTGGGAGGTTAAAATTTCATGTTCTGAAGGTTTCCTGAAAAGTTATGGCACAATGCACAAAAACGCTTTTCAGCCTGAGATAAGGTGGGTTTCGGAACGCCAAACATAAAAGTGTTGATAACTTTCGAAAAACACTTCAGACAGCTTAGATTTGATGTGCACCTACTAGAAAGACCCTTTCTGCTATAGTGGGAGGTTAAAATTTCATGTTCTGAAGCTTCCCTGAAAAGTTATGGCACAATGCGTAAAAACGCTTTTCAGCCTGAGATAAGGTGGGTTTCGGAACGCCAAACATAAAAGTGTTGATAACTTTGGAAAAACACTTCAGACAGTTTAGATTTGATGTGCAACTACTAGAAAGACCCTTTCTGCTATAGTGGGAGGTTAAAATTTCATGTTCTGAAGCTTTCCTGAAAAGTTATGGCACAATGCACAAAAACGCTTTTCAGCCTGAGATAAGGTGGGTTTCGGAACGCCAAACATAAAAGTGTTGATAACTTTTGAAAAACACTTCAGACAGCTTAGATTTGATGTGCAACTACTAGAAAGACCCTTTCTGCTATAGTGGGAGGTTAAAATTTCATGTTCTGAAGCTTCCCTGAAAAGTTATGGCACAATGCACAAAAACGCTTTTCAGCCTGAGACAAGGTGGGTTTCGGAAAGCCAAACATAAAAGTGTTGATAACTTTGGAAAAACACTTCAGACAGTTTAGATTTGATGTGCAAACATTAGAAAGACCCTTTCTGCTATAGTGGGAGGTTAAAATTTCATGTTCTGAAGCTTCCCTGAAAAGTTATGGCACAATGCACAAAAACGCTTTTCAGCCTGAGATAAGGTGGGTTTCGGAACGCCAAACATAAAAGTGTTAATAACTTTGGAAAAACACTTCAGACAGTTTAGATTTGATGTGCAACTACTAGAAAGACCCTTTCTGCTATAGTGGGAGGTTAAAATTTCATGTTCTGAAGCTTCCCTAAAAAGTTATGGCACAATGCACAAAAACGCTTTTCTGCCTGAGAGAAGGTGGGTTTCGGAACGCCAAACATAAAAGTGTTGATAACTTTCGAAAAACACTTCAGAGAGCTTAGATTTGATGTGCACCTACTAGAAAGACCCTTTCTGCTATAGTGGGAGGTTAAAATTTCATGTTCTGAAGCTTCCCTGAAAAGTTATGGCACAATGCGTAAAAACGCTTTTCAGCCTGAGATAAGGTGGGTTTCGGAACGCCAAACATAAAAGTGTTGATAACTTTGGAAAAACACTTCAGACAGTTTAGATTTGATGTGCAACTACTAGAAAGACCCTTTCTGATATAGTGGGAGGTTAAAATTTCATGTTCTGAAGCTTTCCTGAAAAGTTATGGCACAATGCACAAAAACGCTTTTCAGCCTGAGATAAGGTGGGTTTCGGAACGCCAAACATAAAAGTGTTGATAACTTTTGAAAAACACTTCAGACAGCTTAGATTTGATGTGCAACTACTAGAAAGACCCTTTCTGCCATAGTGGGAGGTTAAAATTTCATGTTCTGAAGCTTCCCTGAAAAGTTATGGCACAATGCACAAAAACGCTTTTCAGCCTGAGATAAGGTGGGTTTCGGAACGCCAAACATAAAAGTGTTGATAACTTTCAAAAAACACTTCAGACAGCTTAGATTTGATGTGCACCTACTAGAAAGACCCTTTCTGCTATAGTGGGAGGTTAAAATTTCATGTTCTGAAGCTTCCCTGAAAAGTTATGGCACAATGCGTAAAAACGCTTTTCAGCCTGAGATAAGGTGGGTTTCGGAACGCCAAACATAAAAGTGTTGATAACTTTGGAAAAACACTTCAGACAGTTTAGATTTGATGTGCAACTACTAGAAAGACCCTTTCTGCTATAGTGGGAGGTTAAAATTTCATGTTCTGAAGCTTCCCTGAAAAGTTATGGCACAATGCACAAAAACGCTTTTCAGCCTGAGATAAGGTGGGTTTCGGAACGCCAAACATAAAAGTGTTAATAACTTTGGAAAAACACTTCAGACAGTTTAGATTTGATGTGCAACTACTAGAAAGACCCTTTCTGCTATAGTGGGAGGTTAAAATTTCATGTTCTGAAGCTTCCCTGAAAAGTTATGGCACAATGCACAAAAACGCTTTTCAGCCTGAGATAAGGTGGGTTTCGGAACGCCAAACATAAAAGTGTTAATAACTTTGGAAAAACACTTCAGACAGTTTAGATTTGATGTGCAACTACTAGAAAGACCCTTTCTGCTATAGTGGGAGGTTAAAATTTCATGTTCTGAAGCTTTCCTGAAAAGTTATGGCACAATGCACAAAAACGCTTTTCAGCCTGAGATAAGGTGGGTTTCGGAACGCCAAACATAAAAGTGTTGATAACTTTCGAAAAACACTTCAGAGAGCTTAGATTTGATGTGCACCTACTAGAAAGACCCTTTCTGCTATAGTGGGAGGTTAAAATTTCATGTTCTGAAGCTTCCCTGAAAAGTTATGGCACAATGCGTAAAAACGCTTTTCAGCCTGAGATAAGGTGGGTTTCGGAACGCCAAACATAAAAGTGTTGATAACTTTGGAAAAACACTTCAGACAGTTTAGATTTGATGTGCAACTACTAGAAAGACCCTTTCTGCTATAGTGGGAGGTTAAAATTTCATGTTCTGAAGCTTTCCTGAAAAGTTATGGCACAATGCACAAAAACGCTTTTCAGCCTGAGATAAGGTGGGTTTCGGAACGCCAAACATAAAAGTGTTGATAACTTTTGAAAAACACTTCAGACAGCTTAGATTTGATGTGCAACTACTAGAAAGACCCTTTCTGCTATAGTGGGAGGTTAAAATTTCATGTTCTGAAGCTTCCCTGAAAAGTTATGGCACAATGCACAAAAACGCTTTTCAGCCTGAGATAAGGTGGGTTTCGGAAAGCCAAACATAAAAGTGTTGATAACTTTGGAAAAACACTTCAGACAGTTTAGATTTGATGTGCAAACATTAGAAAGACCCTTTCTGCTATAGTGGGAGGTTAAAATTTCATGTTCTGAAGCTTCCCTGAAAAGTTATGGCACAATGCACAAAAACGCTTTTCAGCCTGAGATAAGGTGGGTTTCGGAACGCCAAACATAAAAGTGTTAATAACTTTGGAAAAACACTTCAGACAGTTTAGATTTGATGTGCAACTACTAGAAAGACCCTTTCTGCTATAGTGGGAGGTTAAAATTTCATGTTCTGAAGCTTCCCTGAAAAGTTATGGCACAATGCACAAAAACGCTTTTCTGCCTGAGATAAGGTGGGTTTCGGAACGCCAAACATAAAAGTGTTGATAACTTTGGAAAAACACTTCAGACAGTTTAGATTTGATGTGCAACTACTAGAAAGACCCTTTCTGCTATAGTGGGAGGTTAAAATTTCATGTTCTGAAGGTTCCCTGAAAAGTTATGGCACAATGCACAAAAACGCTTTTCAGCCTGAGATAAGGTGGGTTTCGGAACGCCAAACATAAAAGTGTTAATAACTTTGGAAAAACATATCAGACAGTTTAGATTTGATGTGCAACTACTAGAAAGACCCTTTGTGCTATAGTGGGAGGTTAAAATTTCATGTTCTGAAGCTTCCCTGAAAAGTTATGGCACAATGCACAAAAACGCTTTTCAGCCTGAGATAAGGTGGGTTTCGGAACGCCAAACATAAAAGTGTTAATAACTTTGGAAAAACACTTCAGACAGTTTAGATTTGATGTGCAACTACTAGAAAGACCCTTTCTGCTATAGTGGGAGGTTAAAATTTCATGTTCTGAAGCTTTCCTGAAAAGTTATGGCACAATGCACAAAAACGCTTTTCAGCCTGAGATAAGGTGGGTTTCGGAACGCCAAACATAAAAGTGTTGATAACTTTCGAAAAACACTTCAGAGAGCTTAGATTTGATGTGCACCTACTAGAAAGACCCTTTCTGCTATAGTGGGAGGTTAAAATTTCATGTTCTGAAGCTTCCCTGAAAAGTTATGGCACAATGCGTAAAAACGCTTTTCAGCCTGAGATAAGGTGGGTTTCGGAACGCCAAACATAAAAGTGTTGATAACTTTGGAAAAACACTTCAGACAGTTTAGATTTGATGTGCAACTACTAGAAAGACCCTTTCTGCTATAGTGGGAGGTTAAAATTTCATGTTCTGAAGCTTCCCTGAAAAGTTATGGCACAATGCACAAAAACGCTTTTCAGCCTGAGATAAGGTGGGTTTCGGAACGCCAAACATAAAAGTGTTAATAACTTTGGAAAAACACTTCAGACAGTTTAGATTTGATGTGCAACTACTAGAAAGACCCTTTCTGCTATAGTGGGAGGTTAAAATTTCATGTTCTGAAGCTTCCCTGAAAAGTTATGGCACAATGCACAAAAACGCTTTTCAGCCTGAGATAAGGTGGGTTTCGGAACGCCAAACATAAAAGTGTTAATAACTTTGGAAAAACACTTCAGACAGTTTAGATTTGATGTGCAACTACTAGAAAGACCCTTTCTGCTATAGTGGGAGGTTAAAATTTCATGTTCTGAAGCTTTCCTGAAAAGTTATGGCACAATGCACAAAAACGCTTTTCAGCCTGAGATAAGGTGGGTTTCGGAACGCCAAACATAAAAGTGTTGATAACTTTCGAAAAACACTTCAGAGAGCTTAGATTTGATGTGCACCTACTAGAAAGACCCTTTCTGCTATAGTGGGAGGTTAAAATTTCATGTTCTGAAGCTTCCCTGAAAAGTTATGGCACAATGCGTAAAAACGCTTTTCAGCCTGAGATAAGGTGGGTTTCGGAACGCCAAACATAAAAGTCTTGATAACTTTGGAAAAACACTTCAGACAGTTTAGATTTGATGTGCAACTACAAGAAAGACCCTTTCTGCTATAGTGGGAGGTTAAAATTTCATGTTCTGAAGCTTTCCTGAAAAGTTATGGCACAATGCACTAAAACGCTTTTCAGCCTGAGATAAGGTGGGTTTCGGAACGCCAAACATAAAAGTGTTGATAACTTTGGAAAAACACTTCAGACAGCTTAGATTTGATGTGCAACTACTCGAAAGACCCTTTCTGCTATAGTGGGAGGTTAAAATTTCATGTTCTGAAGCTTCCCTGAAAAGTTATGGCACAATGCACAAAAACGCTTTTCAGCCTGAGATAAGGTGGGTTTCGGAACGCCAAACATAAAAGTGTTGATAACTTTCGAAAAACACTTCAGACAGCTTAGATTTGATGTGCAACTACTAGAAAGACCCTTTCTGCTATAGTGGGAGGTTAAAATTTCATGTTCTGAAGCTTTCTTGAAAAGTTATGGCACAATGCACAAAAACGCTTTTCAGCCTGAGATAAGGTGGGTTTCGGAAGGCCAAACATAAAAGTGTTGATAACTTTGGAAAAACACTTCAGACAGCTTAGATTTGATGTGCAACTACTAGAAAGACCCTTTCTGCTATAGTGGGAGGTTAAAATTTCATGTTCTGAAGCTTCCCTGAAAAGTTATGGCACAATGCACAAAAACGCTTTTCAGCCTGAGATAAGGTGGGTTTCGGAACGCCAAACATAAAAGTGTTGATAACTTTCGAAAAACACTTCAGACAGCTTAGATTTGATGTGCACCTACTAGAAAGACCCTTTCTGCTATAGTGGGAGGTTAAAATTTCATGTTCTGAAGCTTCCCTGAAAAGTTATGGCACAATGCGCAAAAACGCTTTTCAGCCTGAGATAAGGTGGGTTTCGGAACGCCAAACATAAAAGTGTTGATAACTTTGGAAAAACACTTCAGACAGTTTAGATTTGATGTGCAACTACTAGAAAGACCCTTTCTGCTATAGTGGGAGGTTAAAATTTCATGTTCTGAAGGTTCCCTGAAAAGTTATGGCACAATGCACAAAAACGCTTTTCAGCCTGAGATAAGGTGGGTTTCGGAACGCCAAACATAAAAGTGTTAATAACTTTGGAAAAACATATCAGACAGTTTAGATTTGATGTGCAACTACTAGAAAGACCCTTTCTGCTATAGTGGGAGGTTAAAATTTCATGTTCTGAAGCTTCCCTGAAAAGTTATGGCACAATGCACAAAAACGCTTTTCAGCCTGAGATAAGGTGGGTTTCGGAACGCCAAACATAAAAGTGTTAATAACTTTGGAAAAACACTTCAGACAGTTTAGATTTGATGTGCAACTACTAGAAAGACCCTTTCTGCTATAGTGGGAGGTTAAAATTTCATGTTCTGAAGCTTTCCTGAAAAGTTATGGCACAATGCACAAAAACGCTTTTCAGCCTGAGATAAGGTGGGTTTCGGAACGCCAAACATAAAAGTGTTGATAACTTTCGAAAAACACTTCAGAGAGCTTAGATTTGATGTGCACCTACTAGAAAGACCCTTTCTGCTATAGTGGGAGGTTAAAATTTCATGTTCTGAAGCTTCCCTGAAAAGTTATGGCACAATGCGTAAAAACGCTTTTCAGCCTGAGATAAGGTGGGTTTCGGAACGCCAAACATAAAAGTGTTGATAACTTTGGAAAAACACTTCAGACAGTTTAGATTTGATGTGCAACTACTAGAAAGACCCTTTCTGCTATAGTGGGAGGTTAAAATTTCATGTTCTGAAGCTTTCCTGAAAAGTTATGGCACAATGCACAAAAACGCTTTTCAGCCTGAGATAAGGTGGGTTTCGGAACGCCAAACATAAAAGTGTTGATAACTTTTGAAAAACACTTCAGACAGCTTAGATTTGATGTGCAACTACTAGAAAGACCCTTTCTGCTATAGTGGGAGGTTAAAATTTCATGTTCTGAAGCTTCCCTGAAAAGTTATGGCACAATGCACAAAAACGCTTTTCAGCCTGAGATAAGGTGGGTTTCGGAAAGCCAAACATAAAAGTGTTAATAACTTTGGAAAAACACTTCAGACAGTTTAGATTTGATGTGCAACTACTAGAAAGACCCTTTCTGCTATAGTGGGAGGTTAAAATTTCATGTTCTGAAGCTTCCCTGAAAAGTTATGGCACAATGCGTAAAAACGCTTTTCAGCCTGAGATAAGGTGGGTTTCGGAACGCCAAACATAAAAGTGTTGATAACTTTGGAAAAACACTTCAGACAGTTTAGATTTGATGTGCAACTACTAGAAAGACCCTTTCTACTATAGTGGGAGGTTAAAATTTCATGTTCTGAAGCTTTCCTGAAAAGTTATGGCACAATGCACAAAAACGCTTTTCAGCCTGAGATAAGGTGGGTTTCGGAACGCCAAACATAAAAGTGTTGATAACTTTTGAAAAACACTTCAGACAGCTTAGATTTGATGTGCAACTACTAGAAAGACCCTTTCTGCTATAGTGGGAGGTTAAAATGTCATGTTCTGAAGCTTCCCTGAAAAGTTATGGCACAATGCACAAAAACGCTTTTCAGCCTGAGATAAGGTGGGTTTCGGAACGCCAAACATAAAAGTGTTAATAACTTTCGTAAAACACTTCAGACAGCTTAGATTTGATGTGCACCTACTAGAAAGACCCTTTCTGCTATAGTGGGAGGTTAAAATTTCATGTTCTGAAGCTTCCCTGAAAAGTTATGGCACAATGCGTAAAAACGCTTTTCAGCCTGAGATAAGGTGGGTTTCGGAACGCCAAACATAAAAGTGTTGATAACTTTGGAAAAACACTTCAGACAGTTTAGATTTGATGTGCAACTACTAGAAAGACCCTTTCTGCTATAGTGGGAGGTTAAAATTTCATGTTCTGAAGCTTTCCTGAAAAGTTATGGCACAATGCACAAAAACGCTTTTCAGCCTGAGATAAGGTGGGTTTCGGAACGCCAAACATAAAAGTGTTTATAACTTTGGAAAAACACTTCAGACAGTTTAGATTTGATGTGCAACTACTAGAAAGACCCTTTCTGCTATAGTGGGAGGTTAAAATTTCATGTTCTGAAGCTTCCCTGAAAAGTTATGGCACAATGCACAAAAACGCTTTTCAGCCTGAGATAAGGTGGGTTTCGGAACGCCAAACATAAAAGTGTTGATAACTTTGGAAAAACACTTCAGACAGTTTAGATTTGATGTGCAACTACTAGAAAGACCCTTTCTGCTATAGTGGGAGGTTAAAATTTCATGTTCTGAAGCTTCCCTGAAAAGTTATGGCACAATGCACAAAAACGCTTTTCAGCATGAGATAAGGTGGGTTTCGGAACGCCAAACATAAAAGTGTTAATAACTTTGGAAAAACACTTTAGACAGTTTAGATTTGATGTGCAACTACTAGAAAGACCCTTTCTGCTATAGTGGGAGGTTAAAATTTCATGTTCTGAAGCTTCCCTGAAAAGTTATGGCACAATGCACAAAAACGCTTTTCAGCCTGAGATAAGGTGGGTTTCGGAACGCCAAACATAAAAGTGTTAATAACTTTGGAAAAACACTTCAGACAGTTTAGATTTGATGTGCAACTACTAGAAAGACCCTTTCTGCTATAGTGGGAGGTTAAAATTTCATGTTCTGAAGCTTCCCTGAAAAGTTATGGCACAATGCACAAAAACGCTTTTCAGCCTGAGATAAGGTGGGTTTCGGAACGCCAAACATAAAAGTGTTAATAACTTTGGAAAAACACTTCAGACAGTTTAGATTTGATGTGCAACTACTAGAAAGACCCTTTCTGCTATAGTGGGAGGTTAAAATTTCATGTTCTGAAGCTTCCCTGAAAAGTTATGGCACAATGCACAAAAACGCTTTTCAGCCTGAGATAAGGTGGGTTTCGGAACGCCAAACATAAAAGTGTTGATAACTTTCGAAAAACACTTCAGAGAGCTTAGATTTGATGTGCACCTACTAGAAAGACCCTTTCTGCTATAGTGGGAGGTTAAAATTTCATGTTCTGAAGCTTCCCTGAAAAGTTATGGCACAATGCGTAAAAACGCTTTTCAGCCTGAGATAAGGTGGGTTTCGGAACGCCAAACATAAAAGTGTTGATAACTTTGGAAAAACACTTCAGACAGTTTAGATTTGATGTGCAACTACTAGAAAGACCCTTTCTGCTATAGTGGGAGGTTAAATTTTCATGTTCTGAAGCTTTCCTGAAAAGTTATGGCACAATGCACAAAAACGCTTTTCAGCCTGAGATAAGGTGGGTTTCGGAACGCCAAACATAAAAGTGTTGATAACTTTTCAAAAACACTTCAGACAGCTTAGATTTGATGTGCAACTACTAGAAAGACCCTTTCTGCTATAGTGGGAGGTTAAAATTTCATGTTCTGAAGCTTCCCTGAAAAGTTATGGCACAATGCACAAAAACGCTTTTCAGCCTGAGATAAGGTGGGTTTCGGAACGCCAAACATAAAAGTGTTGATAACTTTCGAAAAACACTTCAGAGAGCTTAGATTTGATGTGCACCTACTAGAAAGACCCTTTCTGCTATAGTGGGAGGTTAAAATTTCATGTTCTGAAGCTTCCCTGAAAAGTTATGGCACAATGCGTAAAAACGCTTTTCAGCCTGAGATAAGGTGGGTTTCGGAACGCCAAACATAAAAGTGTTGATAACTTTGGAAAAACACTTCAGACAGTTTAGATTTGATGTGCAACTACTAGAAAGACCCTTTCTGCTATAGTGGGAGGTTAAAATTTCATGTTCTGAAGCTTTCCTGAAAAGTTATGGCACAATGCACAAAAACGCTTTTCAGCCTGAGATAAGGTGGGTTTCGGAACGCCAAACATAAAAGTGTTGATAACTTTGGAAAAACACTTCAGACAGCTTAGATTTGATGTGCAACTACTAGAAAGACCCTTTCTGCTATAGTGGGAGGTTAAAATTTCATGTTCTGAAGCTTCCCTGAAAAGTTATGGCACAATGCACAAAAACGCTTTTCAGCCTGAGATAAGGTGGGTTTCGGAACGCCAAACATAAAAGTGTTGATAACTTTCGAAAAACACTTCAGACAGCTTAGATTTGATGTGCACCTACTAGAAAGACCCTTTCTGCTATAGTGGGAGGTTAAAATTTCATGTTCTGAAGCTTCCCTGAAAAGTTATGGCACAATGCACAAAAACGCTTTTCAGCCTGAGATAAGGTGGGTTTCGGAACGCCAAACATAAAAGTGTTAATAACTTTGGAAAAACACTTCAGACAGTTTAGATTTGATGTGCAACTACTAGAAAGACCCTTTCTGCTATAGTGGGAGGTTAAAATTTCATGTTCTGAAGCTTCCCTGAAAAGTTATGGCACAATGCGCAAAAACGCTTTTCAGCCTGAGATAAGGTGGGTTTCGGAACGCCAAACATAAAAGTGTTAATAACTTTGGAAAAACACTTCAGACAGTTTAGATTTGATGTGCAACTACTAGAAAGACCCTTTCTGCTATAGTGGGAGGTTAAAATTTCATGTTCTGAAGCTTCCCTGAAAAGTTATGGCACAATGCACAAAAACGCTTTTCAGCCTGAGATAAGGTGGGTTTCGGAACGCCAAACATAAAAGTGTTGATAACTTTCGAAAAACACTTCAGAGAGCTTAGATTTGATGTGCACCTACTAGAAAGACCCTTTCTGCTATAGTGGGAGGTTAAAATTTCATGTTCTGAAGCTTCCCTGAAAAGTTATGGCACAATGCGTAAAAACGCTTTTCAGCCTGAGATAAGGTGGGTTTCGGAACGCCAAACATAAAAGTGTTGATAACTTTGGAAAAACACTTCAGACAGTTTAGATTTGATGTGCAACTACTAGAAAGACCCTTTCTGCTATAGTGGGAGGTTAAAATTTCATGTTCTGAAGCTTTCCTGAAAAGTTATGGCACAATGCACAAAAACGCTTTTCAGCCTGAGATAAGGTGGGTTTCGGAACGCCAAACATAAAAGTGTTGATAACTTTGGAAAAACACTTCAGACAGCTTAGATTTGATGTGCAACTACTAGAAAGACCCTTTCTGCGATAGTGGGAGGTTAAAATTTCATGTTCTGAAGCTTCCCTGAAAAGTTATGGCACAATGCACAAAAACGCTTTTCAGCCTGAGATAAGGTGGGTTTCGGAACGCCAAACATAAAAGTGTTGATAACTTTCGAAAAACACTTCAGACAGCTTAGATTTGACGTGCACCTACTAGAAAGACCCTTTCTGCTATAGTGGGAGGTTAAAATTTCATGTTCTGAAGCTTCCCTGAAAAGTTATGGCACAATGCGTAAAAACGCTTTTCAGCCTGAGATAAGGTGGGTTTCGGAACGCCAAACATAAAAGTGTTGATAACTTTGGAAAAACACTTCAGACAGTTTAGATTTGATGTGCAACTACTAGAAAGACCCTTTCTGCTATAGTGGGAGGTTAAAATGTCATGTTCTGAAGCTTCCCTGAAAAGTTATGGCACAATGCACAAAAACGCTTTTCAGCCTGAGATAAGGTGGGTTTCGGAACGCCAAACATAAAAGTGTTAATAACTTTCGTAAAACACTTCAGACAGCTTAGATTTGATGTGCACCTACTAGAAAGACCCTTTCTGCTATAGTGGGAGGTTAAAATTTCATGTTCTGAAGCTTCCCTGAAAAGTTATGGCACAATGCGTAAAAACGCTTTTCAGCCTGAGATAAGGTGGGTTTCGGAACGCCAAACATAAAAGTGTTGATAACTTTGGAAAAACACTTCAGACAGTTTAGATTTGATGTGCAACTACTAGAAAGACCCTTTCTGCTATAGTGGGAGGTTAAAATTTCATGTTCTGAAGCTTTCCTGAAAAGTTATGGCACAATGCACAAAAACGCTTTTCAGCCTGAGATAAGGTGGGTTTCGGAACGCCAAACATAAAAGTGTTTATAACTTTGGAAAAACACTTCAGACAGTTTAGATTTGATGTGCAACTACTAGAAAGACCCTTTCTGCTATAGTGGGAGGTTAAAATTTCATGTTCTGAAGCTTCCCTGAAAAGTTATGGCACAATGCACAAAAACGCTTTTCAGCCTGAGATAAGGTGGGTTTCGGAACGCCAAACATAAAAGTGTTGATAACTTTGGAAAAACACTTCAGACAGTTTAGATTTGATGTGCAACTACTAGAAAGACCCTTTCTGCTATAGTGGGAGGTTAAAATTTCATGTTCTGAAGCTTCCCTGAAAAGTTATGGCACAATGCACAAAAACGCTTTTCAGCATGAGATAAGGTGGGTTTCGGAACGCCAAACATAAAAGTGTTAATAACTTTGGAAAAACACTTTAGACAGTTTAGATTTGATGTGCAACTACTAGAAAGACCCTTTCTGCTATAGTGGGAGGTTAAAATTTCATGTTCTGAAGCTTCCCTGAAAAGTTATGGCACAATGCACAAAAACGCTTTTCAGCCTGAGATAAGGTGGGTTTCGGAACGCCAAACATAAAAGTGTTAATAACTTTGGAAAAACACTTCAGACAGTTTAGATTTGATGTGCAACTACTAGAAAGACCCTTTCTGCTATAGTGGGAGGTTAAAATTTCATGTTCTGAAGCTTCCCTGAAAAGTTATGGCACAATGCACAAAAACGCTTTTCAGCCTGAGATAAGGTGGGTTTCGGAACGCCAAACATAAAAGTGTTAATAACTTTGGAAAAACACTTCAGACAGTTTAGATTTGATGTGCAACTACTAGAAAGACCCTTTCTGCTATAGTGGGAGGTTAAAATTTCATGTTCTGAAGCTTCCCTGAAAAGTTATGGCACAATGCACAAAAACGCTTTTCAGCCTGAGATAAGGTGGGTTTCGGAACGCCAAACATAAAAGTGTTGATAACTTTCGAAAAACACTTCAGAGAGCTTAGATTTGATGTGCACCTACTAGAAAGACCCTTTCTGCTATAGTGGGAGGTTAAAATTTCATGTTCTGAAGCTTCCCTGAAAAGTTATGGCACAATGCGTAAAAACGCTTTTCAGCCTGAGATAAGGTGGGTTTCGGAACGCCAAACATAAAAGTGTTGATAACTTTGGAAAAACACTTCAGACAGTTTAGATTTGATGTGCAACTACTAGAAAGACCCTTTCTGCTATAGTGGGAGGTTAAATTTTCATGTTCTGAAGCTTTCCTGAAAAGTTATGGCACAATGCACAAAAACGCTTTTCAGCCTGAGATAAGGTGGGTTTCGGAACGCCAAACATAAAAGTGTTGATAACTTTTCAAAAACACTTCAGACAGCTTAGATTTGATGTGCAACTACTAGAAAGACCCTTTCTGCTATAGTGGGAGGTTAAAATTTCATGTCCTGAAGCTTCCCTGAAAAGTTATGGCACAATGCACAAAAACGCTTTTCAGACTGAGATAAGGTGGGTTTCGGAACGCCAAACATAAAAGTGTTGATAACTTTCGAAAAACACTTCAGACAGCTTAGATTTGATGTGCACCTACTAGAAAGACCCTTTCTGCTATAGTGGGAGGTTAAAATTTCATGTTCTGAAGCTTCCCTGAAAAGTTATGGCACAATGCGTAAAAACGCTTTTCAGCCTGAGATAAGGTGGGTTTCGGAACGCCAAACATAAAAGTGTTGATAACTTTGGAAAAACACTTCAGACAGTTTAGATTTGATGTGCAACTACTAGAAAGACCCTTTCTGCTATAGTGGGAGGTTAAAATTTCATGTTCTGAAGCTTTCCTGAAAAGTTATGGCACAATGCACAAAAACGCTTTTCAGCCTGAGATAAGGTGGGTTTCGGAACGCCAAACATAAAAGTGTTGATAACTTTGGAAAAACACTTCAGACAGCTTAGATTTGATGTGCAACTACTAGAAAGACCCTTTCTGCTATAGTGGGAGGTTAAAATTTCATGTTCTGAAGCTTCCCTGAAAAGTTATGGCACAATGCACAAAAACGCTTTTCAGCCTGAGATAAGGTGGGTTTCGGAACGCCAAACATAAAAGTGTTGATAACTTTCGAAAAACACTTCAGACAGCTTAGATTTGATGTGCACCTACTAGAAAGACCCTTTCTGCTATAGTGGGAGGTTAAAATTTCATGTTCTGAAGCTTCCCTGAAAAGTTATGGCACAATGCACAAAAACGCTTTTCAGCCTGAGATAAGGTGGGTTTCGGAACGCCAAACATAAAAGTGTTAATAACTTTGGAAAAACACTTCAGACAGTTTAGATTTGATGTGCAACTACTAGAAAGACCCTTTCTGCTATAGTGGGAGGTTAAAATTTCATGTTCTGAAGCTTCCCTGAAAAGTTATGGCACAATGCGCAAAAACGCTTTTCAGCCTGAGATAAGGTGGGTTTCGGAACGCCAAACATAAAAGTGTTAATAACTTTGGAAAAACACTTCAGACAGTTTAGATTTGATGTGCAACTACTAGAAAGACCCTTTCTGCTATAGTGGGAGGTTAAAATTTCATGTTCTGAAGCTTCCCTGAAAAGTTATGGCACAATGCACAAAAACGCTTTTCAGCCTGAGATAAGGTGGGTTTCGGAACGCCAAACATAAAAGTGTTGATAACTTTCGAAAAACACTTCAGAGAGCTTAGATTTGATGTGCACCTACTAGAAAGACCCTTTCTGCTATAGTGGGAGGTTAAAATTTCATGTTCTGAAGCTTCCCTGAAAAGTTATGGCACAATGCGTAAAAACGCTTTTCAGCCTGAGATAAGGTGGGTTTCGGAACGCCAAACATAAAAGTGTTGATAACTTTGGAAAAACACTTCAGACAGTTTAGATTTGATGTGCAACTACTAGAAAGACCCTTTCTGCTATAGTGGGAGGTTAAAATTTCATGTTCTGAAGCTTTCCTGAAAAGTTATGGCACAATGCACAAAAACGCTTTTCAGCCTGAGATAAGGTGGGTTTCGGAACGCCAAACATAAAAGTGTTGATAACTTTGGAAAAACACTTCAGACAGCTTAGATTTGATGTGCAACTACTAGAAAGACCCTTTCTGCGATAGTGGGAGGTTAAAATTTCATGTTCTGAAGCTTCCCTGAAAAGTTATGGCACAATGCACAAAAACGCTTTTCAGCCTGAGATAAGGTGGGTTTCGGAACGCCAAACATAAAAGTGTTGATAACTTTCGAAAAACACTTCAGACAGCTTAGATTTGACGTGCACCTACTAGAAAGACCCTTTCTGCTATAGTGGGAGGTTAAAATTTCATGTTCTGAAGCTTCCCTGAAAAGTTATGGCACAATGCACAAAAACGCTTTTCAGCCTGAGATAAGGTGGGTTTCGGAACGCCAAACATAAAAGTGTTGATAACTTTCGAAAAACACTTCAGACAGCTTAGATTTGATGTGCAACTACTAGAAAGACCCTTTCTGCTATAGTGGGAGGTTAAAATTTCATGTTCTGAAGCTTCCCTGAAAAGTTATGGCACAATGCACAAAAACGCTTTTCAGCCTGAGATAAGGTGGGTTTCGGAACGCCAAACATAAAAGTGTTAATAACTTTGGAAAAACACTTCAGACAGTTTAGATTTGATGTGCAACTACTAGAAAGACCCTTTCTGCTATAGTGGGAGGTTAAAATTTCATGTTCTGAAGCTTTCCTGAAAAGTTATGGCACAATGCACAAAAACGCTTTTCAGCCTGAGATAAGGTGGGTTTCGGAACGCCAAACATAAAAGTGTTGATAACTTTTGAAAAACACTTCAGACAGCTTAGATTTGATGTGCAACTACTAGAAAGACCCTTTCTGCTATAGTGGGAGGTTAAAATTTCATGTTCTGAAGCTTCCCTGAAAAGTTATGGCACAATGCACAAAAACGCTTTTCAGCCTGAGATAAGGTGGGTTTCGGAAAGCCAAACATAAAAGTGTTGATAACTTTGGAAAAACACTTCAGACAGTTTAGATTTGATGTGCAACTACTAGAAAGACCCTTTCTGCTATAGTGGGAGGTTAAAATTTCATGTTCTGAAGCTTCCCTGAAAAGTTATGGCACAATGCACAAAAACGCTTTTCAGCCTGAGATAAGGTGGGTTTCGGAACGCCAAACATAAAAGTGTTAATAACTTTGGAAAAACACTTCAGACAGTTTAGATTTGATGTGCAACTACTAGAAAGACCCTTTCTGCTATAGTGGGAGGTTAAAATTTCATGTTCTGAAGCTTCCCTGAAAAGTTATGGCACAATGCACAAAAACGCTTTTCAGCCTGAGATAAGGTGGGTTTCGGAACGCCAAACATAAAAGTGTTGATAACTTTCGAAAAACACTTCAGAGAGCTTAGATTCGATGTGCACCTACTAGAAAGACCCTTTCTGCTATAGTGGGAGGTTAAAATTTCATGTTCTGAAGCTTCCCTGAAAAGTTATGGCACAATGCGTAAAAACGCTTTTCAGCCTGAGATGAGGTGGGTTTCGGAACGCCAAACATAAAAGTGTTGATAACTTTGGAAAAACACTTCAGACAGTTTAGATTTGATGTGCAACTACTAGAAAGACCCTTTCTGCTATAGTGGGAGGTTAAAATTTCATGTTCTGAAGCTTCCCTGAAAAGTTATGGCACAATGCACAAAAACGCTTTTCAGCCTGAGATAAGGTGGGTTTCGGAACGCCAAACATAAAAGTGTTAATAACTTTGGAAAAACACTTCAGACAGTTTAGATTTGATGTGCAACTACTAGAAAGACCCTTTCTGCTATAGTGGGAGGTTAAAATTTCATGTTCTGAAGCTTCCCTGAAAAGTTATGGCACAATGCACAAAAACGCTTTTCAGCCTGAGATAAGGTGGGTTTCGGAACGCCAAACATAAAAGTGTTAATAACTTTGGAAAACACTTCAGACAGTTTAGATTTGATGTGCAACTACTAGAAAGACCCTTTCTGCTATAGTGGGAGGTTAAAATTTCATGTTCTGAAGCTTTCCTGAAAAGTTATGGCACAATGCACAAAAACGCTTTTCAGCCTGAGATAAGGTGGGTTTTGGAACGCCAAACATAAAAGTGTTGATAACTTTCGAAAAACACTTCAGAGAGCTTAGATTTGATGTGCACCTACTAGAAAGACCCTTTCTGCTATAGTGGGAAGTTAAAATTCCATGTTCTGAAGCTTCCCTGAAAAGTTATGGCACAATGCGTAAAAACGCTTTTCAGCCTGAGATAAGGTGGGTTTCGGAACGCCAAACATAAAAGTGTTGATAACTTTGGAAAAACACTTCAGACAGTTTAGATTTGATGTGCAACTACTAGAAAGACCCTTTCTGCTATAGTGGGAGGTTAAAATTTCATGTTCTGAAGCTTTCCTGAAAAGTTATGGCACAATGCACAAAAACGCTTTTCAGCCTGAGATAAGGTGGGTTTCGGAACGCCAAACATAAAAGTGTTGATAACTTTTGAAAAACACTTCAGACAGCTTAGATTTGATGTGCAACTACTAGAAAGACCCTTTCTGCTATAGTGGGAGGTTAAAATTTCATGTTCTGAAGCTTCCCTGAAAAGTTATGGCACAATGCACAAAAACGCTTTTCAGCCTGAGATAAGGTGGGTTTCGGAACGCCAAACATAAAAGTGTTGATAACTTTGGAAAAACACTTCAGACAGTTTAGATTTGATGTGCAACTACTAGAAAGACCCTTTCTGCTATAGTGGGAGGTTAAAATTTCATGTTCTGAAGCTTCCCTGAAAAGTAATGGCACAATGCACAAAAACGCTTTTCAGCCTGAGATAAGGTGGGTTTCGGAACGCCAAACATAAAAGTGTTGATAACTTTGGAAAAACACTTCAGACAGTTTAGATTTGATGTGCAACTACTAGAAAGACCCTTTCTGCTATAGTGGGAGGTTAAAATTTCATGTTCTGAAGCTTTCCTGAAAAGTTATGGCACAATGCACAAAAACGCTTTTCAGCCTGAGATAAGGTGGGTTTCGGAACGCCAAACATAAAAGTGTTGATAACTTTTGAAAAACACTTCAGACAGCTTAGATTTGATGTGCAACTACTAGAAAGACCCTTTCTGCTATAGTGGGAGGTTAAAATTTCATGTTCTGAAGCTTCCCTGAAAAGTTATGGCACAATGCACAAAAACGCTTTTCAGCCTGAGATAAGGTGGGTTTCGGAACGCCAAACATAAAAGTGTTGATAACTTTGGAAAAACACTTCAGACAGTTTAGATTTGATGTGCAACTACTAGAAAGACCCTTTCTGCTATAGTGGGAGGTTAAAATTTCATGTTCTGAAGCTTCCCTGAAAAGTAATGGCACAATGCACAAAAACGCTTTTCAGCCTGAGATAAGGTGGGTTTCGGAACGCCAAACATAAAAGTGTTAATAACTTTGGAAAAACACTTCAGACAGTTTAGATTTGATGTGCAACTACTAGAAAGACCCTTTCTGCTATAGTGGGAGGTTAAAATTTCATGTTCTGAAGCTTCCCTGAAAAGTTATGGCACAATGCACAAAAACGTTTTTCAGCCTGAGATAAGGTGGGTTTCGGAACGCCAAACATAAAAGTGTTGATAACTTTCGAAAAACACTTCAGAGAGCTTAGATTTGATGTGCACCTACTAGAAAGACCCTTTCTGCTATAGTGGGAGGTTAAAATTTCATGTTCTGAAGCTTCCCTGAAAAGTTATGGCACAATGCGTAAAAACGCTTTTCAGCCTGAGATAAGGTGGGTTTCAGAACGCCAAACATAAAAGTGTTGATAACTTTTGAAAAACACTTCAGACAGCTTAGATTTGATGTGCAACTACTAGAAAGACCCTTTCTGCTATAGTGGGAGGTTAAAATTTCATGTTCTGAAGCTTCCCTGAAAAGTTATGGCACAATGCACAAAAACGCTTTTCAGCCTGAGATAAGGTGGGTTTCGGAACGCCAAAAATAAAAGTGTTGATAACTTTGGAAAAACACTTCAGACAGTTTAGATTTGATGTGCAACTACTAGAACGACCCTTCTGCTATAGTGGGAGGTTAAAATTTCATGTTCTGAAGCTTTCCTGAAAAGTTATGGCACAATGCACAAAAACGCTTTTCAGCCTGAGATAAGGTGGGTTTCGGAACGCCAAACATAAAAGTGTTGATAACTTTTGAAAAACACTTCAGACAGCTTAGATTTGATGTGCAACTACTAGAAAGACCCTTTCTGCTATAGTGGGAGGTTAAAATTTCATGTTCTGAAGCTTCCCTGAAAAGTTATGGCACAATGCACAAAAACGCTTTTCAGCCTGAGATAAGGTGGGTTTCGGAACGCCAAACATAAAAGTGTTGATAACTTTGGAAAAACACTTCAGACAGTTTAGATTTGATGTGCAACTACTAGAACGACCCTTTCTGCTATAGTGGGAGGTTAAAATTTCATGTTCTGAAGCTTTCCTGAAAAGTTATGGCACAATGCACAAAAACGCTTTTCAGCCTGAGATAAGGTGGGTTTCGGAACGCCAAACATAAAAGTGTTGATAACTTTTGAAAAACACTTCAGACAGCTTAGATTTGATGTGCAACTACTAGAAAGACCCTTTCTGTTTTAGTGGGAGGTTAAAATTTCATGTTCTGAAGCTTCCCTGAAAAGTTATGGCACAATGCACAAAAACGCTTTTCAGCCTGAGATAAGGTGGGTTTCGGAACGCCAAACATAAAAGTGTTAATAACTTTGGAAAAACACTTCAGACAGTTTAGATTTGATGTGCAACTACTAGAAAGACCCTTTCTGCTATAGTGGGAGGTTAAAATTTCATGTTCTGAAGCTTCCCTGAAAAGTTATGGGACAATGCACAAAAACGCTTTTCAGCCTGAGATAAGGTGGGTTTCGGAACGCCAAACATAAAAGTGTTAATAACTTTGGAAAACACTTCAGACAGTTTAGATTTGATGTGCAACTACTAGAAAGACCCTTTCTGCTATAGTGGGAGGTTAAAATTTCATGTTCTGAAGCTTTCCTGAAAAGTTATGGCACAATGCACAAAAACGCTTTTCAGCCTGAGATAAGGTGGGTTTTGGAACGCCAAACATAAAAGTGTTGATAACTTTCGAAAAACACTTCAGAGAGCTTAGATTTGATGTGCACCTACTAGAAAGACCCTTTCTGCTATAGTGGGAAGTTAAAATTCCATGTTCTGAAGCTTCCCTGAAAAGTTATGGCACAATGCGTAAAAACGCTTTTCAGCCTGAGATAAGGTGGGTTTCGGAACGCCAAACATAAAAGTGTTGATAACTTTGGAAAAACACTTCAGACAGTTTAGATTTGATGTGCAACTACTAGAAAGACCCTTTCTGCTATAGTGGGAGGTTAAAATTTCATGTTCTGAAGCTTTCCTGAAAAGTTATGGCACAATGCACAAAAACGCTTTTCAGCCTGAGATAAGGTGGGTTTCGGAACGCCAAACATAAAAGTGTTGATAACTTTTGAAAAACACTTCAGACAGCTTAGATTTGATGTGCAACTACTAGAAAGACCCTTTCTGCTATAGTGGGAGGTTAAAATTTCATGTTCTGAAGCTTCCTGAAAAGTTATGGCACAATGCACAAAAACGCTTTTCAGCCTGAGATAAGGTGGGTTTCGGAACGCCAAACATAAAAGTGTTGATAACTTTGGAAAAACACTTCAGACAGTTTAGATTTGATGTGCAACTACTAGAAAGACCCTTTCTGCTATAGTGGGAGGTTAAAATTTCATGTTCTGAAGCTTCCCTGAAAAGTAATGGCACAATGCACAAAAACGCTTTTCAGCCTGAGATAAGGTGGGTTTCGGAACGCCAAACATAAAAGTGTTGATAACTTTGGAAAAACACTTCAGACAGTTTAGATTTGATGTGCAACTACTAGAAAGACCCTTTCTGCTATAGTGGGAGGTTAAAATTTCATGTTCTGAAGCTTTCCCTGAAAAGTTATGGCACAATGCACAAAAACGCTTTTCAGCCTGAGATAAGGTGGGTTTCGGAACGCCAAACATAAAAGTGTTGATAACTTTTGAAAAACACTTCAGACAGCTTAGATTTGATGTGCAACTACTAGAAAGACCCTTTCTGCTATAGTGGGAGGTTAAAATTTCATGTTCTGAAGCTTCCCTGAAAAGTTATGGCACAATGCACAAAAACGCTTTTCAGCCTGAGATAAGGTGGGTTTCGGAACGCCAAACATAAAAGTGTTGATAACTTTGGAAAAACACTTCAGACAGTTTAGATTTGATGTGCAACTACTAGAAAGACCCTTTCTGCTATAGTGGGAGGTTAAAATTTCATGTTCTGAAGCTTCCCTGAAAAGTAATGGCACAATGCACAAAAACGCTTTTCAGCCTGAGATAAGGTGGGTTTCGGAACGCCAAACATAAAAGTGTTAATAACTTTGGAAAAACACTTCAGACAGTTTAGATTTGATGTGCAACTACTAGAAAGACCCTTTCTGCTATAGTGGGAGGTTAAAATTTCATGTTCTGAAGCTTCCCTGAAAAGTTATGGCACAATGCACAAAAACGTTTTTCAGCCTGAGATAAGGTGGGTTTCGGAACGCCAAACATAAAAGTGTTGATAACTTTCGAAAAACACTTCAGAGAGCTTAGATTTGATGTGCACCTACTAGAAAGACCCTTTCTGCTATAGTGGGAGGTTAAAATTTCATGTTCTGAAGCTTCCCTGAAAAGTTATGGCACAATGCGTAAAAACGCTTTTCAGCCTGAGATAAGGTGGGTTTCAGAACGCCAAACATAAAAGTGTTGATAACTTTTGAAAAACACTTCAGACAGCTTAGATTTGATGTGCAACTACTAGAAAGACCCTTTCTGCTATAGTGGGAGGTTAAAATTTCATGTTCTGAAGCTTCCCTGAAAAGTTATGGCACAATGCACAAAAACGCTTTTCAGCCTGAGATAAGGTGGGTTTCGGAACGCCAAAAATAAAAGTGTTGATAACTTTGGAAAAACACTTCAGACAGTTTAGATTTGATGTGCAACTACTAGAACGACCCTTCTGCTATAGTGGGAGGTTAAAATTTCATGTTCTGAAGCTTTCCTGAAAAGTTATGGCACAATGCACAAAAACGCTTTTCAGCCTGAGATAAGGTGGGTTTCGGAACGCCAAACATAAAAGTGTTGATAACTTTTGAAAAACACTTCAGACAGCTTAGATTTGATGTGCAACTACTAGAAAGACCCTTTCTGCTATAGTGGGAGGTTAAAATTTCATGTTCTGAAGCTTCCCTGAAAAGTTATGGCACAATGCACAAAAACGCTTTTCAGCCTGAGATAAGGTGGGTTTCGGAACGCCAAACATAAAAGTGTTGATAACTTTGGAAAAACACTTCAGACAGTTTAGATTTGATGTGCAACTACTAGAACGACCCTTTCTGCTATAGTGGGAGGTTAAAATTTCATGTTCTGAAGCTTTCCTGAAAAGTTATGGCACAATGCACAAAAACGCTTTTCAGCCTGAGATAAGGTGGGTTTCGGAACGCCAAACATAAAAGTGTTGATAACTTTTGAAAAACACTTCAGACAGCTTAGATTTGATGTGCAACTACTAGAAAGACCCTTTCTGTTTTAGTGGGAGGTTAAAATTTCATGTTCTGAAGCTTCCCTGAAAAGTTATGGCACAATGCACAAAAACGCTTTTCAGCCTGAGATAAGGTGGGTTTCGGAACGCCAAACATAAAAGTGTTGATAACTTTTGAAAAACACTTCAGACAGCTTAGATTTGATGTGCAACTACTAGAAAGACCCTTTCTGCTATAGTGGGAGGTTAAAATTTCATGTTCTGAAGCTTCCCTGAAAAGTTATGGCACAATGCACAAAAACGCTTTTCAGCCTGAGATAAGGTGGGTTTCGGAACGCCAAACATAAAAGTGTTGATAACTTTGGAAAAACACTTCAGACAGTTTAGATTTGATGTGCAACTACTAGAAAGACCCTTTCTGCTATAGTGGGAGGTTAAAATTTCATGTTCTGAAGCTTCCCTGAAAAGTAATGGCACAATGCACAAAAACGCTTTTCAGCCTGAGATAAGGTGGGTTTCGGAACGCCAAACATAAAAGTGTTGATAACTTTGGAAAAACACTTCAGACAGTTTAGATTTGATGTGCAACTACTAGAAAGACCCTTTCTGCTATAGTGGGAGGTTAAAATTTCATGTTCTGAAGCTTTCCTGAAAAGTTATGGCACAATGCACAAAAACGCTTTTCAGCCTGAGATAAGGTGGGTTTCGGAACGCCAAACATAAAAGTGTTGATAACTTTTGAAAAACACTTCAGACAGCTTAGATTTGATGTGCAACTACTAGAAAGACCCTTTCTGCTATAGTGGGAGGTTAAAATTTCATGTTCTGAAGCTTCCCTGAAAAGTTATGGCACAATGCACAAAAACGCTTTTCAGCCTGAGATAAGGTGGGTTTCGGAACGCCAAACATAAAAGTGTTGATAACTTTGGAAAAACACTTCAGACAGTTTAGATTTGATGTGCAACTACTAGAAAGACCCTTTCTGCTATAGTGGGAGGTTAAAATTTCATGTTCTGAAGCTTCCCTGAAAAGTAATGGCACAATGCACAAAAACGCTTTTCAGCCTGAGATAAGGTGGGTTTCGGAACGCCAAACATAAAAGTGTTAATAACTTTGGAAAAAACACTTCAGACAGTTTAGATTTGATGTGCAACTACTAGAAAGACCCTTTCTGCTATAGTGGGAGGTTAAAATTTCATGTTCTGAAGCTTCCCTGAAAAGTTATGGCACAATGCACAAAAACGTTTTTCAGCCTGAGATAAGGTGGGTTTCGGAACGCCAAACATAAAAGTGTTGATAACTTTCGAAAAACACTTCAGAGAGCTTAGATTTGATGTGCACCTACTAGAAAGACCCTTTCTGCTATAGTGGGAGGTTAAAATTTCATGTTCTGAAGCTTCCCTGAAAAGTTATGGCACAATGCGTAAAAACGCTTTTCAGCCTGAGATAAGGTGGGTTTCAGAACGCCAAACATAAAAGTGTTGATAACTTTTGAAAAACACTTCAGACAGCTTAGATTTGATGTGCAACTACTAGAAAGACCCTTTCTGCTATAGTGGGAGGTTAAAATTTCATGTTCTGAAGCTTCCCTGAAAAGTTATGGCACAATGCACAAAAACGCTTTTCAGCCTGAGATAAGGTGGGTTTCGGAACGCCAAACATAAAAGTGTTGATAACTTTCGAAAAACACTTCAGACAGCTTAGATTTGATGTGCACCTACTAGAAAGACCCTTTCTGCTATAGTGGGAGGTTAAAATTTCATGTTCTGAAGCTTCCCTGAAAAGTTATGGCACAATGCACAAAAACGCTTTTCAGGCTGAGATAAGGTGGGTTTCGGAACGCCAAACATAAAAGTGTTGATAACTTTCGAAAAACACTTCAGAGAGCTTAGATTTGATGTGCACCTACTAGAAAGACCCTTTCTGCTATAGTGGGAGGTTAAAATTTCATGTTCTGAAGCTTCCCTGAAAAGTTATGGCACAATGCACAAAAACGCTTTTCAGCCTGAGATAAGGTGGGTTTCGGAACGCCAAACATAAAAGTGTTGATAACTTTGGAAAAACACTTCAGACAGTTTAGATTTGATGTGCAACTACTAGAAAGACCCTTTCTGCTATAGTGGGAGGTTAAAATTTCATGTTCTGAAGCTTCCCTGAAAAGTTATGGCACAATGCGTAAAAACGCTTTTCAGCCTGAGATAAGGTGGGTTTCGGAACGCCAAACATAAAAGTGTTGATAACTTTGGAAAAACACTTCAGACAGTTTAGATTTGATGTGCAACTACTAGAAAGACCCTTTCTGCTATAGTGGGAGGTTAAAATTTCATGTTCTGAAGCTTTCCTGAAAAGTTATGGCACAATGCACAAAAACGCTTTTCAGCCTGAGATAAGGTGGGTTTCGGAAAGCCAAACATAAAAGTGTTGATAACTTTTGAAAAACACTTCAGACAGCTTAGATTTGATGTGCAACTACTAGAAAGACCCTTTCTGCTATAGTGGGAGGTTAAAATTTCATGTTCTGAAGCTTCCCTGAAAAGTTATGGCACAATGCACAAAAACGCTTTTCAGCCTGAGATAAGGTGGGTTTCGGAACGCCAAACATAAAAGTGTTGATAACTTTCGAAAAACACTTCAGACAGCTTAGATTTGATGTGCACCTACTAGAAAGACCCTTTCTGCTATAGTGGGAGGTTAAAATTTCATGTTCTGAAGCTTCCCTGAAAAGTTATGGCACAATGCACAAAAACGCTTTTCAGCCTGAGATAAGGTGGGTTTCGGAACGCCAAACATAAAAGTGTTGATAACTTTCGAAAAACACTTCAGACAGCTTAGATTTGATGTGCACCTACTAGAAAGACCCTTTCTGCTATAGTGGGAGGTTAAAATTTCATGTTCTGAAGCTTCCCTGAAAAAGTTATGGCACAATGCACAAAAACGCTTTTCAGGCTGAGATAAGGTGGGTTTCGGAACGCCAAACATAAAAGTGTTGATAACTTTCGAAAAACACTTCAGAGAGCTTAGATTTGATGTGCACCTACTAGAAAGACCCCTTTCTGCTATAGTGGGAGGTTAAAATTTCATGTTCTGAAGCTTCCCTGAAAAGTTATGGCACAATGCGTAAAAACGCTTTTCAGCCTGAGATAAGGTGGGTTTCGGAACGCCAAACATAAAAGTGATGATAACTTTGGAAAAACACTTCAGACAGTTTAGATTTGATGTGCAACTACTAGAAAGACCCTTTCTGCTATAGTGGGAGGTTAAAATTTCATGTTCTGAAGCTTTCCTGAAAAGTTATGGCACAATGCACAAAAACGCTTTTCAGCCTGAGATAAGGTGGGTTTCGGAAAGCCAAACATAAAAGTGTTGATAACTTTTGAAAAACACTTCAGACAGCTTAGATTTGATGTGCAACTACTAGAAAGACCCTTTCTGCTATAGTGGGAGGTTAAAATTTCATGTTCTGAAGCTTCCCAGAAAAGTTATGGCACAATGCACAAAAACGCTTTTCAGCCTGAGATAAGGTGGGTTTCGGAACGCCAAACATAAAAGTGTTGATAACTTTTGAAAAACACTTCAGACAGCTTAGATTTGATGTGCAACTACTAGAAAGACCCTTTCTGCTATAGTGGGAGGTTAAAATTTCATGTTCTGAAGCTTCCCTGAAAAGTTATGGCACAATGCACAAAAACGCTTTTCAGCCTGAGATAAGGTGGGTTTCGGAACGCCAAACATAAAAGTGTTGATAACTTTGGAAAAACACTTCAGACAGTTTAGATTTGATGTGCAACTACTAGAAAGACCCTTTCTGCTATAGTGGGAGGTTAAAATTTCATGTTCTGAAGCTTCCCTGAAAAGTAATGGCACAATGCACAAAAACGCTTTTCAGCCTGAGATAAGGTGGGTTTCGGAACGCCAAACATAAAAGTGTTGATAACTTTGGAAAAACACTTCAGACAGTTTAGATTTGATGTGCAACTACTAGAAAGACCCTTTCTGCTATAGTGGGAGGTTAAAATTTCATGTTCTGAAGCTTTCCTGAAAAGTTATGGCACAATGCACAAAAACGCTTTTCAGCCTGAGATAAGGTGGGTTTCGGAACGCCAAACATAAAAGTGTTGATAACTTTTGAAAAACACTTCAGACAGCTTAGATTTGATGTGCAACTACTAGAAAGACCCTTTCTGCTATAGTGGGAGGTTAAAATTTCATGTTCTGAAGCTTCCCTGAAAAGTTATGGCACAATGCACAAAAACGCTTTTCAGCCTGAGATAAGGTGGGTTTCGGAACGCCAAACATAAAAGTGTTGATAACTTTGGAAAAACACTTCAGACAGTTTAGATTTGATGTGCAACTACTAGAAAGACCCTTTCTGCTATAGTGGGAGGTTAAAATTTCATGTTCTGAAGCTTCCCTGAAAAGTAATGGCACAATGCACAAAAACGCTTTTCAGCCTGAGATAAGGTGGGTTTCGGAACGCCAAACATAAAAGTGTTAATAACTTTGGAAAAAACACTTCAGACAGTTTAGATTTGATGTGCAACTACTAGAAAGACCCTTTCTGCTATAGTGGGAGGTTAAAATTTCATGTTCTGAAGCTTCCCTGAAAAGTTATGGCACAATGCACAAAAACGTTTTTCAGCCTGAGATAAGGTGGGTTTCGGAACGCCAAACATAAAAGTGTTGATAACTTTCGAAAAACACTTCAGAGAGCTTAGATTTGATGTGCACCTACTAGAAAGACCCTTTCTGCTATAGTGGGAGGTTAAAATTTCATGTTCTGAAGCTTCCCTGAAAAGTTATGGCACAATGCGTAAAAACGCTTTTCAGCCTGAGATAAGGTGGGTTTCAGAACGCCAAACATAAAAGTGTTGATAACTTTTGAAAAACACTTCAGACAGCTTAGATTTGATGTGCAACTACTAGAAAGACCCTTTCTGCTATAGTGGGAGGTTAAAATTTCATGTTCTGAAGCTTCCCTGAAAAGTTATGGCACAATGCACAAAAACGCTTTTCAGCCTGAGATAAGGTGGGTTTCGGAACGCCAAACATAAAAGTGTTGATAACTTTCGAAAAACACTTCAGACAGCTTAGATTTGATGTGCACCTACTAGAAAGACCCTTTCTGCTATAGTGGGAGGTTAAAATTTCATGTTCTGAAGCTTCCCTGAAAAGTTATGGCACAATGCACAAAAACGCTTTTCAGGCTGAGATAAGGTGGGTTTCGGAACGCCAAACATAAAAGTGTTGATAACTTTCGAAAAACACTTCAGAGAGCTTAGATTTGATGTGCACCTACTAGAAAGACCCTTTCTGCTATAGTGGGAGGTTAAAATTTCATGTTCTGAAGCTTCCCTGAAAAGTTATGGCACAATGCACAAAAACGCTTTTCAGCCTGAGATAAGGTGGGTTTCGGAACGCCAAACATAAAAGTGTTGATAACTTTGGAAAAACACTTCAGACAGTTTAGATTTGATGTGCAACTACTAGAAAGACCCTTTCTGCTATAGTGGGAGGTTAAAATTTCATGTTCTGAAGCTTCCCTGAAAAGTTATGGCACAATGCGTAAAAACGCTTTTCAGCCTGAGATAAGGTGGGTTTCGGAACGCCAAACATAAAAGTGTTGATAACTTTGGAAAAACACTTCAGACAGTTTAGATTTGATGTGCAACTACTAGAAAGACCCTTTCTGCTATAGTGGGAGGTTAAAATTTCATGTTCTGAAGCTTTCCTGAAAAGTTATGGCACAATGCACAAAAACGCTTTTCAGCCTGAGATAAGGTGGGTTTCGGAAAGCCAAACATAAAAGTGTTGATAACTTTTGAAAAACACTTCAGACAGCTTAGATTTGATGTGCAACTACTAGAAAGACCCTTTCTGCTATAGTGGGAGGTTAAAATTTCATGTTCTGAAGCTTCCCTGAAAAGTTATGGCACAATGCACAAAAACGCTTTTCAGCCTGAGATAAGGTGGGTTTCGGAACGCCAAACATAAAAGTGTTGATAACTTTCGAAAAACACTTCAGACAGCTTAGATTTGATGTGCACCTACTAGAAAGACCCTTTCTGCTATAGTGGGAGGTTAAAATTTCATGTTCTGAAGCTTCCCTGAAAAGTTATGGCACAATGCACAAAAACGCTTTTCAGCCTGAGATAAGGTGGGTTTCGGAACGCCAAACATAAAAGTGTTGATAACTTTCGAAAAACACTTCAGACAGCTTAGATTTGATGTGCACCTACTAGAAAGACCCTTTCTGCTATAGTGGGAGGTTAAAATTTCATGTTCTGAAGCTTCCCTGAAAAGTTATGGCACAATGCACAAAAACGCTTTTCAGGCTGAGATAAGGTGGGTTTCGGAACGCCAAACATAAAAGTGTTGATAACTTTCGAAAAACACTTCAGAGAGCTTAGATTTGATGTGCACCTACTAGAAAGACCCTTTCTGCTATAGTGGGAGGTTAAAATTTCATGTTCTGAAGCTTCCCTGAAAAGTTATGGCACAATGCGTAAAAACGCTTTTCAGCCTGAGATAAGGTGGGTTTCGGAACGCCAAACATAAAAGTGTTGATAACTTTGGAAAAACACTTCAGACAGTTTAGATTTGATGTGCAACTACTAGAAAGACCCTTTCTGCTATAGTGGGAGGTTAAAATTTCATGTTCTGAAGCTTTCCTGAAAAGTTATGGCACAATGCACAAAAACGCTTTTCAGCCTGAGATAAGGTGGGTTTCGGAAAGCCAAACATAAAAGTGTTGATAACTTTTGAAAAACACTTCAGACAGCTTAGATTTGATGTGCAACTACTAGAAAGACCCTTTCTGCTATAGTGGGAGGTTAAAATTTCATGTTCTGAAGCTTCCCAGAAAAGTTATGGCACAATGCACAAAAACGCTTTTCAGCCTGAGATAAGGTGGGTTTCGGTACGCCAAACATAAAAGTGTTGATAACTTTCGAAAAACACTTCAGACAGCTTAGATTTGATGTGCACCTACTAGAAAGACCCTTTCTGCTATAGTGGGAGGTTAAAATTTCATGTTCTGAAGCTTCCCTGAAAAGTTATGGCACAATGCGTAAAAACGCTTTTCAGCCTGAGATAAGGTGGGTTTCGGAACGCCAAACATAAAAGTGTTGATAACTTTGGAAAAACACTTCAGACAGTTTAGATTTGATGTGCAACTACTAGAAAGACCCTTTCTGCTATAGTGGGAGGTTAAAATTTCATGTTCTGAAGCTTCCCTGAAAAGTTATGGCACAATGCACAAAAACGCTTTTCAGCCTGAGATAAGGTGGGTTTCGGAACGCCAAACATAAAAGTGTTAATAACTTTGGAAAAACACTTCAGACAGTTTAGATTTGATGTGCAACTACTAGAAAGACCCTTTCTGCTATAGTGGGAGGTTAAAATTTCATGTTCTGAAGCTTTCCTGAAAAGTTATGGCACAATGCACAAAAACGCTTTTCAGCCTGAGATAAGGTGGGTTTCGGAACGCCAAACATAAAAGTGTTGATAACTTTCGTAAAACACTTCAGAGAGCTTAGATTTGATGTGCACCTACTAGAAAGACCCTTTCTGCTATAGTGGGAGGTTAAAATTTCATGTTCTGAAGCTTCCCTGAAAAGTTATGGCACAATGCGTAAAAACGCTTTTCAGCCTGAGATAAGGTGGGTTTCGGAACGCCAAACATAAAAGTGTTGATAACTTTGGAAAAACACTTCAGACAGCTTAGATTTGATGTGCAACTACTAGAAAGACCCTTTCTGCTATAGTGGGAGGTTAAAATTTCATGTTCTGAAGCTTCCCTGAAAAGTTATGGCACAATGCACAAAAACGCTTTTCAGCCTGAGATAAGGTGGGTTTCGGAACGCCAAACATAAAAGTGTTGATAACTTTGGAAAAACACTTCAGACAGTTTAGATTTGATGTGCAACTACTAGAAAGACCCTTTCTGCTATAGTGGGAGGTTAAAATTTCATGTTCTGAAGCTTCCCTGAAAAGTTATGGCACAATGCACAAAAACGCTTTTCAGCCTGAGATAAGGTGGGTTTCGGAACGCCAAACATAAAAGTGTTAATAACTTTGGAAAAACACTTCAGACAGTTTAGATTTGATGTGCAACTACTAGAAAGACCCTTTCTGCTACAGTGGGAGGTTAAAATTTCATGTTCTGAAGCTTCCCTGAAAAGTTATGGCACAATGCACAAAAACGCTTTTCAGCCTGAGATAAGGTGGGTTTCGGAACGCCAAACATAAAAGTGTTGATAACTTTCGAAAAACACTTCAGAGAGCTTAGATTTGATGTGCACCTACTAGAAAGACCCTTTCTGCTATAGTGGGAGGTTAAAATTTCATGTTCTGAAGCTTCCCTGAAAAGTTATGGCACAATGCGTAAAAACGCTTTTCAGCCTGAGATAAGGTGGGTTTCGGAACGCCAAACATAAAAGTGTTGATAACTTTGGAAAAACACTTCAGACAGTTTAGATTTGATGTGCAACTACTAGAAAGACCCTTTCTGCTATAGTGGGAGGTTAAAATTTCATGTTCTGAAGCTTTCCTGAAAAGTTATGGCACAATGCACAAAAACGCTTTTCAGCCTGAGATAAGGTGGGTTTCGGAACGCCAAACATAAAAGTGTTTATAACTTTCGAAAAACACTTCAGACAGCTTAGATTTGATGTGCACCTACTAGAAAGACCCTTTCTGCTATAGTGGGAGGTTAAAATTTCATGTTCTGAAGCTTCCCTGAAAAGTTATGGCACAATGTGTAAAAACGCTTTTCAGCCTGAGATAAGGTGGGTTTCGGAACGCCAAACATAAAAGTGTTGATAACTTTGGAAAAACACTTCAGACAGTTTAGATTTGATGTGCAACCACTAGAAAGACCCTTTCTGCTATAGTGGGAGGTTAAAACTTCATGTTCTGAAGCTTCCCTGAAAAGTTATGGCACAATGCACAAAAACGCTTTTCAGCCTGAGATAAGGTGGGTTTCGGAACGCCAAACATAAAAGTGTTAATAACTTTGGAAAAACACTTCAGACAGTTTAGATTTGATGTGCAACTACTAGAAAGACCCTTTCTGCTATAGTGGGAGGTTAAAACTTCATGTTCTGAAGCTTCCCTGAAAAGTTATGGCACAATGCACAAAAACGCTTTTCAGCCTGAGATAAGGTGGGTTTCGGAACGCCAAGCATAAAAGTGTTAATAACTTTGGAAAAACACTTCAGACAGTTTAGATTTGATGTGCAACTACTAGAAAGACCCTTTCTGCTATAGTGGGAGGTTAAAATTTCATGTTCTGAAGCTTTCCTGAAAAGTTATGGCACAATGCACAAAAACGCTTTTCAGCCAGAGATAAGGTGGGTTTCGGAACGCCAAACATAAAAGTGTTGATAACTTACAAAAAACACTTCAGAGAGCTTAGATTTGATGTGCACCTACTAGAAAGACCCTTTCTGCTATAGTGGGAGGTTAAAATTTCATGTTCTGAAGCTTCCCTGAAAAGTTATGGCACAATGCGTAAAAACGCTTTTCAGCCTGAGATAAGGTGGGTTTCGGAACGCCAAACATAAAAGTGTTGATAACTTTGGAAAAACACTTCAGACAGTTTAGATTTGATGTGCAACTACTAGAAAGACCCTTTCTGCTATAGTGGGAGGTTAAAATTTCATGTTCTGAAGCTTTCCTGAAAAGTTATGGCACAATGCACAAAAACGCTTTTCAGCCTGAGATAAGGTGGGTTTCGGAACGCCAAACATAAAAGTGTTGATAACTTTTGAAAAACACTTCAGACAGCTTAGATTTGATGTGCACCTACTAGAAAGACCCTTTCTGCTATAGTGGGAGGTTAAAATTTCATGTTCTGAAGCTTCCCTGAAAAGTTATGGCACAATGCACAAAAACGCTTTTCAGCCTGAGATAAGGTGGGTTTCGGAACGCCAAACATAAAAGTGTTGATAACTTTCGAAAAACACTTCAGACAGCTTAGATTTGATGTGCACCTACTAGAAAGACCCTTTCTGCTATAGTGGGAGGTTAAAATTTCATGTTCTGAAGCTTCCCTGAAAAGTTATGGCACAATGCGTAAAAACGCTTTTCAGCCTGAGATAAGGTGGGTTTCGGAACGCCAAACATAAAAGTGTTGATAACTTTGGAAAAACACTTCAGACAGTTTAGATTTGATGTGCAACTACTAGAAAGACCCTTTCTGCTATAGTGGGAGGTTAAAATTTCATGTTCTGAAGCTTCCCTGAAAAGTTATGGCACAATGCACAAAAACGCTTTACAGCCTGAGATAAGGTGGGTTTCGGAACGCCAAACATAAAAGTGTTAATAACTTTGGAAAAACACTTCAGACAGTTTAGATTTGATGTGCAACTACTAGAAAGACCCTTTCTGCTATAGTGGGAGGTTAAAATTTAATGTTCTGAAGCTTCCCTGAAAAGTTATGGCACAATGCACAAAAACGCTTTTCAGCCTGAGATAAGGTGGGTTTCGGAACGCCAAACATAAAAGTGTTGATAACTTTCGAAAAACACTTCAGACAGCTTAGATTTGATGTGCACCTACTAGAAAGACCCTTTCTGCTATAGTGGGAGGTTAAAATTTCATGTTCTGAAGCTTCCCTGAAAAGTTATGGCACAATGCGTAAAAACGCTTTTCAGCCTGTGATAAGGTGGGTTTCGGAACGCCAAACATAAAAGTGTTGATAACTTTGGAAAAACACTTCAGACAGTTTAGATTTGATGTGCAACTACTAGAAAGACCCTTTCTGCTATAGTGGGAGGTTAAAATTTCATGTTCTGAAGCTTCCCTGAAAAGTTATGGCACAATGCACAAAAACGCTTTTCAGCCTGAGATAAGGTGGGTTTCGGAACGCCAAACATAAAAGTATTAATAATTTTGGAAAAACACTTCAGACAGTTTAGATTTGATGTGCAACTACTAGAAAGACCCTTTCTGCTATAGTGGGAGGTTAAAATTTCATGTTCTGAAGCTTCCCTGAAAAGTTATGGCACAATGCGTAAAAACGCTTTTCAGCCTGAGATAAGGTGGGTTTCGGAACGCCAACCATAAAAGTGTTGATAACTTTGGAAAAACACTTCAGACAGTTTAGATTTGATGTGCAACTACTAGAAAGACCCTTTCTGCTATAGTGGGAGGTTAAAATTTCATGTTCTGAAGCTTTCCTGAAAAGTTATGGCACAATGCACAAAAACGCTTTTCAGCCTGAGATAAGGTGGGTTTCGGAACGCCAAACATAAAAGTGTTGATAACTTTTGAAAAACACTTCAGACAGCTTAGATTTGATGTGCAACTACTAGAAAGACCCTTTCTGCTATAGTGGGAGGTTAAAATTTCATGTTCTGAAGCTTTTCTGAAAAGTTATGGCACAATGCACAAAAACGCTTTTCAGCCTGAGATAAGGTGGGTTTCGGAACGCCAAACATAAAAGTGTTGATAACTTTGGAAAAACACTTCAGACACTTTAGATTTGATGTGCAACTACTAGAAAGACCCTTTCTGCTATAGTGGGAGGTTAAAATTTCATGTTCTGAAGCATCCCTGAAAAGTTATGGCACAATGCACAAAAACGCTTTTCAGCCTGAGATAAGGTGGGTTTCGGAACGCCAAACATAAAAGTGTTAATAACTTTGGAAAAACACTTCAGACAGTTTAGATTTGATGTGCAACTACTAGAAAGACCCTTTCTGCTATAGTGGGAGGTTAAAATTTCATGTTCTGAAGCTTCCCTGAAAAGTTATGGCACAATGCACAAAAACGCTTTTCAGCCTGAGATAAGGTGGGTTTCGGAACGCCAAACATAAAAGTGTTGATAACTTTCGAAAAACACTTCAGAGAGCTTAGATTTGATGTGCACCTACTAGAAAGACCCTTTCTGCTATAGTGGGAGGTTAAAATTTCATGTTCTGAAGCTTCCCTGAAAAGTTATGGCACAATGCGTAAAAACGCTTTTCAACCTGAGATAAGGTGGGTTTCGGAACGTCAAACATAAAAGTGTTGATAACTTTGGAAAAACACTTCAGACAGTTTAGATTTGATGTGCAACTACTAGAAAGACCCTTTCTGCTATAGTGGGAGGTTAAAATTTCATGTTCTGAAGCTTTCCTGAAAAGTTATGGCACAATGCACAAAAACGCTTTTCAGCCTGAGATAAGGTGGGTTTCGGAACGCCAAGCATAAAAGTGTTAATAACTTTGGAAAAACACTTCAGACAGTTTAGATTTGATGTGCAACTACTAGAAAGACCCTTTCTGCTATAGTGGGAGGTTAAAATTTCATGTTCTGAAGCTTTCCTGAAAAGTTATGGCACAATGCACAAAAACGCTTTTCAGCCAGAGATAAGGTGGGTTTCGGAACGCCAAACATAAAAGTGTTGATAACTTACGAAAAACACTTCAGAGAGCTTAGATTTGATGTGCACCTACTAGAAAGACCCTTTCTGCTATAGTGGGAGGTTAAAATTTCATGTTCTGAAGCTTCCCTGAAAAGTTATGGCACAATGCGTAAAAACGCTTTTCAGCCTGAGATAAGGTGGGTTTCGGAACGCCAAACATAAAAGTGTTGATAACTTTGGAAAAACACTTCAGACAGTTTAGATTTGATGTGCAACTACTAGAAAGACCCTTTCTGCTATAGTGGGAGGTTAAAATTTCATGTTCTGAAGCTTTCCTGAAAAGTTATGGCACAATGCACAAAAACGCTTTTCAGCCTGAGATAAGGTGGGTTTCGGAACGCCAAACATAAAAGTGTTGATAACTTTTGAAAAACACTTCAGACAGCTTAGATTTGATGTGCACCTACTAGAAAGACCCTTTCTGCTATAGTGGGAGGTTAAAATTTCATGTTCTGAAGCTTCCCTGAAAAGTTATGGCACAATGCACAAAAACGCTTTTCAGCCTGAGATAAGGTGGGTTTCGGAACGCCAAACATAAAAGTGTTGATAACTTTCGAAAAACACTTAAGACAGCTTAGATTTGATGTGCACCTACTAGAAAGACCCTTTCTGCTATAGTGGGAGGTTAAAATTTCATGTTCTGAAGCTTCCCTGAAAAGTTATGGCACAATGCGTAAAAACGCTTTTCAGCCTGAGATAAGGTGGGTTTCGGAACGCCAAACATAAAAGTGTTGATAACTTTGGAAAAACACTTCAGACAGTTTAGATTTGATGTGCAACTACTAGAAAGACCCTTTCTGCTATAGTGGGAGGTTAAAATTTCATGTTCTGAAGCTTCCCTGAAAAGTTATGGCACAATGCACAAAAACGCTTTACAGCCTGAGATAAGGTGGGTTTCGGAACGCCAAACATAAAAGTGTTAATAACTTTGGAAAAACACTTCAGACAGTTTAGATTTGATGTGCAACTACTAGAAAGACCCTTTCTGCTATAGTGGGAGGTTAAAATTTAATGTTCTGAAGCTTCCCTGAAAAGTTATGGCACAATGCACAAAAACGCTTTTCAGCCTGAGATAAGGTGGGTTTCGGAACGCCAAACATAAAAGTGTTGATAACTTTCGAAAAACACTTCAGACAGCTTAGATTTGATGTGCACCTACTAGAAAGACCCTTTCTGCTATAGTGGGAGGTTAAAATTTCATGTTCTGAAGCTTCCCTGAAAAGTTATGGCACAATGCGTAAAAACGCTTTTCAGCCTGTGATAAGGTGGGTTTCGGAACGCCAAACATAAAAGTGTTGATAACTTTGGAAAAACACTTCAGACAGTTTAGATTTGATGTGCAACTACTAGAAAGACCCTTTCTGCTATAGTGGGAGGTTAAAATTTCATGTTCTGAAGCTTCCCTGAAAAGTTATGGCACAATGCACAAAAACGCTTTTCAGCCTGAGATAAGGTGGGTTTCGGAACGCCAAACATAAAAGTATTAATAATTTTGGAAAAACACTTCAGACAGTTTAGATTTGATGTGCAACTACTAGAAAGACCCTTTCTGCTATAGTGGGAGGTTAAAATTTCATGTTCTGAAGCTTCCCTGAAAAGTTATGGCACAATGCGTAAAAATGCTTTTCAGCCTGAGATAAGGTGGGTTTCGGAACGCCAACCATAAAAGTGTTGATAACTTTGGAAAAACACTTCAGACAGTTTAGATTTGATGTGCAACTACTAGAAAGACCCTTTCTGCTATAGTGGGAGGTTAAAATTTCATGTTCTGAAGATTTCCTGAAAAGTTATGGCACAATGCACAAAAACGCTTTTCAGCCTGAGATAAGGTGGGTTTCGGAACGCCAAACATAAAAGTGTTGATAACTTTTGAAAAACACTTCAGACAGCTTAGATTTGATGTGCAACTACTAGAAAGACCCTTTCTGCTATAGTGGGAGGTTAAAATTTCATGTTCTGAAGCTTTTCTGAAAAGTTATGGCACAATGCACAAAAACGCTTTTCAGCCTGAGATAAGGTGGGTTTCGGAACGCCAAACATAAAAGTGTTGATAACTTTGGAAAAACACTTCAGACACTTTAGATTTGATGTGCAACTACTAGAAAGACCCTTTCTGCTATAGTGGGAGGTTAAAATTTCATGTTCTGAAGCATCCCTGAAAAGTTATGGCACAATGCACAAAAACGCTTTTCAGCCTGAGATAAGGTGGGTTTCGGAACGCCAAACATAAAAGTGTTAATAACTTTGGAAAAACACTTCAGACAGTTTAGATTTGATGTGCAACTACTAGAAAGACCCTTTCTGCTATAGTGGGAGGTTAAAATTTCATGTTCTGAAGCTTCCCTGAAAAGTTATGGCACAATGCACAAAAACGCTTTTCAGCCTGAGATAAGGTGGGTTTCGGAACGCCAAACATAAAAGTGTTGATAACTTTCGAAAAACACTTCAGAGAGCTTAGATTTGATGTGCACCTACTAGAAAGACCCTTTCTGCTATAGTGGGAGGTTAAAATTTCATGTTCTGAAGCTTCCCTGAAAAGTTATGGCACAATGCGTAAAAACGCTTTTCAACCTGAGATAAGGTGGGTTTCGGAACGTCAAACATAAAAGTGTTGATAACTTTGGAAAAACACTTCAGACAGTTTAGATTTGATGTGCAACTACTAGAAAGACCCTTTCTGCTATAGTGGGAGGTTAAAATTTCATGTTCTGAAGCTTTCCTGAAAAGTTATGGCACAATGCACAAAAACGCTTTTCAGCCTGAGATAAGGTGGGTTTCGGAACGCCAAACATAAAAGTGTTGATAACTTTTGAAAAAACACTTCAGACAGCTTAGATTTGATGTGCAACTACTAGAAAGAACCTTTCTGCTATAGTGGGAGGTTAAAATTTCATGTTCTGAAGCTTCCCTGAAAAGTTATGGCACAATGCACAAAAACGCTTTTCAGCCTGAGATAAGGTGGGTTTCGGAACGCCAAACATAAAAGTGTTGATAACTTTCGAAAAACACTTCAGACAGCTTAGATTTGATGTGCACCTACTAGAAAGACCCTTTCTGCTATAGTGGGAGGTTAAAATTTCATGTTCTGAAGCTTCCCTGAAAAGTTATGGCACAATGCGTAAAAACGCTTTTCAGCCTGAGATAAGGTGGGTTTCGGAACGCCAAACATAAAAGTGTTGATAACTTTGGAAAAACACTTCAGACAGTTTAGATTTGATGTGCAACTACTAGAAAGACCCTTTCTGCTATAGTGGGAGGTTAAAATTTCATGTTCTGAAGCTTCCCTGAAAAGTTATGGCACAATGCACAAAAACGCTTTTCAGCCTGAGATAAGGTGGGTTTCGGAACGCCAAACATAAAAGTGTTAATAACTTTGGAAAAACACTTCAGACAGTTTAGATTTGATGTGCAACTACTAGAAAGACCCTTTCTGCTATAGTGGGAGGTTAAAATTTCATGTTCTGAAGCTTCCCTGAAAAGTTATGGCACAATGCGTAAAAATGCTTTTCAGCCTGAGATAAGGTGGGTTTCGGAACGCCAACCATAAAAGTGTTGATAACTTTGGAAAAACACTTCAGACAGTTTAGATTTGATGTGCAACTACTAGAAAGACCCTTTCTGCTATAGTGGGAGGTTAAAATTTCATGTTCTGAAGATTTCCTGAAAAGTTATGGCACAATGCACAAAAACGCTTTTCAGCCTGAGATAAGGTGGGTTTCGGAACGCCAAACATAAAAGTGTTGATAACTTTTGAAAAACACTTCAGACAGCTTAGATTTGATGTGCAACTACTAGAAAGACCCTTTCTGCTATAGTGGGAGGTTAAAATTTCATGTTCTGAAGCTTTTCTGAAAAGTTATGGCACAATGCACAAAAACGCTTTTCAGCCTGAGATAAGGTGGGTTTCGGAACGCCAAACATAAAAGTGTTGATAACTTTGGAAAAACACTTCAGACACTTTAGATTTGATGTGCAACTACTAGAAAGACCCTTTCTGCTATAGTGGGAGGTTAAAATTTCATGTTCTGAAGCATCCCTGAAAAGTTATGGCACAATGCACAAAAACGCTTTTCAGCCTGAGATAAGGTGGGTTTCGGAACGCCAAACATAAAAGTGTTAATAACTTTGGAAAAACACTTCAGACAGTTTAGATTTGATGTGCAACTACTAGAAAGACCCTTTCTGCTATAGTGGGAGGTTAAAATTTCATGTTCTGAAGCTTCCCTGAAAAGTTATGGCACAATGCACAAAAACGCTTTTCAGCCTGAGATAAGGTGGGTTTCGGAACGCCAAACATAAAAGTGTTGATAACTTTCGAAAAACACTTCAGAGAGCTTAGATTTGATGTGCACCTACTAGAAAGACCCTTTCTGCTATAGTGGGAGGTTAAAATTTCATGTTCTGAAGCTTCCCTGAAAAGTTATGGCACAATGCGTAAAAACGCTTTTCAACCTGAGATAAGGTGGGTTTCGGAACGTCAAACATAAAAGTGTTGATAACTTTGGAAAAACACTTCAGACAGTTTAGATTTGATGTGCAACTACTAGAAAGACCCTTTCTGCTATAGTGGGAGGTTAAAATTTCATGTTCTGAAGCTTTCCTGAAAAGTTATGGCACAATGCACAAAAACGCTTTTCAGCCTGAGATAAGGTGGGTTTCGGAACGCCAAACATAAAAGTGTTGATAACTTTTGAAAAAACACTTCAGACAGCTTAGATTTGATGTGCAACTACTAGAAAGAACCTTTCTGCTATAGTGGGAGGTTAAAATTTCATGTTCTGAAGCTTCCCTGAAAAGTTATGGCACAATGCACAAAAACGCTTTTCAGCCTGAGATAAGGTGGGTTTCGGAACGCCAAACATAAAAGTGTTGATAACTTTCGAAAAACACTTCAGACAGCTTAGATTTGATGTGCACCTACTAGAAAGACCCTTTCTGCTATAGTGGGAGGTTAAAATTTCATGTTCTGAAGCTTCCCTGAAAAGTTATGGCACAATGCGTAAAAACGCTTTTCAGCCTGAGATAAGGTGGGTTTCGGAACGCCAAACATAAAAGTGTTGATAACTTTGGAAAAACACTTCAGACAGTTTAGATTTGATGTGCAACTACTAGAAAGACCCTTTCTGCTATAGTGGGAGGTTAAAATTTCATGTTCTGAAGCTTCCCTGAAAAGTTATGGCACAATGCACAAAAACGCTTTTCAGCCTGAGATAAGGTGGGTTTCGGAACGCCAAACATAAAAGTGTTAATAACTTTGGAAAAACACTTCAGACAGTTTAGATTTGATGTGCAACTACTAGAAAGACCCTTTCTGCTATAGTGGGAGGTTAAAATTTTATGTTCTGAAGCTTCCCTGAAAAGTTATGGCACAATGCACAAAAACGCTTTTCAGCCTGAGATAAGGTGGGTTTCGGAACGCCAAACATAAAAGTGTTAATAACTTTGGAAAAACACTTCAGACAGTTTAGATTTGATGTGCAACTACTAGAAAGACCCTTTCTGCTATAGTGGGAGGTTAAAATTTCATGTTCTGAAGCTTCCCTGAAAAGTTATGGCACAATGCGTAAAAACGCTTTTCAGCCTGAGATAAGGTGGGTTTCGGAACGCCAAACATAAAAGTGTTGATAACTTTGGAAAAACACTTCAGACAGTTTAGATTTGATGTGCAACTACTAGAAAGACCCTTTCTGCTATAGTGGGAGGTTAAAATTTCATGTTCTGAAGCTTCCCTGAAAAGTTATGGCACAATGCACAAAAACGCTTTTCAGCCTGAGATAAGGTGGGTTTCGGAACGCCAAACATAAAAGTGTTGATAACTTTTGAAAAACACTTCAGACAGCTTAGATTTGATGTGCACCTACTAGAAAGACCCTTTCTGCTATAGTGGGAGGTTAAAATTTCATGTTCTGAAGCTTCCCTGAAAAGTTATGGCACAATGCGTAAAAACGCTTTTCAGCCTGAGATAAGGTGGGTTTCGGAACGCCAAACATAAAAGTGTTGATAACTTTGGAAAAACACTTCAGACAGTTTAGATTTGATGTGCAACTACTAGAAAGACCCTTTCTGCTATAGTGGGAGGTTAAAATTTCATGTTCTGAAGCTTCCCTGAAAGGTTATGGCACAATGCACAAAAACGCTTTTCAGCCTGAGATAAGGTGGGTTTCGGAACGCCAAACATAAAAGTGTTAATAACTTTGGAAAAACACTTCAGACAGTTTAGATTTGATGTGCAACTACTAGAAAGACCCTTTCTGCTATAGTGGGAGGTTAAAATTTCATGTTCTGAAGCTTCCCTGAAAAGTTATGGCACAATGCGTAAAAACGCTTTTCAGCCTGAGATAAGGTGGGTTTCGGAACGCCAAACATAAAAGTGTTGATAACTTTGGAAAAACACTTCAGACAGTTTAGATTTGATGTGCAACTACTAGAAAGACCCTTTCTGCTATAGTGGGAGGTTAAAATTTCATGTTCTGAAGCTTCCCTGAAAAGTTATGGCACAATGCACAAAAACACTTTTCAGCCTGAGATAAGGTGGGTTTCGGAACGCCAAACATAAAAGTGTTAATAACTTTGGAAAAACACTTCAGACAGCTTAGATTTGATGTGCAACTACTAGAAAGACCCTTTCTGCTATAGTGGGAGGTTAAAATTTCATGTTCTGAAGCTTTTCTGAAAAGTTATGGCACAATGCACAAAAACGCTTTTCAGCCTGAGATAAGGTGGGTTTCGGAACGCCAAACATAAAAGTGTTGATAACTTTGGAAAAACACTTCAGACACTTTAGATTTGATGTGCAACTACTAGAAAGACCCTTTCTGCTATAGTGGGAGGTTAAAATTTCATGTTCTGAAGCATCCCTGAAAAGTTATGGCACAATGCACAAAAACGCTTTTCAGCCTGAGATAAGGTGGGTTTCGGAACGCCAAACATAAAAGTGTTAATAACTTTGGAAAAACACTTCAGACAGTTTAGATTTGATGTGCAACTACTAGAAAGACCCTTTCTGCTATAGTGGGAGGTTAAAATTTCATGTTCTGAAGCTTCCCTGAAAAGTTATGGCACAATGCACAAAAACGCTTTTCAGCCTGAGATAAGGTGGGTTTCGGAACGCCAAACATAAAAGTGTTGATAACTTTCGAAAAACACTTCAGAGAGCTTAGATTTGATGTGCACCTACTAGAAAGACCCTTTCTGCTATAGTGGGAGGTTAAAATTTCATGTTCTGAAGCTTCCCTGAAAAGTTATGGCACAATGTGTAAAAACGCTTTTCAACCTGAGATAAGGTGGGTTTCGGAACGTCAAACATAAAAGTGTTGATAACTTTGGAAAAACACTTCAGACAGTTTAGATTTGATGTGCAACTACTAGAAAGACCCTTTCTGCTATAGTGGGAGGTTAAAATTTCATGTTCTGAAGCTTTCCTGAAAAGTTATGGCACAATGCACAAAAACGCTTTTCAGCCTGAGATAAGGTGGGTTTCGGAACGCCAAACATAAAAGTGTTGATAACTTTCGAAAAACACTTCAGACAGCTTAGATTTGATGTGCAACTACTAGAAAGAACCTTTCTGCTATAGTGGGAGGTTAAAATTTCATGTTCTGAAGCTTCCCTGAAAAGTTATGGCACAATGCGTAAAAACGCTTTTCAGCCTGAGATAAGGTGGGTTTCGGAACGCCAAACATAAAAGTGTTGATAACTTTGGAAAAACACTTCAGACAGTTTAGATTTGATGTGCAACTACTAGAAAGACCCTTTCTGCTATAGTGGGAGGTTAAAATTTCATGTTCTGAAGCTTCCCTGAAAAGTTATGGCACAATGCACAAAAACGCTTTACAGCCTGAGATAAGGTGGGTTTCGGAACGCCAAACATAAAAGTGTTAATAACTTTGGAAAAACACTTCAGACAGTTTAGATTTGATGTGCAACTACTAGAAAGACCCTTTCTGCTATAGTGGGAGGTTAAAATTTCATGTTCTGAAGCTTCCCTGAAAAGTTATGGCACAATGCACAAAAACGCTTTTCAGCCTGAGATAAGGTGGGTTTCGGAACGCCAAACATAAAAGTGTTAATAACTTTGGAAAAACACTTCAGACAGTTTAGATTTGATGTGCAACTACTAGAAAGACCCTTTCTGCTATAGTGGGAGGTTAAAATTTCATGTTCTGAAGCTTCCCTGAAAAGTTATGGCACAATGCGTAAAAACGCTTTTCAGCCTGAGATAAGGTGGGTTTCGGAACGCCAAACATAAAAGTGTTGATAACTTTGGAAAAACACTTCAGACAGTTTAGATTTGATGTGCAACTACTAGAAAGACCCTTTCTGCTATAGTGGGAGGTTAAAATTTCATGTTCTGAAGCTTCCCTGAAAAGTTATGGCACAATGCACAAAAACGCTTTTCAGCCTGAGATAAGGTGGGTTTCGGAACGCCAAACATAAAAGTGTTGATAACTTTTGAAAAACACTTCAGACAGCTTAGATTTGATGTGCACCTACTAGAAAGACCCTTTCTGCTATAGTGGGAGGTTAAAATTTCATGTTCTGAAGCTTCCCTGAAAAGTTATGGCACAATGCGTAAAAACGCTTTTCAGCCTGAGATAAGGTGGGTTTCGGAACGCCAAACATAAAAGTGTTGATAACTTTGGAAAAACACTTCAGACAGTTTAGATTTGATGTGCAACTACTAGAAAGACCCTTTCTGCTATAGTGGGAGGTTAAAATTTCATGTTCTGAAGCTTCCCTGAAAGGTTATGGCACAATGCACAAAAACGCTTTTCAGCCTGAGATAAGGTGGGTTTCGGAACGCCAAACATAAAAGTGTTAATAACTTTGGAAAAACACTTCAGACAGTTTAGATTTGATGTGCAACTACTAGAAAGACCCTTTCTGCTATAGTGGGAGGTTAAAATTTCATGTTCTGAAGCTTCCCTGAAAAGTTATGGCACAATGCGTAAAAACGCTTTTCAGCCTGAGATAAGGTGGGTTTCGGAACGCCAAACATAAAAGTGTTGATAACTTTGGAAAAACACTTCAGACAGTTTAGATTTGATGTGCAACTACTAGAAAGACCCTTTCTGCTATAGTGGGAGGTTAAAATTTCATGTTCTGAAGCTTCCCTGAAAAGTTATGGCACAATGCACAAAAACACTTTTCAGCCTGAGATAAGGTGGGTTTCGGAACGCCAAACATAAAAGTGTTAATAACTTTGGAAAAACACTTCAGACAGCTTAGATTTGATGTGCAACTACTAGAAAGACCCTTTCTGCTATAGTGGGAGGTTAAAATTTCATGTTCTGAAGCTTTTCTGAAAAGTTATGGCACAATGCACAAAAACGCTTTTCAGCCTGAGATAAGGTGGGTTTCGGAACGCCAAACATAAAAGTGTTGATAACTTTGGAAAAACACTTCAGACACTTTAGATTTGATGTGCAACTACTAGAAAGACCCTTTCTGCTATAGTGGGAGGTTAAAATTTCATGTTCTGAAGCATCCCTGAAAAGTTATGGCACAATGCACAAAAACGCTTTTCAGCCTGAGATAAGGTGGGTTTCGGAACGCCAAACATAAAAGTGTTAATAACTTTGGAAAAACACTTCAGACAGTTTAGATTTGATGTGCAACTACTAGAAAGACCCTTTCTGCTATAGTGGGAGGTTAAAATTTCATGTTCTGAAGCTTCCCTGAAAAGTTATGGCACAATGCACAAAAACGCTTTTCAGCCTGAGATAAGGTGGGTTTCGGAACGCCAAACATAAAAGTGTTGATAACTTTCGAAAAACACTTCAGAGAGCTTAGATTTGATGTGCACCTACTAGAAAGACCCTTTCTGCTATAGTGGGAGGTTAAAATTTCATGTTCTGAAGCTTCCCTGAAAAGTTATGGCACAATGCGTAAAAACGCTTTTCAACCTGAGATAAGGTGGGTTTCGGAACGTCAAACATAAAAGTGTTGATAACTTTGGAAAAACACTTCAGACAGTTTAGATTTGATGTGCAACTACTAGAAAGACCCTTTCTGCTATAGTGGGAGGTTAAAATTTCATGTTCTGAAGCTTTCCTGAAAAGTTATGGCACAATGCACAAAAACGCTTTTCAGCCTGAGATAAGGTGGGTTTCGGAACGCCAAACATAAAAGTGTTGATAACTTTCGAAAAACACTTCAGACAGCTTAGATTTGATGTGCAACTACTAGAAAGAACCTTTCTGCTATAGTGGGAGGTTAAAATTTCATGTTCTGAAGCTTCCCTGAAAAGTTATGGCACAATGCGTAAAAACGCTTTTCAGCCTGAGATAAGGTGGGTTTCGGAACGCCAAACATAAAAGTGTTGATAACTTTGTAAAAACACTTCAGACAGTTTAGATTTGATGTGCAACTACTAGAAAGACCCTTTCTGCTATAGTGGGAGGTTAAAATTTCATGTTCTGAAGCTTCCCTGAAAAGTTATGGCACAATGCACAAAAACGCTTTACAGCCTGAGATAAGGTGGGTTTCGGAACGCCAAACATAAAAGTGTTAATAACTTTGGAAAAACACTTCAGACAGTTTAGATTTGATGTGCAACTACTAGAAAGACCCTTTCTGCTATAGTGGGAGGTTAAAATTTCATGTTCTGAAGCTTCCCTGAAAAGTTATGGCACAATGCACAAAAACGCTTTTCAGCCTGAGATAAGGTGGGTTTCGGAACGCCAAACATAAAAGTGTTGATAACTTTCGAAAAACACTTCAGACAGCTTAGATTTGATGTGCACCTACTAGAAAGACCCTTTCTGCTATAGTGGGAGGTTAAAATTTCATGTTCTGAAGCTTCCCTGAAAAGTTATGGCACAATGCGTAAAAACGCTTTTCAGCCTGTGATAAGGTGGGTTTCGGAACGCCAAACATAAAAGTGTTGATAACTTTGGAAAAACACTTCAGACAGTTTAGATTTGATGTGCAACTACTAGAAAGACCCTTTCTGCTATAGTGGGAGGTTAAAATTTCATGTTCTGAAGCTTCCCTGAAAGGTTATGGCACAATGCACAAAAACGCTTTTCAGCCTGAGATAAGGTGGGTTTCGGAACGCCAAACATAAAAGTGTTAATAACTTTGGAAAAACACTTCAGACAGTTTAGATTTGATGTGCAACTACTAGAAAGACCCTTTCTGCTATAGTGGGAGGTTAAAATTTCATGTTCTGAAGCTTCCCTGAAAAGTTATGGCACAATGCGTAAAAACGCTTTTCAGCCTGAGATAAGGTGGGTTTCGGAACGCCAAACATAAAAGTGTTGATAACTTTGGAAAAACACTTCAGACAGTTTAGATTTGATGTGCAACTACTAGAAAGACCCTTTCTGCTATAGTGGGAGGTTAAAATTTCATGTTCTGAAGCTTCCCTGAAAAGTTATGGCACAATGCACAAAAACGCTTTTCAGCCTGAGATAAGGTGGGTTTCGGAACGCCAAACATAAAAGTGTTAATAACTTTGGAAAAACACTTCAGACAGTTTAGATTTGATGTGCAACTACTAGAAAGACCCTTTCTGCTATAGTGGGAGGTTAAAATTTCATGTTCTGAAGCTTTCCTGAAAAGTCATGGCACAATGCACAAAAACGCTTTTCAGCCTGAGATAAGGTGGGTTTCGGAACGCCAAACATAAAAGTGTTGATAACTTTGGAAAAACACTTCAGACAGCTTAGATTTGATGTGCAACTACTAGAAAGACCCTTTCTGCTATAGTGGGAGGTTAAAATTTCATGTTCTGAAGCTTCCCTGAAAAGTTATGGCACAATGCACAAAAACGCTTTTCAGCCTGAGATAAGGTGGGTTTCGGAACGCCAAACATAAAAGTGTTGATAACTTTCGAAAAACACTTCAGACAGCTTAGATTTGATTTGCACCTACTAGAAAGACCCTTTCTGCTATAGTGGGAGGTTAAAATTTCATGTTCTGAAGCTTCCCTGAAAAGTTATGGCACAATACGTAAAAACGCCTTTCAGCCTGAGATAAGGTGGGTTTCGGAACGCCAAACATAAAAGTGTTGATAACTTTCGAAAAACACTTCAGACAGCTTAGATTTGATGTGCACCTACTAGAAAGACCCTTTCTGCTATAGTGGGAGGTTAAAATTTCATGTTCTGAAGCTTCCCTGAAAAGTTATGGCACAATGCACAAAAACGCTTTTCAGCCTGAGATAAGGTGGGTTTCGGAACGCCAAACATAAAAGTGTTAATAACTTTGGAAAAACACTTCAGACAGTTTAGATTTGATGTGCAACTACTAGAAAGACCCTTTCTGCTATAGTGGGAGGTTAAAATTTCATGTTCTGAAGCTTCCCTGAAAAGTTATGGCACAATGCGTAAAAACGCTTTTCAGCCTGAGATAAGGTGGGTTTCGGAACGCCAAACATAAAAGTGTTGATAACTTTCGAAAAACACTTCAGACAGTTTAGATTTGATGTGCACCTACTAGAAAGACCCTTTCTGCTATAGTGGGAGGTTAAAATTTCATGTTCTGAAGCTTCCCTGAAAAGTTATGGCACAATGCGTGAAAACGCTTTTCAGCCTGAGATAAGGTGGGTTTCGGAACGCCAAACATAAAAGTGTTAATAACTTTGGAAAAACACTTCAGACAGTTTAGATTTGATGTGCAACTACTAGAAAGACCCTTTCTGCTATAGTGGGAGGTTAAAATTTCATGTTCTGAAGCTTTCCTGAAAAGTCATGGCACAATGCACAAAAACGCTTTTCAGCCTGAGATAAGGTGGGTTTCGGAACGCCAAACATAAAAGTGTTGATAACTTTGGAAAAACACTTCAGACAGCTTAGATTTGATGTGCAACTACTAGAAAGACCCTTTCTGCTATAGTGGGAGGTTAAAATTTCATGTTCTGAAGCTTCCCTGAAAAGTTATGGCACAATGCACAAAAACGCTTTTCAGCCTGAGATAAGGTGGGTTTCGGAACGCCAAACATAAAAGTGTTGATAACTTTCGAAAAACACTTCAGACAGCTTAGATTTGATGTGCACCTACTAGAAAGACCCTTTCTGCTATAGTGGGAGGTTAAAATTTCATGTTCTGAAGCTTCCCTGAAAAGTTATGGCACAATACGTAAAAACGCCTTTCAGCCTGAGATAAGGTGGGTTTCGGAACGCCAAACATAAAAGTGTTGATAACTTTCGAAAAACACTTCAGACAGCTTAGATTTGATGTGCACCTACTAGAAAGACCCTTTCTGCTATAGTGGGAGGTTAAAATTTCATGTTCTGAAGCTTCCCTGAAAAGTTATGGCACAATGCACAAAAACGCTTTTCAGCCTGAGATAAGGTGGGTTTCGGAACGCCAAACATAAAAGTGTTAATAACTTTGGAAAAACACTTCAGACAGTTTAGATTTGATGTGCAACTACTAGAAAGACCCTTTCTGCTATAGTGGGAGGTTAAAATTTCATGTTCTGAAGCTTCCCTGAAAAGTTATGGCACAATGCGTAAAAACGCTTTTCAGCCTGAGATAAGGTGGGTTTCGGAACGCCAAACATAAAAGTGTTGATAACTTTAGAAAAACACTTCAGACAGTTTAGATTTGATGTGCAACTACTAGAAAGACCCTTTCTGCTATAGTGGGAGGTTAAAATTTCATGTTCTGAAGCTTTCCTGAAAAGTTATGGCACAATGCACAAAAACGCTTTTCAGCCTGAGATAAGGTGGGTTTCGGAACGCCAAACATAAAAGTGTTGATAACTTTTGAAAAACACTTCAGACTGCTTAGATTTGATGTGCAACTACTAGAAAGACCCTTTCTGCTATAGTGGGAGGTTAAAATTTCATGTTCTGAAGCTTCCCTGAAAAGTTATGGCACAATGTACAAAAACGCTTTTCAGCCTGAGATAAGGTGGGTTTCGGAACGCCAAACATAAAAGTGTTGATAACTTTCGAAAAACACTTCAGACAGTTTAGATTTGATGTGCACCTACTAGAAAGACCCTTTCTGCTATAGTGGGAGGTTAAAATTTCATGTTCTGAAGCTTCCCTGAAAAGTTATGGCACAATGCGTGAAAACGCTTTTCAGCCTGAGATAAGGTGGGTTTCGGAACGCCAAACATAAAAGTGTTAATAACTTTGGAAAAACACTTCAGACAGTTTAGATTTGATGTGCAACTACTAGAAAGACCCTTTCTGCTATAGTGGGAGGTTAAAATTTCATGTTCTGAAGCTTCCCTGAAAAGTTATGGCACAATGCACAAAAACGCTTTTCAGCCTGAGATAAGGTGGGTTTCGGAACGCCAAACATAAAAGTGTTGATAACTTTGGAAAAACACTTCAGACAGTTTAGATTTGATGTGCAACTACTAGAAAGACCCTTTCTGCTGTAGTGGGAGGTTAAAATTTCATGTTCTGAAGCTTCCCTGAAAAGTTATTGCACAATGCACAAAAACGCTTTTCAGCCTGAGATAAGGTGGGTTTCGGAACGCCAAACATAAAAGTGTTGATAACTTTCCAAAAACACTTCAGAAAGCTTAGATTTGATGTGCACCTACTAGAAAGACCCTTTCTGCTATAGTGGGAGGTTAAAATTTCATGTTCTGAAGCTTCCCTGAAAAGTTATGGCACAATGCACAAAAACGCTTTTCAGCCTGAGATAAGGTGGGTTTCGGTACGCCAAACATAAAAGTGTTGATAACTTTCGAAAAACACTTCAGACAGCTTAGATTTGATGTGCACCTACTAGAAAGACCCTTTCTGCTATAGTGGGAGGTTAAAATTTCATGTTCTGAAGCTTCCCTGAAAAGTTATGGCACAATGCGTAAAAACGCTTTTCAGCCTGAGATAAGGTGGGTTTCGGAACGCCAAACATAAAAGTGTTGATAACTTTGGAAAAACACTTCAGACAGTTTAGATTTGATGTGCAACTACTAGAAAGACCCTTTCTGCTATAGTGGGAGGTTAAAATTTCATGTTCTGAAGCTTCCCTGAAAAGTTATGGCACAGTGCACAAAAACGCTTTTCAGCCTGAGATAAGGTGGGTTTCGGAACGCCAAACATAAAAGTGTTAATAACTTTGGAAAAACACTTCAGACAGTTTAGATTTGATGTGCAACTACTAGAAAGACCCTTTCTGCTATAGTGGGAGGTTAAAATTTCATGTTCTGAAGCTTCCCTGAAAAGTTATGGCACAATGCACAAAAACGCTTTTCAGCCTGAGATAAGGTGGGTTTCGGAACGCCAAACATAAAAGTGTTGATAACTTTTGAAAAACACTTCAGACAGCTTAGATTTGATGTGCAACTACTAGAAAGACCCTTTCTGCTATAGTGGGAGGTTAAAATTTCATGTTCTGAAGCTTCCCTGAAAAGTTATGGCACAATGCACAAAAACGCTTTTCAGCCTGAGATAAGGTGGGTTTCGGAACGCCAAACATAAAAGTGTTGATAACTTTGGAAAAACACTTCAGACAGTTTAGATTTGATGTGCAACTACTAGAAAGACCCTTTCTGCTATAGTGGGAGGTTAAAATTTCATGTTCTGAAGCTTCCCTGAAAAGTTATGGCACAATGCACAAAAACGCTTTTCAGCCTGAGATAAGGTGGGTTTCGGAACGCCAAACATAAAAGTGTTGATAACTTTCGAAAAACACTTCAGAGAGCTTAGATTTGATGTGCACCTACTAGAAAGACCCTTTCTGCTATAGTGGGAGGTTAAAATTTCATGTTCTGAAGCTTCCCTGAAAAGTTATGGCACAATGCACAAAAACGCTTTTCAGCCTGAGATAAGGTGGGTTTCGGAACGCCAAACATAAAAGTGTTGATAAGTTTGGAAAAACACTTCAGACAGTTTAGATTTGATGTGCAACTACTAGAAAGACCCTTTCTGCTATAGTGGGAGGTTAAAATTTCATGTTCTGAAGCTTCCCTGAAAAGTTATGGCACAATGCACAAAAACGCTTTTCAGCCTGAGATAAGGTGGGTTTCGGAACGCCAAACATAAAAGTGTTAATAACTTTGGAAAAACACTTCAGACAGTTTAGATTTGATGTGCAACTACTAGAAAGACCCTTTTTGCTATAGTGGGAGGTTAAAATTTCATGTTCTGAAGCTTCCCTGAAAAGTTATGGCACAATGCACAAAAACGCTTTTCAGCCTGAGATAAGGTGGGTTTCGGAACGCCAAACATAAAAGTGTTGATAACTTCGGAAAAACACTTCAGACAGTTTAGATTTGATGTGCAACTACTAGAAAGACCCTTTCTGCTATAGTGGGAGGTTAAAATTTCATGTTCTGAAGCTTCCCTGAAAAGTTATGGCACAATGCACAAAAACGCTTTTCAGCCTGAGATAAGGTGGGTTTCGGAACGCCAAACATAAAAGTGTTGATAACTTTCGAAAAACACTTCAGAGAGCTTAGATTTGATGTGCACCTACTAGAAAGACCCTTTCTGCTATAGTGGGAGGTTAAAATTTCATGTTCTGAAGCTTCCCTGAAAAGTTATGGCACAATGTGTAAAAACGCTTTTCAGCCTGAGATAAGGTGGGTTTCGGAACGCCAAACATAAAAGTGTTGATAACTTTCGAAAAACACTTCAGAGAGCTTAGATTTGATGTGCACCTACTAGAAAGACCCTTTCTGTTATAGTGGGACGTTAAAATTTCATGTTCTGAAGCTTCCCTGAAAAGTTATGGCACAATGCACAAAAACGCTTTTCAGCCTGAGATAAGGTGGGTTTCGGAACGCCAAACATAAAAGTGTTGATAGGTTTGGAAAAACACTTCAGACAGTTTAGATTTGATGTGCAACTACTAGAAAGACCCTTTCTGCTATAGTGGGAGGTTAAAATTTCATGTTCTGAAGCTTCCCTGAAAAGTTATGGCACAATGCACAAAAACGCTTTTCAGCCTGAGATAAGGTGGGTTTCGGAACGCCAAACATAAAAGTGTTAATAACTTTGGAAAAACACTTCAGACAGTTTAGATTTGATGTGTAACTACTAGAAAGACCCTTTTTGCTATAGTGGGAGGTTAAAATTTCATGTTCTGAAGCTTCCCTGAAAAGTTATGGCACAATGCACAAAAACGCTTTTCAGCCTGAGATAAGGTGGGTTTCGGAACGCCAAACATAAAAGTGTTGATAACTTTGGAAAAACACTTCAGACAGTTTAGATTTGATGTGCAACTACTAGAAAGACCCTTTCTGCTATAGTGGGAGGTTAAAATTTCATGTTCTGAAGCTTCCCTGAAAAGTTATGGCACAATGCACAAAAACGCTTTTCAGCCTGAGATAAGGTGGGTTTCGGAACGCCAAACATAAAAGTGTTGATAACTTTCGAAAAACACTTCAGAGAGCTTAGATTTGATGTGCACCTACTAGAAAGACCCTTTCTGCTATAGTGGGAGGTTAAAATTTCATGTTCTGAAGCTTCCCTGAAAAGTTATGGCACAATGTGTAAAAACGCTTTTCAGCCTGAGATAAGGTGGGTTTCGGAACGCCAAACATAAAAGTGTTAATAACTTTGGAAAAACACTTCAGACAGTTTAGATTTGATGTGCAACTACTAGAAAGACCCTTTCTGCTATAGTGGGAGGTTAAAATTTCATGTTCTGAAGCTTTCCTGAAAAGTCATGGCACAATGCACAAAAACGCTTTTCAGCCTGAGATAAGGTGGGTTTCGGAACGCCAAACATAAAAGTGTTGATAACTTTTGAAAAACACTTCAGACAGCTTAGATTTGATGTGCAACTACTAGAAAGACCCTTTCTGCTATAGTGGGAGGTTAAAATTTCATGTTCTGAAGCTTCCCTGAAAAGTTATGGCACAATGCACAAAAACGCTTTTCAGCCTGAGATAAGGTGGGTTTCGGAACGCCAAACATAAAAGTGTTGATAACTTTCGAAAAACACTTCAGACAGCTTAGATTTGATGTGCACCTACTAGAAAGACCCTTTCTGCTATAGTGGGAGGTTAAAATTTCATGTTCTGAAGCTTCCCTGAAAAGTTATGGCACAATGCGTAAAAACGCCTTTCAGCCTGAGATAAGGTGGGTTTCGGAACGCCAAACATAAAAGTGTTGATAACTTTGGAAAAACACTTCAGACAGTTTAGATTTGATGTGCAACTACTAGAAAGACCCTTTCTGCTATAGTGGGAGGTTAAAATTTCATGTTCTGAAGCTTCCCTGAAAAGTTATGGCACAATGCACAAAAACGCTTTTCAGCCTGAGATAAGGTGGGTTTCGGAACGCCAAACATAAAAGTGTTAATAACTTTGGAAAAACACTTCAGACAGTTTAGATTTGATGTGCAACTACTAGAAAGACCCTTTCTGCTATAGTGGGAGGTTAAAATTTCATGTTCTGAAGCTTCCCTGAAAAGTTATGGCACAATGCACAAAAACGCTTTTCAGCCTGAGATAAGGTGGGTTTCGGAACGCCAAACATAAAAGTGTTGATAACTTTTGAAAAACACTTCAGACAGCTTAGATTTGATGTGCAACTACTAGAAAGACCTTTTCTGCTATAGTGGGAGGTTAAAATTTCATGTTCTGAAGCTTCCCTGAAAAGTTATGGCACAATGCACAAAAACGCTTTTCAGCCTGAGATAAGGTGGGTTTCGGAACGCCAAACATAAAAGTGTTGATAACTTTGGAAAAACACTTCAGACAGTTTAGATTTGATGTGCAACTACTAGAAAGACCCTTTCTGCTATAGTGGGAGGTTAAAATTTCATGTTCTGAAGCTTCCCTGAAAAGTTATGGCACAATGCGTAAAAACGCTTTTCAGCCTGAGATAAGGTGGGTTTCGGAACGCCAAACATAAAAGTGTTGATAACTTTGGAAAAACACTTCAGACAGTTTAGATTTGATGTGCAACTACTAGAAAGACCCTTTCTGCTATAGTGGGAGGTTAAAATTTCATGTTCTGAAGCTTTCCTGAAAAGTTATGGCACAATGCACAAAAACGCTTTTCAGCCTGAGATAAGGTGGGTTTCGGAACGCCAAACATAAAAGTGTTGATAACTTTTGAAAAACACTTCAGACAGCTTAGATTTGATGTGCAACTACTAGAAAGACCCTTTCTGCTATAGTGGGAGGTTAAAATTTCATGTTCTGAAGCTTCCCTGAAAAGTTATGGCACAATGCACAAAAACGCTTTTCAGCCTGAGATAAAGTGGGTTTCGGAACGCCAAACATAAAAGTGTTGATAACTTTGGAAAAACACTTCAGACAGTTTAGATTTGATGTGCAACTACTAGAAAGACCCTTTCTGCTATAGTGGGAGGTTAAAATTTCATGTTCTGAAGCTTCCCTGAAAAGTTATGGCACAATGCACAAAAACGCTTTTCAGCCTGAGATAAGGTGGGTTTCGGAACGCCAAACATAAAAGTGTTAATAACTTTGGAAAAACACTTCAGACAGTTTAGATTTGATGTGCAACTACTAGAAAGACCCTTTCTGCTATAGTGGGAGGTTAAAATTTCATGTTCTGAAGCTTCCCTGAAAAGTTATGGCACAATGCACAAAAACGCTTTTCAGCCTGAGATAAGGTGGGTTTCGGAACGCCAAACATAAAAGTGTTAATAACTTTGGAAAAACACTTCAGACAGTTTAGATTTGATGTGCAAATACTAGAAAGACCCTTTCTGCTATAGTGGGAGGTTAAAATTTCATGTTCTGAAGCTTTCCTGAAAAGTTATGGCACAATGCACAAAAACGCTTTTCAGCCTGAGATAAGGTGGGTTTCGGAACGCCAAACATAAAAGTGTTGATAACTTTCGAAAAACACTTCAGAGAGCTTAGATTTGATGTGCACCTACTAGAAAGACCCTTTCTGCTATAGTGGGAGGTTAAAATTTCATGTTCTGAAGCTTCCCTGAAAAGTTATGGCACAATGCACAAAAACGCTTTTCAGCCTGAGATAAGGTGGGTTTCGGAACGCCAAACATAAAAGTGTTGATAACTTACGAAAAACACTTCAGACAGCTTAGATTTGATGTGCACCTACTAGAAAGACCCTTTCTGCTATAGTGGGAGGTTAAAATTTCATGTTCTGAAGCTTCCCTGAAAAGTTATGGCACAATGCGTAAAAACGCTTTTCAGCCTGAGATAAGGTGGGTTTCGTAACGCCAAACATAAAAGTGTTGATAACTTTGGAAAAACACTTCAGACAGTTTAGATTTGATGTGCAACTACTAGAAAGACCCTTTCTGCTATAGTGGGAGGTTAAAATTTCATGTTCTGAAGCTTCCCTGAAAAGTTATGGCACAATGCACAAAAACGCTTTTCAGCCTGAGATAAGGTGGGTTTCGGAACGCCAAACATAAAAGTGTTAATAACTTTGGAAAAACACTTCAGACAGTTTAGATTTGATGTGCAACTACTAGAAAGACCCTTTCTGATATAGTGGGAGGTTAAAATTTCATGTTCTTAAGCTTCCCTGAAAAGTTATGGCACAATGCACAAAAACGCTTTTCAGCCTGAGATAAGGTGGGTTTCGGAACGCCAAACATAAAAGTGTTAATAACTTTGGAAAAACACTTCAGACAGTTTAGATTTGATGTGCAACTACTAGAAAGACCCTTTCTGCTATAGTGGGAGGTTAAAATTTCATGTTCTGAAGCTTTCCTGAAAAGTTTTGGCACAATGCACAAAAACGCTTTTCAGCCTGAGATAAGGTGGGTTTCGGAACGCCAAACATAAAAGTGTTGATAACTTTCGAAAAACACTTCAGAGAGCTTAGATTTGATGTGCACCTACTAGAAAGACCCTTTCTGCTATAGTGGGAGGTTAAAATTTCATGTTCTGAAGCTTCCCTGAAAAGGTATGGCACAATGCGTAAAAACGCTTTTCAGCCTGAGATAAGGTGGGTTTCGGAACGCCAAACATAGAAGTGTTGATAACTTTGGAAAAACACTTCAGACAGCTTAGATTTGATGTGCCACTACTAGAAAGACCCTTTCTGCTATAGTGGGAGGTTAAAATTTCATGTTCTGAAGCTTCCCTGAAAAGTTATGGCACAATGCACAAAAACGCTTTTCAGCTTGAGATAAGGTGGGTTTCGGTACGCCAAACATAAAAGTGTTGATAACTTTCGAAAAACACTTCAGACAGCTTAGATTTGATGTGCACCTACTAGAAAGACCCTTTCTGCTATAGTGGGAGGTTAAAATTTCATGTTCTGAAGCTTCCCTGAAAAGTTATGGCACAATGCGTAAAAACGCTTTTCAGCCTGAGATAAGGTGGGTTTCGGAACGCCAAACATAAAAGTGTTGATAACTTTGGAAAAACACTTCAGACAGTTTAGATTTGATGTGCAACTACTAGAAAGACCCTTTCTGCTATAGTGGGAGGTTAAAATTTCATGTTCTGAAGCTTCCCTGAAAAGTTATGGCACAATGCACAAAAACGCTTTTCAGCCTGAGATAAGGTGGGTTTCGGAACGCCAAACATAAAAGTGTTAATAACTTTGGAAAAACACTTCAGACAGTTTAGATTTGATGTGCAACTACTAGAAAGACCCTTTCTGCTATAGTGGGAGGTTAAAATTTCATGTTCTGAAGCTTCCCTGAAAAGTTATGGCACAATGCACAAAAACGCTTTTCAGCCTGAGATAAGGTGGGTTTCGGAACGCCAAACATAAAAGTGTTAATAACTTTGGAACAACACTTCAGACAGTTTAGATTTGATGTGCAACTACTAGAAAGACCCTTTCTGCTATAGTGGGAGGTTAAAATTTCATGTTCTGAAGCTTCCCTGAAAAGTTATGGCACAATGCACAAAAACGCTTTTCAGCCTGAGATAAGGTGGGTTTCGGAACGCCAAACATAAAAGTGTTGATAACTTTTGAAAAACACTTCAGACAGCTTAGATTTGATGTGCAACTACTAGAAAGACCCTTTCTGCTATAGTGGGAGGTTAAAATTTCATGTTCTGAAGCTTCCCTGAAAAGTTATGGCACAATGCACAAAAACGCTTTTCAGCCTGAGATAAGGTGGGTTTCGGAACGCCAAACATAAAAGTGTTGATAACTTTGGAAAAACACTTCAGACAGTATAGATTTGATGTGCAACTACTAGAAAGACCCTTTCTGCTATAGCGGGAGGTTAAAATTTCATGTTCTGAAGCTTCCCTGAAAAGTTATGGCACAATGCACAAAAACGCTTTTCAGCCTGAGATAAGGTGGGTTTCGGAACGCCAAACATAAAAGTGTTGATAACTTTCGAAAAACACTTCAGAGAGCTTAGATTTGATGTGCACCTACTAGAAAGACCCTTTCTGCTATAGTGGGAGGTTAAAATTTCATGTTCTGAAGCTTCCCTGAAAAGTTATGGCACAATGCGTAAAAACGCTTTTCAGCCTGAGATAAGGTGGGTTTCGGAACGCCAAACATAAAAGTGTTGATAACTTTGGAAAAACACTTCAGACAGTTTAGATTTGATGTGCAACTACTAGAAAGACCCTTTCTGCTATAGTGGGAGGTTAAAATTTCATGTTCTGAAGCTTTCCTGAAAAGTTATGGCACAATGCACAAAAACGCTTTTCAGCCTGAGATAAGGTGGGTTTCGGAACGCCAAACATAAAAGTGTTGATAACTTTTGAAAAACACTTCAGACAGCTTAGATTTGATGTGCAACTACTAGAAAGACCCTTTCTGCTATAGTGGGAGGTTAAAATTTCATGTTCTGAAGCTTCCCTGAAAAGTTATGGCACAATGCACAAAAACGCTTTTCAGCCTGAGATAAGGTGGGTTTCGGAACGCCAAACATAAAAGTGTTTATAACTTTCGAAAAACACTTCAGACAGCTTAGATTTGATGTGCACCTACTAGAAAGACCCTTTCTGCTATAGTGGGAGGTTAAAATTTCATGTTCTGAAGCTTCCCTGAAAAGTTATGGCACAATGCGTAAAAACGCTTTTCAGCCTGAGATAAGGTGGGTTTCGGAACGCCAAACATAAAAGTGTTGATAACTTTGGAAAAACACTTCAGACAGTTTAGATTTGATGTGCAACTACTAGAAAGACCCTTTCTGCTATAGCGGGAGGTTAAAATTTCATGTTCTGAAGCTTCCCTGAAAAGTTATGGCACAATGCACAAAAACGCTTTTCAGCCTGAGATAAGGTGGGTTTCGGAACGCCAAACATAAAAGTGTTGATAACTTTCGAAAAACACTTCAGAGAGCTTAGATTTGATGTGCACCTACTAGAAAGACCCTTTCTGCTATAGTGGGAGGTTAAAATTTCATGTTCTGAAGCTTCCCTGAAAAGTTATGGCACAATGCGTAAAAACGCTTTTCAGCCTGAGATAAGGTGGGTTTCGGAACGCCAAACATAAAAGTGTTGATAACTTTGGAAAAACACTTCAGACAGTTTAGATTTGATGTGCAACTACTAGAAAGACCCTTTCTGCTATAGTGGGAGGTTAAAATTTCATGTTCTGAAGCTTCCCTGAAAAGTTATGGCACAATGCGTAAAAACGCTTTTCAGCCTGAGATAAGGTGGGTTTCGGAACGCCAAACATAAAAGTGTTAATAACTTTGGAAAAACACTTCAGACAGTTTAGATTTGATGTGCAACTACTAGAAAGACCCTTTCTGCTATAGTGGGAGATTAAAATTTCATGTTCTGAAGCTTCCCTGAAAAGTTATGGCACAATGCACAAAAACGCTTTTCAGCCTGAGATAAGGTGGGTTTCGGAACGCCAAACATAAAAGTGTTGATAACTTTTGAAAAACACTTCAGACAGCTTAGATTTGATGTGCAACTACTAGAAAGACCCTTTCTGCTATAGTGGGAGGTTAAAATTTCATGTTCTGAAGCTTCCCTGAAAAGTTATGGCACAATGCACAAAAACGCTTTTCAGCCTGAGATAAGGTGGGTTTCGGAACGCCAAACATAAAAGTGTTGATAACTTTTGAAAAACACTTCAGACAGCTTAGATTTGATGTGCAACTACTAGAAAGACCCTTTCTGCTATAGTGGGAGGTTAAAATTTCATGTTCTGAAGCTTCCCTGAAAAGTTATGGCACAATGTGTAAAAACGCTTTTCAGCCTGAGATAAGGTGGGTTTCGGAACGCCAAACATAAAAGTGTTGATAACTTTGGAAAAACACTTCAGACAGTTTAGATTTGATGTGCAACTACTAGAAAGACCCTTTCTGCTATAGTGGGAGGTTAAAATTTCATGTTCTGAAGCTTCCCTGAAAAGTTATGGCACAATGCACAAAAACGCTTTTCAGCCTGAGATAAGGTGGGTTTCGGAACGCCAAACATAAAAGTGTTAATAACTTTGGAAAAACACTTCAGACAGTTTAGATTTGATGTGCAACTACTAGAAAGACCCTTTCTGCTATAGTGGGAGGTTAAAATTTCATGTTCTGAAGCTTTCCTGAAAAGTCATGGCACAATGCACAAAAACGCTTTTCAGCCTGAGATAAGGTGGGTTTCGGAACGCCAAACATAAAAGTGTTGATAACTTTGGAAAAACACTTCAGACAGCTTAGATTTGATGTGCAACTACTAGAAAGACCCTTTCTGCTATAGTGGGAGGTTAAAATTTCATGTTCTGAAGCTTCCCTGAAAAGTTATGGCACAATGCACAAAAACGCTTTTCAGCCTGAGATAAGGTGGGTTTCGGAACGCCAAACATAAAAGTGTTGATAACTTTCGAAAAACACTTCAGACAGCTTAGATTTGATGTGCACCTACTAGAAAGACCCTTTCTGCTATAGTGGGAGGTTAAAATTTCATGTTCTGAAGCTTCCCTGAAAAGTTATGGCACAATACGTAAAAACGCCTTTCAGCCTGAGATAAGGTGGGTTTCGGAACGCCAAACATAAAAGTGTTGATAACTTTCGAAAAACACTTCAGACAGCTTAGATTTGATGTGCACCTACTAGAAAGACCCTTTCTGCTATAGTGGGAGGTTAAAATTTCATGTTCTGAAGCTTCCCTGAAAAGTTATGGCACAATGCACAAAAACGCTTTTCAGCCTGAGATAAGGTGGGTTTCGGAACGCCAAACATAAAAGTGTTAATAACTTTGGAAAAACACTTCAGACAGTTTAGATTTGATGTGCAACTACTAGAAAGACCCTTTCTGCTATAGTGGGAGGTTAAAATTTCATGTTCTGAAGCTTCCCTGAAAAGTTATGGCACAATGCGTAAAAACGCTTTTCAGCCTGAGATAAGGTGGGTTTCGGAACGCCAAACATAAAAGTGTTGATAACTTTAGAAAAACACTTCAGACAGTTTAGATTTGATGTGCAACTACTAGAAAGACCCTTTCTGCTATAGTGGGAGGTTAAAATTTCATGTTCTGAAGCTTTCCTGAAAAGTTATGGCACAATGCACAAAAACGCTTTTCAGCCTGAGATAAGGTGGGTTTCGGAACGCCAAACATAAAAGTGTTGATAACTTTTGAAAAACACTTCAGACTGCTTAGATTTGATGTGCAACTACTAGAAAGACCCTTTCTGCTATAGTGGGAGGTTAAAATTTCATGTTCTGAAGCTTCCCTGAAAAGTTATGGCACAATGTACAAAAACGCTTTTCAGCCTGAGATAAGGTGGGTTTCGGAACGCCAAACATAAAAGTGTTGATAACTTTCGAAAAACACTTCAGACAGTTTAGATTTGATGTGCACCTACTAGAAAGACCCTTTCTGCTATAGTGGGAGGTTAAAATTTCATGTTCTGAAGCTTCCCTGAAAAGTTATGGCACAATGCGTGAAAACGCTTTTCAGCCTGAGATAAGGTGGGTTTCGGAACGCCAAACATAAAAGTGTTAATAACTTTGGAAAAACACTTCAGACAGTTTAGATTTGATGTGCAACTACTAGAAAGACCCTTTCTGCTATAGTGGGAGGTTAAAATTTCATGTTCTGAAGCTTCCCTGAAAAGTTATGGCACAATGCACAAAAACGCTTTTCAGCCTGAGATAAGGTGGGTTTCGGAACGCCAAACATAAAAGTGTTGATAACTTTGGAAAAACACTTCAGACAGTTTAGATTTGATGTGCAACTACTAGAAAGACCCTTTCTGCTGTAGTGGGAGGTTAAAATTTCATGTTCTGAAGCTTCCCTGAAAAGTTATGGCACAATGCACAAAAACGCTTTTCAGCCTGAGATAAGGTGGGTTTCGGAACGCCAAACATAAAAGTGTTGATAACTTTCCAAAAACACTTCAGAGAGCTTAGATTTGATGTGCACCTACTAGAAAGACCCTTTCTGCTATAGTGGGAGGTTAAAATTTCATGTTCTGAAGCTTCCCTGAAAAGTTATTGCACAATGCACAAAAACGCTTTTCAGCCTGAGATAAGGTGGGTTTCGGAACGCCAAACATAAAAGTGTTGATAACTTTGGAAAAACACTTCAGAAAGCTTAGATTTGATGTGCACCTACTAGAAAGACCCTTTCTGCTATAGTGGGAGGTTAAAATTTCATGTTCTGAAGCTTCCCTGAAAAGTTATGGCACAATGCACAAAAACGCTTTTCAGCCTGAGATAAGGTGGGTTTCGGTACGCCAAACATAAAAGTGTTGATAACTTTCGAAAAACACTTCAGACAGCTTAGATTTGATGTGCACCTACTAGAAAGACCCTTTCTGCTATAGTGGGAGGTTAAAATTTCATGTTCTGAAGCTTCCCTGAAAAGTTATGGCACAATGCGTAAAAACGCTTTTCAGCCTGAGATAAGGTGGGTTTCGGAACGCCAAACATAAAAGTGTTGATAACTTTGGAAAAACACTTCAGACAGTTTAGATTTGATGTGCAACTACTAGAAAGACCCTTTCTGCTATAGTGGGAGGTTAAAATTTCATGTTCTGAAGCTTCCCTGAAAAGTTATGGCACAGTGCACAAAAACGCTTTTCAGCCTGAGATAAGGTGGGTTTCGGAACGCCAAACATAAAAGTGTTAATAACTTTGGAAAAACACTTCAGACAGTTTAGATTTGATGTGCAACTACTAGAAAGACCCTTTCTGCTATAGTGGGAGGTTAAAATTTCATGTTCTGAAGCTTCCCTGAAAAGTTATGGCACAATGCACAAAAACGCTTTTCAGCCTGAGATAAGGTGGGTTTCGGAACGCCAAACATAAAAGTGTTGATAACTTTTGAAAAACACTTCAGACAGCTTAGATTTGATGTGCAACTACTAGAAAGACCCTTTCTGCTATAGTGGGAGGTTAAAATTTCATGTTCTGAAGCTTCCCTGAAAAGTTATGGCACAATGCACAAAAACGCTTTTCAGCCTGAGATAAGGTGGGTTTCGGAACGCCAAACATAAAAGTGTTGATAACTTTGGAAAAACACTTCAGACAGTTTAGATTTGATGTGCAACTACTAGAAAGACCCTTTCTGCTATAGTGGGAGGTTAAAATTTCATGTTCTGAAGCTTCCCTGAAAAGTTATGGCACAATGCACAAAAACGCTTTTCAGCCTGAGATAAGGTGGGTTTCGGAACGCCAAACATAAAAGTGTTGATAACTTTCGAAAAACACTTCAGAGAGCTTAGATTTGATGTGCACCTACTAGAAAGACCCTTTCTGCTATAGTGGGAGGTTAAAATTTCATGTTCTGAAGCTTCCCTGAAAAGTTATGGCACAATGCACAAAAACGCTTTTCAGCCTGAGATAAGGTGGGTTTCGGAACGCCAAACATAAAAGTGTTGATAAGTTTGGAAAAACACTTCAGACAGTTTAGATTTGATGTGCAACTACTAGAAAGACCCTTTCTGCTATAGTGGGAGGTTAAAATTTCATGTTCTGAAGCTTCCCTGAAAAGTTATGGCACAATGCACAAAAACGCTTTTCAGCCTGAGATAAGGTGGGTTTCGGAACGCCAAACATAAAAGTGTTAATAACTTTGGAAAAACACTTCAGACAGTTTAGATTTGATGTGCAACTACTAGAAAGACCCTTTTTGCTATAGTGGGAGGTTAAAATTTCATGTTCTGAAGCTTCCCTGAAAAGTTATGGCACAATGCACAAAAACGCTTTTCAGCCTGAGATAAGGTGGGTTTCGGAACGCCAAACATAAAAGTGTTGATAACTTTGGAAAAACACTTCAGACAGTTTAGATTTGATGTGCAACTACTAGAAAGACCCTTTCTGCTATAGTGGGAGGTTAAAATTTCATGTTCTGAAGCTTCCCTGAAAAGTTATGGCACAATGCACAAAAACGCTTTTCAGCCTGAGATAAGGTGGGTTTCGGAACGCCAAACATAAAAGTGTTGATAACTTTCGAAAAACACTTCAGAGAGCTTAGATTTGATGTGCACCTACTAGAAAGACCCTTTCTGCTATAGTGGGAGGTTAAAATTTCATGTTCTGAAGCTTCCCTGAAAAGTTATGGCACAATGTGTAAAAACGCTTTTCAGCCTGAGATAAGGTGGGTTTCGGAACGCCAAACATAAAAGTGTTGATAACTTTCGAAAAACACTTCAGAGAGCTTAGATTTGATGTGCACCTACTAGAAAGACCCTTTCTGCTATAGTGGGAGGTTAAAATTTCATGTTCTGAAGCTTCCCTGAAAAGTTATGGCACAATGCACAAAAACGCTTTTCAGCCTGAGATAAGGTGGGTTTCGGAACGCCAAACATAAAAGTGTTGATAAGTTTGGAAAAACACTTCAGACAGTTTAGATTTGATGTGCAACTACTAGAAAGACCCTTTCTGCTATAGTGGGAGGTTAAAATTTCATGTTCTGAAGCTTCCCTGAAAAGTTATGGCACAATGCACAAAAACGCTTTTCAGCCTGAGATAAGGTGGGTTTCGGAACGCCAAACATAAAAGTGTTAATAACTTTGGAAAAACACTTCAGACAGTTTAGATTTGATGTGCAACTACTAGAAAGACCCTTTTTGCTATAGTGGGAGGTTAAAATTTCATGTTCTGAAGCTTCCCTGAAAAGTTATGGCACAATGCACAAAAACGCTTTTCAGCCTGAGATAAGGTGGGTTTCGGAACGCCAAACATAAAAGTGTTGATAACTTTGGAAAAACACTTCAGACAGTTTAGATTTGATGTGCAACTACTAGAAAGACCCTTTCTGCTATAGTGGGAGGTTAAAATTTCATGTTCTGAAGCTTCCCTGAAAAGTTATGGCACAATGCACAAAAACGCTTTTCAGCCTGAGATAAGGTGGGTTTCGGAACACAAACATAAAAGTGTTGATAACTTTCGAAAAACACTTCAGAGAGCTTAGATTTGATGTGCACCTACTAGAAAGACCCTTTCTGCTATAGTGGGAGGTTAAAATTTCATGTTCTGAAGCTTCCCTGAAAAGTTATGGCACAATGTGTAAAAACGCTTTTCAGCCTGAGATAAGGTGGGTTTCGGAACGCCAAACATAAAAGTGTTAATAACTTTGGAAAAACACTTCAGACAGTTTAGATTTGATGTGCAACTACTAGAAAGACCCTTTCTGCTATAGTGGGAGGTTAAAATTTCATGTTCTGAAGCTTTCCTGAAAAGTCATGGCACAATGCACAAAAACGCTTTTCAGCCTGAGATAAGGTGGGTTTCGGAACGCCAAACATAAAAGTGTTGATAACTTTGGAAAAACACTTCAGACAGTTTAGATTTGATGTGCAACTACTAGAAAGACCCTTTCTGCTATAGTGGGAGGTTAAAATTTCATGTTCTGAAGCTTCCCTGAAAAGTTATGGCACAATGCACAAAAACGCTTTTCAGCCTGAGATAAGGTGGGTTTCGGAACGCCAAACATAAAAGTGTTAATAACTTTGGAAAAACACTTCAGAAAGTTTAGATTTGATGTGCAACTACTAGAAAGACCCTTTCTGCTATAGTGGGAGGTTAAAATTTCATGTTCTGAAGCTTCCCTGAAAAGTTATGGCACAATGCACAAAAACGCTTTTCAGCCTGAGATAAGGTGGGTTTCGGAACGCCAAACATAAAAGTGTTGATAACTTTTGAAAAACACTTCAGACAGCTTAGATTTGATGTGCAACTACTAGAAAGACCTTTTCTGCTATAGTGGGAGGTTAAAATTTCATGTTCTGAAGCTTCCCTGAAAAGTTATGGCACAATGCACAAAAACGCTTTTCAGCCTGAGATAAGGTGGGTTTCGGAACGCCAAACATAAAAGTGTTGATAACTTTGGAAAAACACTTCAGACAGTTTAGATTTGATGTGCAACTACTAGAAAGACCCTTTCTGCTATAGTGGGAGGTTAAAATTTCATGTTCTGAAGCTTCCCTGAAAAGTTATGGCACAATGCACAAAAACGCTTTTCAGCCTGAGATAAGGTGGGTTTCGGAACGCCAAACATAAAAGTGTTGATAACTTACGAAAAACACTTCAGACAGCTTAGATTTGATGTGCACCTACTAGAAAGACCCTTTCTGCTATAGTGGGAGGTTAAAATTTCATGTTCTGAAGCTTTCCTGAAAAGTTTTGGCACAATGCACAAAAACGCTTTTCAGCCTGAGATAAGGTGGGTTTCGGAACGCCAAACATAAAAGTGTTGATAACTTTCGAAAAACACTTCAGAGAGCTTAGATTTGATGTGCACCTACTAGAAAGACCCTTTCTGCTATAGTGGGAGGTTAAAATTTCATGTTCTGAAGCTTCCCTGAAAAGGTATGGCACAATGCGTAAAAACGCTTTTCAGCCTGAGATAAGGTGGGTTTCGGAACGCCAAACATAAAAGTGTTGATAACTTTGGAAAAACACTTCAGACAGCTTAGATTTGATGTGCCACTACTAGAAAGACCCTTTCTGCTATAGTGGGAGGTTAAAATTTCATGTTCTGAAGCTTCCCTGAAAAGTTATGGCACAATGCACAAAAACGCTTTTCAGCTTGAGATAAGGTGGGTTTCGGTACGCCAAACATAAAAGTGTTGATAACTTTCGAAAAACACTTCAGACAGCTTAGATTTGATGTGCACCTACTAGAAAGACCCTTTCTGCTATAGTGGGAGGTTAAAATTTCATGTTCTGAAGCTTCCCTGAAAAGTTATGGCACAATGCGTAAAAACGCTTTTCAGCCTGAGATAAGGTGGGTTTCGGAACGCCAAACATAAAAGTGTTGATAACTTTGGAAAAACACTTCAGACAGTTTAGATTTGATGTGCAACTACTAGAAAGACCCTTTCTGCTATAGTGGGAGGTTAAAATTTCATGTTCTGAAGCTTCCCTGAAAAGTTATGGCACAATGCACAAAAACGCTTTTCAGCCTGAGATAAGGTGGGTTTCGGAACGCCAAACATAAAAGTGTTAATAACTTTGGAAAAACACTTCAGACAGTTTAGATTTGATGTGCAACTACTAGAAAGACCCTTTCTGCTATAGTGGGAGGTTAAAATTTCATGTTCTGAAGCTTCCCTGAAAAGTTATGGCACAATGCACAAAAACGCTTTTCAGCCTGAGATAAGGTGGGTTTCGGAACGCCAAACATAAAAGTGTTAATAACTTTGGAACAACACTTCAGACAGTTTAGATTTGATGTGCATCTACTAGAAAGACCCTTTCTGCTATAGTGGGAGGTTAAAATTTCATGTTCTGAAGCTTCCCTGAAAAGTTATGGCACAATGCACAAAAACGCTTTTCAGCCTGAGATAAGGTGGGTTTCGGAACGCCAAACATAAAAGTGTTGATAACTTTTGAAAAACACTTCAGACAGCTTAGATTTGATGTGCAACTACTAGAAAGACCCTTTCTGCTATAGTGGGAGGTTAAAATTTCATGTTCTGAAGCTTCCCTGAAAAGTTATGGCACAATGCACAAAAACGCTTTTCAGCCTGAGATAAGGTGGGTTTCGGAACGCCAAACATAAAAGTGTTGATAACTTTGGAAAAACACTTCAGACAGTTTAGATTTGATGTGCAACTACTAGAAAGACCCTTTCTGCTATAGCGGGAGGTTAAAATTTCATGTTCTGAAGCTTCCCTGAAAAGTTATGGCACAATGCACAAAAACGCTTTTCAGCCTGAGATAAGGTGGGTTTCGGAACGCCAAACATAAAAGTGTTGATAACTTTCGAAAAACACTTCAGAGAGCTTAGATTTGATGTGCACCTACTAGAAAGACCCTTTCTGCTATAGTGGGAGGTTAAAATTTCATGTTCTGAAGCTTCCCTGAAAAGTTATGGCACAATGCGTAAAAACGCTTTTCAGCCTGAGATAAGGTGGGTTTCGGAACGCCAAACATAAAAGTGTTGATAACTTTGGAAAAACACTTCAGACAGTTTAGATTTGATGTGCAACTACTAGAAAGACCCTTTCTGCTATAGTGGGAGGTTAAAATGTCATGTTCTGAAGCTTTCCTGAAAAGTTATGGCACAATGCACAAAAACGCTTTTCAGCCTGAGATAAGGTGGGTTTCGGAACGCCAAACATAAAAGTGTTGATAACTTTTGAAAAACACTTCAGACAGCTTAGATTTGATGTGCAACTACTAGAAAGACCCTTTCTGCTATAGTGGGAGGTTAAAATTTCATGTTCTGAAGCTTCCCTGAAAAGTTATGGCACAATGCACAAAAACGCTTTTCAGCCTGAGATAAGGTGGGTTTCAGAACGCCAAACATAAAAGTGTTTATAACTTTCGAAAAACACTTCAGACAGCTTAGATTTGATGTGCACCTACTAGAAAGACCCTTTCTGCTATAGTGGGAGGTTAAAATTTCATGTTCAGAAGCTTCCCTGAAAAGTTATGGCACAATGCGTAAAAACGCTTTTCAGCCTGAGATAAGGTGGGTTTCGGAACGCCAAACATAAAAGTGTTGATAACTTTGGAAAAACACTTCAGACAGTTTAGATTTGATGTGCAACTACTAGAAAGACCCTTTCTGCTATAGCGGGAGGTTAAAATTTCATGTTCTGAAGCTTCCCTGAAAAGTTATGGCACAATGCACAAAAACGCTTTTCAGCCTGAGATAAGGTGGGTTTCGGAACGCCAAACATAAAAGTGTTGATAACTTTCGAAAAACACTTCAGAGAGCTTAGATTTGATGTGCACCTACTAGAAAGACCCTTTCTGCTATAGTGGGAGGTTAAAATTTCATGTTCTGAAGCTTCCCTGAAAAGTTATGGCACAATGCGTAAAAACGCTTTTCAGCCTGAGATAAGGTGGGTTTCGGAACGCCAAACATAAAAGTGTTGATAACTTTGGAAAAACACTTCAGACAGTTTAGATTTGATGTGCAACTACTAGAAAGACCCTTTCTGCTATAGTGGGAGGTTAAAATTTCATGTTCTGAAGCTTTCCTGAAAAGTTATGGCACAATGCACAAAAACGCTTTTCAGCCTGAGATAAGGTGGGTTTCGGAACGCCAAACATAAAAGTGTTGATAACTTTTGAAAAACACTTCAGACAGCTTAGATTTGATGTGCAACTACTAGAAAGACCCTTTCTGCTATAGTGGGAGGTTAAAATTTCATGTTCTGAAGCTTCCCTGAAAAGTTATGGCACAATGCACAAAAACGCTTTTCAGCCTGAGATAAGGTGGGTTTCGGAACGCCAAACATAAAAGTGTTGATAACTTTCGAAAAACACTTCAGACAGCTTAGATTTGATGTGCACCTACTAGAAAGACCCTTTCTGCTATAGTGGGAGGTTAAAATTTCATGTTCTGAAGCTTCCCTGAAAAGTTATGGCACAATGCGTAAAAACGCTTTTCAGCCTGAGATAAGGTGGGTTTCGGAACGCCAAACATAAAAGTGTTGATAACTTTGGAAAAACACTTCAGACAGTTTAGATTTGATGTGCAACTACTAGAAAGACCCTTTCTGCTATAGTGGGAGGTTAAAATTTCATGTTCTGAAGCTTCCCTGAAAAGTTATGGCACAATGCACAAAAACGCTTTACAGCCTGAGATAAGGTGGGTTTCGGAACGCCAAACATAAAAGTGTTAATAACTTTGGAAAAACACTTCAGACAGTTTAGATTTGATGTGCAACTACTAGAAAGACCCTTTCTGCTATAGTGGGAGGTTAAAATTTCATGTTCTGAAGCTTCCCTGAAAAGTTATGGCACAATGCACAAAAACGCTTTTCAGCCTGTGATAAGGTGGGTTTCGGAACGCCAAACATAAAAGTGTTGATAACTTTCGAAAAACACTTCAGACAGCTTAGATTTGATGTGCACCTACTAGAAAGACCCTTTCTGCTATAGTGGGAGGTTAAAATTTCATGTTCTGAAGCTTTCCTGAAAAGTTATGGCACAATGCACAAAAACGCTTTTCAGCCTGAGATAAGGTGGGTTTCGGAACGCCAAACATAAAAGTGTTGATAACTTTTGAAAAACACTTCAGACAGCTTAGATTTGATGTGCAACTACTAGAAAGACCCTTTCTGCTATAGTGGGAGGTTAAAATTTCATGTTCTGAAGCTTTTCTGAAAAGTTATGGCACAATGCACAAAAACGCTTTTCAGCCTGAGATAAGGTGGGTTTCGGAACGCCAAACATAAAAGTGTTGATAACTTTGGAAAAACACTTCAGACACTTTAGATTTGATGTGCAACTACTAGAAAGACCCTTTCTGCTATAGTGGGAGGTTAAAATTTCATGTTCTGAAGCATCCCTGAAAAGTTATGGCACAATGCACAAAAACGCTTTTCAGCCTGAGATAAGGTGGGTTTCGGAACGCCAAACATAAAAGTGTTAATAACTTTGGAAAAACACTTCAGACAGTTTAGATTTGATGTGCAACTACTAGAAAGACCCTTTCTGCTATAGTGGGAGGTTAAAATTTCATGTTCTGAAGCTTCCCTGAAAAGTTATGGCACAATGCACAAAAACGCTTTTCAGCCTGAGATAAGGTGGGTTTCGGAACGCCAAACATAAAAGTGTTGATAACTTTCGAAAAACACTTCAGAGAGCTTAGATTTGATGTGCACCTACTAGAAAGACCCTTTCTGCTATAGTGGGAGGTTAAAATTTCATGTTCTGAAGCTTCCCTGAAAAGTTATGGCACAATGCGTAAAAACGCTTTTCAACCTGAGATAAGGTGGGTTTCGGAACGCCAAACATAAAAGTGTTGATAACTTTCGAAAAACACTTCAGAGAGCTTAGATTTGATGTGCACCTACTAGAAAGACCCTTTCTGCTATAGTGGGAGGTTAAAATTTCATGTTCTGAAGCTTTCCTGAAAAGTTATGGCACAATGCACAAAAACGCTTTTCAGCCTGAGATAAGGTGGGTTTCGGAACGCCAAACATAAAAGTGTTGATAACTTTTGAAAAAACACTTCAGACAGCTTAGATTTGATGTGCAACTACTAGAAAGACCCTTTCTGCTATAGTGGGAGGTTAAAATTTCATGTTCTGAAGCTTCCCTGAAAAGTTATGGCACAATGCACAAAAACGCTTTTCAGCCTGAGATAAGGTGGGTTTCGGAACGCCAAACATAAAAGTGTTGATAACTTTCGAAAAACACTTCAGACAGCTTAGATTTGATGTGCACCTACTAGAAAGACCCTTTCTGCTATAGTGGGAGGTTAAAATTTCATGTTCTGAAGCTTCCCTGAAAAGTTATGGCACAATGCGTAAAAACGCTTTTCAGCCTGAGATAAGGTGGGTTTCGGAACGCCAAACATAAAAGTGTTGATAACTTTGGAAAAACACTTCAGACAGTTTAGATTTGATGTGCAACTACTAGAAAGACCCTTTCTGCTATAGTGGGAGGTTAAAATTTCATGTTCTGAAGCTTCCCTGAAAAGTTATGGCACAATGCACAAAAACGCTTTTCAGCCTGAGATAAGGTGGGTTTCGGAACGCCAAACATAAAAGTGTTGATAACTTTCGAAAAACACTTCAGACAGCTTAGATTTGATGTGCACCTACTAGAAAGACCCTTTCTGCTATAGTGGGAGGTTAAAATTTCATGTTCTGAAGCTTCCCTGAAAAGTTATGGCACAATGCGTAAAAACGCTTTTCAGCCTGAGATAAGGTGGGTTTCGGAACGCCAAACATAAAAGTGTTGATAACTTTGGAAAAACACTTCAGACAGTTTAGATTTGATGTGCAACTACTAGAAAGACCCTTTCTGCAATAGTGGGAGGTTAAAATTTCATGTTCTGAAGCTTCCCTGAAAAGTTATGGCACAATGCACAAAAACGCTTTTCAGCCTGAGATAAGGTGGGTTTCGGAACGCCAAACATAAAAGTGTTAATAACTTTGGAAAAACACTTCAGACAGTTTAGATTTGATGTGCAACTACTAGAAAGACCCTTTCTGCTATAGTGGGAGGTTAAAATTTCATGTTCTGAAGCTTCCCTGAAAAGTTATGGCACAATGCACAAAAACGCTTTTCAGCCTGAGATAAGGTGGGTTTCGGAACGCCAAACATAAAAGTGTTAATAACTTTGGAAAAACACTTCAGACAGTTTAGATTTGATGTGCAACTACTAGAAAGACCCTTTCTGCTATAGTGGGAGGTTAAAATTTCATGTTCTGAAGCTTCCCTGAAAAGTTATGGCACAATGCACAAAAACGCTTTTCAGCCTGAGATAAGGTGGGTTTCGGAACGCCAAACATAAAAGTGTTGATAACTTTTGAAAAACACTTCAGACAGCTTAGATTTGATGTGCAACTACTAGAAAGACCCTTTCTGCTATAGTGGGAGGTTAAAATTTCATGTTCTGAAGCTTCCCTGAAAAGTTATGGCACAATGCACAAAAACGCTTTTCAGCCTGAGATAAGGTGGGTTTCGGAACGCCAAACATAAAAGTGTTGATAACTTTTGAAAAACACTTCAGACAGCTTAGATTTGATGTGCAACTACTAGAAAGACCCTTTCTGCTATAGTGGGAGGTTAAAATTTCATGTTCTGAAGCTTCCCTGAAAAGTTATGGCACAATGCACAAAAACGCTTTTCAGCCTGAGATAAGGTGGGTTTCGGAACGCCAAACATAAAAGTGTTGATAACTTCCGAAAAACACTTCAGAGAGCTTAGATTTGATGTGCACCTCCTAGAAAGACCCTTTCTGCTATAGTGGGAGGTTAAAATTTCATGTTCTGAAGCTTCCCTGAAAAGTTATGGCACAATGCGTAAAAACGCTTTTCAGCCTGAGATAAGGTGGGTTTCGGAACGCCAAACATAAAAGTGTTGATAACTTTGGAAAAACACTTCAGACAGTTTAGATTTGATGTGCAACTACTAGAAAGACCCTTTCTGCTATAGTGGGAGGTTAAAATTTCATGTTCTGAAGCTTCCCTGAAAAGTTATGGCACAATGCACAAAAACGCTTTTCAGCCTGAGATAAGGTGGGTTTCGGAACGCCAAACATGAAAGTGTTAATAACTTTGGAAAAACACTTCAGACAGTTTAGATTTGATGTGCAACTACTAGAAAGACCCTTTCTGCTATAGTGGGAGGTTAAAATTTCATGTTCTGAAGCTTCCCTGAAAAGTTATGGCACAATGCGTAAAAACGCTTTTCAGCCTGAGATAAGGTGGGTTTCGGAACGCCAAACATAAAAGTGTTGATAACTTTGGAAAAACACTTCAGACAGTTTAGATTTGATGTGCAACTACTAGAAAGACCCTTTTTGCTATAGTGGGAGGTTAAAATTTCATGTTCTGAAGCTTCCCTGAAAAGTTATGGCACAATGCACAAAAACGATTTTCAGCCTGAGATAAGGTGGGTTTCGGAACGCCAAACATAAAAGTGTTGATAAGTTTGGAAAAACACTTCAGACAGTTTAGATTTGATGTGCAACTACTAGAAAGACCCTTTCTGCTATAGTGGGAGGTTAAAATTTCATGTTCTGAAGCTTCCCTGAAAAGTTATGGCACAATGCACAAAAACGCTTTTCAGCCTGAGATAAGGTGGGTTTCGGAACGCCAAACATAAAAGTGTTAATAACTTTGGAAAAACACTTCAGACAGTTTAGATTTGATGTGCAACTACTAGAAAGACCCTTTTTGCTATAGTGGGAGGTTAAAATTTCATGTTCTGAAGCTTCCCTGAAAAGTTATGGCACAATGCGTAAAAACGCTTTTCAGCCTGAGATAAGGTGGGTTTCGGAACGCCAAACATAAAAGTGTTGATAACTTTGGAAAAACACTTCAGACAGTTTAGATTTGATGTGCAACTACTAGAAAGACCCTTTCTGCTATAGTGGGAGGTTAAAATTTCATGTTCTGAAGCTTCCCTGAAAAGTTATGGCACAATGCACAAAAACGCTTTTCAGCCTGAGATAAGGTGGGTTTCGGAACGCCAAACATAAAAGTGTTGATAACTTTCGAAAAACACTTCAGAGAGCTTAGATTTGATGTGCACCTACTAGAAAGACCCTTTCTGCTATAGTGGGAGGTTAAAATTTCATGTTCTGAAGCTTCCCTGAAAAGTTATGGCACAATGTGTAAAAACGCTTTTCAGCCTGAGATAAGGTGGGTTTCGGAACGCCAAACATAAAAGTGTTGATAAGTTTGGAAAAAAACTTCAGACAGTTTAGATTTGATGTGCAACTACTAGAAAGACCCTTTCTGCTATAGTGGGAGGTTAAAATTTCATGTTCTGAAGCTTCCCTGAAAAGTTATGGCACAATGCACAAAAACGCTTTTCAGCCTGAGATAAGGTGGGTTTCGGAACGCCAAACATAAAAGTGTTAATAACTTTGGAAAAACACTTCAGACAGTTTAGATTTGATGTGCAACTACTAGAAAGACCCTTTCTGCTATAGTGGGAGGTTAAAATTTCATGTTCTGAAGCTTCCCTGAAAAGTTATGGCACAATGCACAAAAACGCTTTTCAGCCTGAGATAAGGTGGGTTTCGGAACGCCAAACATAAAAGTGTTAATAACTTTGGAAAAACACTTCAGACAGTGTAGATTTGATGTGCAACTACTAGAAAGACCCTTTCTGCTATAGTGGGAGGTTAAAATTTCATGTTCTGAAGCTTTCCTGAAAAGTCATGGCACAATGCACAAAAACGCTTTTCAGCCTGAGATAAGGTGGGTTTCGGAACGCCAAACATAAAAGTGTTGATAACTTTTGAAAAACACTTCAGACAGTTTAGATTTGATGTGCAACTACTAGAAAGACCCTTTCTGCTATAGTGGGAGGTTAAAATTTCATGTTCTGAAGCTTCCCTGAAAAGTTATGGCACAATGCACAAAAACGCTTTTCAGCCTGAGATAAGGTGGGTTTCGGAACGCCAAACATAAAAGTGTTGATAACTTTCGAAAAACACTTCAGACAGCTTAGATTTGATGTGCACCTACTAGAAAGACCCTTTCTGCTATAGTGGGAGGTTAAAATTTCATGTTCTGAAGCTTCCCTGAAAAGTTATGGCACAATGCGTAAAAACGCCTTTCAGCCTGAGATAAGGTGGGTTTCGGAACGCCAAACATAAAAGTGTTGATAACTTTGGAAAAACACTTCAGACAGTTTAGATTTGATGTGCAACTACTAGAAAGACCCTTTCTGCTATAGTGGGAGGTTAAAATTTCATGTTCTGAAGCTTCCCTGAAAAGTTATGGCACAATGCACAAAAACGCTTTTCAGCCTGAGATAAGGTGGGTTTCGGAACGCCAAACATAAAAGTGTTAATAACTTTGGAAAAACACTTCAGACAGTTTAGATTTGATGTGCAACTACTAGAAAGACCCTTTCTGCTATAGTGGGAGGTTAAAATTTCATGTTCTGAAGCTTCCCTGAAAAGTTATGGCACAATGCACAAAAACGCTTTTCAGCCTGAGATAAGGTGGGTTTCGGAACGCCAAACATAAAAGTGTTGATAACTTTCGAAAAACACTTCAGACAGCTTAGATTTGATGTGCACCTACTAGAAAGACCCTTTCTGCTATAGTGGGAGGTTAAAATTTCATGTTCTGAAGCTTCCCTGAAAAGTTATGGCACAATGCACAAAAACGCTTTTCAGCCTGAGATAAGGTGGGTTTCGGAACGCCAAACATAAAAGTGTTAATAACTTTGGAAAAACACTTCAGACAGTTTAGATTTGATGTGCAACTACTAGAAAGACCCTTTCTGCTATAGTGGGAGGTTAAAATTTCATGTTCTGAAGCTTCCCTGAAAAGTTATGGCACAATGCGTAAAAACGCTTTTCAGCCTGAGATAAGGTGGGTTTCGGAACGCCAAACATAAAAGTGTTGATAACTTTAGAAAAACACTTCAGACAGTTTAGATTTGATGTGCAACTACTAGAAAGACCCTTTCTGCTATAGTGGGAGGTTAAAATTTCATGTTCTGAAGCTTTCCTGAAAAGTTATGGCACAATGCACAAAAACGCTTTTCAGCCTGAGATAAGGTGGGTTTCGGAACGCCAAACATAAAAGTGTTGATAACTTTTGAAAAACACTTCAGACTGCTTAGATTTGATGTGCAACTACTAGAAAGACCCTTTCTGCTATAGTGGGAGGTTAAAATTTCATGTTCTGAAGCTTCCCTGAAAAGTTATGGCACAATGCACAAAAACGCTTTTCAGCCTGAGATAAGGTGGGTTTCGGAACGCCAAACATAAAAGTGTTGATAACTTTCGAAAAACACTTCAGACAGTTTAGATTTGATGTGCACCTACTAGAAAGACCCTTTCTGCTGTAGTGGGAGGTTAAAATTTCATGTTCTGAAGCTTCCCTGAAAAGTTATGGCACAATGCGTGAAAACGCTTTTCAGCCTGAGATAAGGTGGGTTTCGGAACGCCAAACATAAAAGTGTTAATAACTTTGGAAAAACACTTCAGACAGTTTAGATTTGATGTGCAACTACTAGAAAGACCCTTTCTGCTATAGTGGGAGGTTAAAATTTCATGTTCTGAAGCTTCCCTGAAAAGTTATGGCACAATGCACAAAAACGCTTTTCAGCCTGAGATAAGGTGGGTTTCGGAACGCCAAACATAAAAGTGTTGATAACTTTGGAAAAACACTTCAGACAGTTTAGATTTGATGTGCAACTACTAGAAAGACCCTTTCTGCTGTAGTGGGAGGTTAAAATTTCATGTTCTGAAGCTTCCCTGAAAAGTTATGGCACAATGCACAAAAACGCTTTTCAGCCTGAGATAAGGTGGGTTTCGGAACGCCAAACATAAAAGTGTTAATAACTTTGGAAAAACACTTCAGACAGTTTAGATTTGATGTGCAACTACTAGAAAGACCCTTTCTGCTATAGTGGGAGGTTAAAATTTCATGTTCTGAAGCTTCCCTGAAAAGTTATTGCACAATGCACAAAAACGCTTTTCAGCCTGAGATAAGGTGGGTTTCGGAACGCCAAACATAAAAGTGTTGATAACTTTCGAAAAACACTTCAGAGAGCTTAGATTTGATGTGCACCTACTAGAAAGACCCTTTCTGCTATAGTGGGAGGTTAAAATTTCATGTTCTGAAGCTTCCCTGAAAAGTTATGGCACAATGCGTAAAAACGCTTTTCAGCCTGAGATAAGGTGGGTTTCGGAACGCCAAACATAAAAGTGTTGATAACTTTGGAAAAACACTTCAGACAGTTTAGATTTGATGTGCAACTACTAGAAAGACCCTTTCTGCTATAGTGGGAGGTTAAAATTTCATGTTCTGAAGCTTTCCTGAAAAGTTATGGCACAATGTACAAAAACGCTTTTCAGCCTGAGATAAGGTGGGTTTCGGAACGCCAAACATAAAAGTGTTGATAACTTACGAAAAACACTTCAGACAGCTTAGATTTGATGTGCACCTACTAGAAAGACCCTTTCTGCTATAGTGGGAGGTTAAAATTTCATGTTCTGAAGCTTCCCTGAAAAGTTATGGCACAATGCGTAAAAACGCTTTTCAGCCTGAGATAAGGTGGGTTTCGGAACGCCAAACATAAAAGTGTTGATAACTTTGGAAAAACACTTCAGACAGTTTAGATTTGATGAGCAACTACTAGAAAGACCCTTTCTGCTATAGTGGGAGGTTAAAATTTCATGTTCTGAAGCTTCCCTGAAAAGTTATGGCACAATGCACAAAAACGCTTTTCAGCCTGAGATAAGGTGGGTTTCGGAACGCCAAACATAAAAGTGTTAATAACTTTGGAAAAACACTTCAGACAGTTTAGATTTGATGTGCAACTACTAGAAAGACCCTTTCTGCTATAGTGGGAGGTTAAAATTTCATGTTCTGAAGCTTCCCTGAAAAGTTATGGCACAATGCACAAAAACGCTTTTCAGCCTGAGATAAGGTGGGTTTCGGAACGCCAAACATAAAAGTGTTAATAACTTTGGAAAAACACTTCAGACAGTTTAGATTTCATGTGCAACTACTAGAAAGACCCTTTCTGCTATAGTGGGAGGTTAAAATTTCATGTTCTGAAGCTTTCCTGAAAAGTTATGGCACAATGCACAAAAACGCTTTTCAGCCTGAGATAAGGTGGGTTTCGGAACGCCAAACATAAAAGTGTTGATAACTTTGGAAAAACACTTCAGACAGTTTAGATTTGATGTGCAACTACTAGAAAGACCCTTTCTGCTATAGTGGGAGGTTAAAATTTCATGTTCTGAAGCTTTCCTGAAAAGTCATGGCACAATGCACAAAAACGCTTTTCAGCCTGAGATAAGGTGGGTTTCGGAACGCCAAACATAAAAGTGTTGATAACTTTTGAAAAACACTTCAGACAGCTTAGATTTGATGTGCAACTACTAGAAAGACCCTTTCTGCTATAGTGGGAGGTTAAAATTTCATGTTCTGAAGCTTCCCTGAAAAGTTATGGCACAATGCACAAAAACGCTTTTCAGCCTGAGATAAGGTGGGTTTCGGAACGCCAAACATAAAAGTGTTAATAACTTTGGAAAAACACTTCAGACAGTTTAGATTTGATGTGCAACTACTAGAAAGACCCTTTCTGCTATAGTGGGAGGTTAAAATTTCATGTTCTGAAGCTTCCCTGAAAAGTTATGGCACAATGCGTAAAAACGCTTTTCAGCCTGAGATAAGGTGGGTTTCGGAACGCCAAACATAAAAGTGTTGATAACTTTGGAAAAACACTTCAGACAGTTTAGATTTGATGTGCAACTACTAGAAAGACCCTTTCTGCTATAGTGGGAGGTTAAAATTTCATGTTCTGAAGCTTCCCTGAAAAGTTATGGCACAATGCACAAAAACGCTTTTCAGCCTGAGATAAGGTGGGTTTCGGAACGCCAAACATAAAAGTGTTAATAACTTTGGAAAAACACTTCAGACAGTTTAGATTTGATGTGCAACTACTAGAAAGACCCTTTCTGCTATAGTGGGAGGTTAAAATTTCATGTTCTGAAGCTTCCCTGAAAAGTTATGGCACAATGCACAAAAACGCTTTTCAGCCTGAGATAAGGTGGGTTTCGGAACGCCAAACATAAAAGTGTTAATAACTTTGGAAAAACACTTCAGACAGTTTAGATTTCATGTGCAACTACTAGAAAGACCCTTTCTGCTATAGTGGGAGGTTAAAATTTCATGTTCTGAAGCTTTCCTGAAAAGTTATGGCACAATGCACAAAAACGCTTTTCAGCCTGAGATAAGGTGGGTTTCGGAACGCCAAACATAAAAGTGTTGATAACTTTTGAAAAACACTTCAGACAGCTTAGATTTGATGTGCAACTACTAGAAAGACCCTTTCTGCTATAGTGGGAGGTTAAAATTTCATGTTCTGAAGCTTCCCTGAAAAGTTATGGCACAATGCACAAAAACGCTTTTCAGCCTGAGATAAGGTGGGTTTCGGAACGCCAAACATAAAAGTGTTGATAACTTTCGAAAAACACTTCAGACAGCTTAGATTTGATGTGCACCTACTAGAAAGACCCTTTCTGCTATAGTGGGAGGTTAAAATTTCATGTTCTGAAGCTTCCCTGAAAAGTTATGGCACAATGCACAAAAACGCTTTTCAGCCTGAGATAAGGTGGGTTTCGGAACGCCAAACATAAAAGTGTTAATAACTTTGGAAAAACACTTCAGACAGTTTAGATTTCATGTGCAACTACTAGAAAGACCCTTTCTGCTATAGTGGGAGGTTAAAATTTCATGTTCTGAAGCTTTCCTGAAAAGTTATGGCACAATGCACAAAAACGCTTTTCAGCCTGAGATAAGGTGGGTTTCGGAACGCCAAACATAAAAGTGTTGATAACTTTGGAAAAACACTTCAGACAGTTTAGATTTGATGTGCAACTACTAGAAAGACCCTTTCTGCTATAGTGGGAGGTTAAAATTTCATGTTCTGAAGCTTTCCTGAAAAGTCATGGCACAATGCACAAAAACGCTTTTCAGCCTGAGATAAGGTGGGTTTCGGAACGCCAAACATAAAAGTGTTGATAACTTTTGAAAAACACTTCAGACAGCTTAGATTTGATGTGCAACTACTAGAAAGACCCTTTCTGCTATAGTGGGAGGTTAAAATTTCATGTTCTGAAGCTTCCCTGAAAAGTTATGGCACAATGCACAAAAACGCTTTTCAGCCTGAGATAAGGTGGGTTTCGGAACGCCAAACATAAAAGTGTTAATAACTTTGGAAAAACACTTCAGACAGTTTAGATTTGATGTGCAACTACTAGAAAGACCCTTTCTGCTATAGTGGGAGGTTAAAATTTCATGTTCTGAAGCTTCCCTGAAAAGTTATGGCACAATGCGTAAAAACGCTTTTCAGCCTGAGATAAGGTGGGTTTCGGAACGCCAAACATAAAAGTGTTGATAACTTTGGAAAAACACTTCAGACAGTTTAGATTTGATGTGCAACTACTAGAAAGACCCTTTCTGCTATAGTGGGAGGTTAAAATTTCATGTTCTGAAGCTTCCCTGAAAAGTTATGGCACAATGCACAAAAACGCTTTTCAGCCTGAGATAAGGTGGGTTTCGGAACGCCAAACATAAAAGTGTTAATAACTTTGGAAAAACACTTCAGACAGTTTAGATTTGATGTGCAACTACTAGAAAGACCCTTTCTGCTATAGTGGGAGGTTAAAATTTCATGTTCTGAAGCTTCCCTGAAAAGTTATGGCACAATGCACAAAAACGCTTTTCAGCCTGAGATAAGGTGGGTTTCGGAACGCCAAACATAAAAGTGTTGATACCTTTTGAAAAACACTTCAGACAGCTTAGATTTGATGTGCAACTACTAGAAAGACCCTTTCTGCTATAGTGGGAGGTTAAAATTTCATGTTCTGAAGCTTCCCTGAAAAGTTATGGCACAATGCACAAAAACGCTTTTCAGCCTGAGATAAGGTGGGTTTCGGAACGCCAAACATAAAAGTGTTGATAACTTTCGAAAAACACTTCAGACAGCTTAGATTTGATGTGCACCTACTAGAAAGACCCTTTCTGCTATAGTGGGAGGTTAAAATTTCATGTTCTGAAGCTTCCCTGAAAAGTTATGGCACAATGCGTAAAAACGCCTTTCAGCCTGAGATAAGGTGGGTTTCGGAACGCCAAACATAAAAGTGTTGATAACTTTGGAAAAACACTTCAGACAGTTTAGATTTGATGTGCAACTACTAGAAAGACCCTTTCTGCTATAGTGGGAGGTTAAAATTTCATGTTCTGAAGCTTCCCTGAAAAGTTATGGCACAATGCACAAAAACGCTTTACAGCCTGAGATAAGGTGGGTTTCGGAACGCCAAACATAAAAGTGTTAATAACTTTGGAAAAACACTTCAGACAGTTTAGATTTGATGTGCAACTACTAGAAAGACCCTTTCTGCTATAGTGGGAGGTTAAAATTTCATGTTCTGAAGCTTCCCTGAAAAGTTATGGCACAATGCACAAAAACGCTTTTCAGCCTGAGATAAGGTGGGTTTCGGAACGCCAAACATAAAAGTGTTGATAACTTTCGAAAAACATTTCAGACAGCTTAGATTTGATGTGCACCTACTAGAAAGACCCTTTCTGCTATAGTGGGAGGTTAAAATTTCATGTTCTGAAGCTTCCCTGAAAAGTTATGGCACAATGCACAAAAACGCTTTTCAGCCTGAGATAAGGTGGGTTTCGGAACGCCAAACATAAAAGTGTTAATAACTTTGGAAAAACACTTCAGACAGTTTAGATTTGATGTGCAACTACTAGAAAGACCCTTTCTGCTATAGTGGGAGGTTAAAATTTCATGTTCTGAAGCTTCCCTGAAAAGTTATGGCACAATGCGTAAAAACGCTTTTCAGCCTGAGATAAGGTGGGTTTCGGAACGCCAAACATAAAAGTGTTGATAACTTTAGAAAAACACTTCAGACAGTTTAGATTTGATGTGCAACTACTAGAAAGACCCTTTCTGCTATAGTGGGAGGTTAAAATTTCATGTTCTGAAGCTTTCCTGAAAAGTTATGGCACAATGCACAAAAACGCTTTTCAGCCTGAGATAAGGTGGGTTTCGGAACGCCAAACATAAAAGTGTTGATAACTTTTGAAAAACACTTCAGACTGCTTAGATTTGATGTGCAACTACTAGAAAGACCCTTTCTGCTATAGTGGGAGGTTAAAATTTCATGTTCTGAAGCTTCCCTGAAAAGTTATGGCACAATGCACAAAAACGCTTTTCAGCCTGAGATAAGGTGGGTTTCGGAACGCCAAACATAAAAGTGTTGATAACTTTCGAAAAACACTTCAGACAGTTTAGATTTGATGTGCACCTACTAGAAAGACCCTTTCTGCTATAGTGGGAGGTTAAAATTTCATGTTCTGAAGCTTCCCTGAAAAGTTATGGCACAATGCGTGAAAACGCTTTTCAGCCTGAGATAAGGTGGGTTTCGGAACGCCAAACATAAAAGTGTTAATAACTTTGGAAAAACACTTCAGACAGTTTAGATTTGATGTGCAACTACTAGAAAGACCCTTTCTGCTGTAGTGGGAGGTTAAAATTTCATGTTCTGAAGCTTCCCTGAAAAGTTATGGCACAATGCACAAAAACGCTTTTCAGCCTGAGATAAGGTGGGTTTCGGAACGCCAAACATAAAAGTGTTAATAACTTTGGAAAAACACTTCAGACAGTTTAGATTTGATGTGCAACTACTAGAAAGACCCTTTCTGCTATAGTGGGAGGTTAAAATTTCATGTTCTGAAGCTTCCCTGAAAAGTTATTGCACAATGCACAAAAACGCTTTTCAGCCTGAGATAAGGTGGGTTTCGGAACGCCAAACATAAAAGTGTTGATAACTTTCGAAAAACACTTCAGAGAGCTTAGATTTGATGTGCACCTACTAGAAAGACCCTTTCTGCTATAGTGGGAGGTTAAAATTTCATGTTCTGAAGCTTCCCTGAAAAGTTATTGCACAATGCACAAAAACGCTTTTCAGCCTGAGATAAGGTGGGTTTCGGAACGCCAAACATAAAAGTGTTGATAACTTTCGAAAAACACTTCAGAGAGCTTAGATTTGATGTGCACCTACTAGAAAGACCCTTTCTGCTATAGTGGGAGGTTAAAATTTCATGTTCTGAAGCTTTCCTGAAAAGTTATGGCACAATGTACAAAAACACTTTTCAGCCTGAGATAAGGTGGGTTTCGGAACGCCAAACATAAAAGTGTTGATAACTTACGAAAAACACTTCAGACAGTTTAGATTTGATGTGCAACTACTAGAAAGACCCTTTCTGCTATAGTGGGAGGTTAAAATTTCATGTTCTGAAGCTTTCCTGAAAAGTTATGGCACAATGCACAAAAACGCTTTTCAGCCTGAGATAAGGTGGGTTTCGGAAGGCCAAACATAAAAGTGTTGATAACTTTTGAAAAACACTTCAGACTGCTTAGATTTGATGTGCAACTACTAGAAAGACCCTTTCTGCTATAGTGGGAGGTTAAAATTTCATGTTCTGAAGCTTCCCTGAAAAGTTATGGCACAATGCACAAAAACGCTTTTCAGCCTGAGATAAGGTGGGTTTCGGAACGCCAAACATAAAAGTGTTGATAACTTTCGAAAAACACTTCAGACAGTTTAGATTTGATGTGCACCTACTAGAAAGACCCTTTCTGCTATAGTGGGAGGTTAAAATTTCATGTTCTGAAGCTTCCCTGAAAAGTTATGGCACAATGCGTGAAAACGCTTTTCAGCCTGAGATAAGGTGGGTTTCGGAACGCCAAACATAAAAGTGTTAATAACTTTGGAAAAACACTTCAGACAGTTTAGATTTGATGTGCAACTACTAGAAAGACCCTTTCTGCTGTAGTGGGAGGTTAAAATTTCATGTTCTGAAGCTTCCCTGAAAAGTTATGGCACAATGCACAAAAACGCTTTTCAGCCTGAGATAAGGTGGGTTTCGGAACGCCAAACATAAAAGTGTTAATAACTTTGGAAAAACACTTCAGACAGTTTAGATTTGATGTGCAAGTACTAGAAAGACCCTTTCTGCTATAGTGGGAGGTTAAAATTTCATGTTCTGAAGCTTCCCTGAAAAGTTATTGCACAATGCACAAAAACGCTTTTCAGCCTGAGATAAGGTGGGTTTCGGAACGCCAAACATAAAAGTGTTGATAACTTTCGAAAAACACTTCAGAGAGCTTAGATTTGATGTGCACCTACTAGAAAGACCCTTTCTGCTATAGTGGGAGGTTAAAATTTCATGTTCTGAAGCTTCCCTGAAAAGTTATGGCACAATGCGTAAAAACGCTTTTCAGCCTGAGATAAGGTGGGTTTCGGAACGCCAAACATAAAAGTGTTGATAACTTTGGAAAAACACTTCAGACAGTTTAGATTTGATGTGCAACTACTAGAAAGACCCTTTCTGCTATAGTGGGAGGTTAAAATTTCATGTTCTGAAGCTTCCCTGAAAAGTTATGGCACAATGCGTAAAAACGCTTTTCAGCCTGAGATAAGGTGGGTTTCGGAACGCCAAACATAAAAGTGTTGATAACTTTGGAAAAACACTTCAGACAGTTTAGATTTGATGTGCACCTACTAGAAAGACCCTTTCTGCTATAGTGGGAGGTTAAAATTTCATGTTCTGAAGCTTCCCTGAAAAGTTATGGCACAATGCGTGAAAACGCTTTTCAGCCTGAGATAAGGTGGGTTTCGGAACGCCAAACATAAAAGTGTTAATAACTTTGGAAAAACACTTCAGACAGTTTAGATTTGATGTGCAACTACTAGAAAGACCCTTTCTGCTGTAGTGGGAGGTTAAAATTTCA